>NW_012105320.1:889570-901717 GCF_000951045.1 Mandrillus leucophaeus
AACAGTCATTATTGTCCAATCAGAAAGCAATCTGGAAGTTTAGAAACTTGTTCAATAAATTTACTGGGCACCCTCTGGGTAACATACATGCATTGTGACAGGTGCTGTGAGTGACAGAGTGAAGAGTGAGCCCAAGGATCCAACTATGGAGTGGTTCTAGATGATAATCCTCAGCTTGGAATTTTGTAACCGTGAGTCTTATCTCATAACCAGTGCCACCACAGTAAAATCTCAGGACTGCAAAGACAGAATGTGAAAAGTACTTTCCTGGCTCAAAACCATAAAACTTAGGGTTGTAACAGACTCAAAGATGCTCTGTGTAAATCTACACTGCTTTGTCATTCTACTTCCAAATGCACACAGCCTTGAACAAAAAGGTCTGCATTCTGCACAATAGGCACGTTATCTTCTCTAGACTGAATTCAAATCCACCTTCCTAACAAATCAAGATACACTGGACCAGCCAAGACTCCTGGTGGCCCTGGACCCCACAATCAGCTGCTTAGACCCCTGCGGCTACATTTTGGGAAAAGAGGCATGCTTATTAGGCCTTATTTTTCCTCCAGAATTGACCCAGGCTGATTCCAAAGCCCTCCGGGACTGTTTATACCCGGGGCACGAGGCAATGGAGTCCCTCCTCAACAGGATGCCCTGCCACACCAAGAGAAGTCTCAAGAAGCAGAAATGCCTCACTCATTTCTCAGCTCTCTTGCAGATGAAGTCAAAGCAGGAGTGCAGGAAGTCCTCTACACTGACCCGCTTTCAGCAACTAAGTAATTTTTTGCTCAGCTTAAGGTTCAAAAAGGGACAGGGAGACTGTCTTTGTCAGACCAGGTGGCTTCAAAGGACTGAAAGGCAGACCCCTTTATTTGTAGACAAGTCCCTCTTCCTGTAGGAAAAAAGGCAAAACTACCTTCTCCAAATTCTCCATTCTGCATTGTCAGTCACAAACACACAAAAAACACCAGCCCTGGCCAAGAGAAGGGAAGAAGAGTTAGGAGATGCCCTTGATGGGGTTTCATTCAATGCAAAAGGATGCAGCTTTAAAAAAAAACAAAACAAAACAAAACCAGGAAATGGAGAAAAAGGCCATTCAGAAAATCTAAAAAACTATCCATCACCCTCTCTACCTTATCCGTATTACATGCCTGTCCAGTGCCTTCTATATCAGGGAAGGCCCCAGGCATCGCATTACTAGCCTACTCTCATCCCAGAAAGCAGCCTGCAATGAGCACACTCCCTCCTTGAAGGCGACATCTGCCAGGCCAGACATCCCTGTCGCCAGCCATCTCTGCAGCACTCAACGTGCTCTAGTGGTGACAGAACCACCACTCCCTCAACCAGATGGGGCAACTTGCTCCTAGAGGGGATAATCCTCCACACCCCCACATCCTGTTTGGTTTGTGGGACACCTCAACAGGATGTTAGTGAGGCAAACGAGAAGATGGCTTACTGATGTGGTTTTCTTTTGAGACAAGGTCTCACACTCTGTTATCTAGGCCAGAGTGCAGTGATGTGAACCTGGTTCACTGTAGCCCGGACCTCCTGGGTTCACATGATTGTCCCACCTTGGCCTCCCAAGTAGGTGGAACCACAGGCACGAGCCACTATGCCTGGCTTTTTTTTTTTTTCCTTTTTTTAGTTTTTATAGAGACAGGGTCTCGCCATGTTGCCCAGGTTGGTCTTGAACTCCTGGGCTCAGGTGATCCTCCCACCTCAGCCTCCCAAAACGTGTGGTTTTCCAACCTCTTTAGTAGTAAAAGTCCTTCCCCTAATCCAAACCTTAAGTAAGGTTGGTGCGTGAGACCAACCAAAGCACAGCCATGCTGGGTGAAGAGGCTGAGCCACAAAACCTGATTCGAAAACCATACACTACATTCTACATTCATGTTTCCCAAAGGGTAAGCCAGGAGTCCACTGTTAATCCACAGAGGTTGCAAGGTGGTACACAGGAGGACTTTTTAAAACAACAGACATTTATTCATTTTAACATGGGTTGGAAAAACATAACTAGCACACACTCTTGATAATATTTCCTTTAAAAAATACCATTTTAAAGGGGTTGAGCATGGTGGTTCATCCCTGTAATCCCAGCACTTCGGGAGGCTGGGGAAGGAGGATCACCTGAATGACCCCAGGAGTTTAAGCCTGGGCAACATAGCAAGACTCCATCGCTATAAAACATGTTTTTAAAATTAGCTGGGTGTGGTGGCATGTGCCTGCAGACCCAGCTACTCCAGAGGGTGAGGCAGGAGGATCGTTTGAGCCCAAGAGGTCAAGGCTGCAGTAAGCCGTGATTGCACCACTGTACTCCAGCCTGGGTGACAGAGCAAGACCTTGTCTCAAAAAAAAACCAAAAACACAAAAAAAACCCCACGAAAATACCATTTCCTACCAAATCCATGATGCCATCAGCCATTATATCTTTTAGTGGACAAGAAAAAAATTAAACCAGGACATGTCATGGATTTTAAGATATTATCCCACAGTGCCCAGCATATGGTGGCTCATGCCTATAATCCCAGCACTGTAGGAGGCCAAGGTGGGAGGATCCCTTGAGCCCAGGAATTCCAAGACCAGCCTGGGCAACATGGTGAAACCCTGTCTCTATAAAACATACAAAAATTGGTTGGGCATGGTGGCACATACCTGTAGTCCCAGCTACTCAGGAGGATTGCTGGAGCCCAGGAGATAGAGGCTGTGGTGAGCCATGGTCATAGACTGTACTCCAGCCTGGTCAACAGAGTGACTCAAAAAAAAAAAAAAAAGAGACATTCTAATTTCACAGACGATATACAAAAGCAAGAAAAGCATCCAAGAATGAACGAAATAAGTTATTCCTGTTTTTTTGTTTTGTTTTGAGACAGAGTCTCGCTCTGTCGCCCAGGTTGGAGCGCAGTGGCGTGATCTCAGCTCCCTGCAAGCTCCGCCCCCAGGTTCACGCCATTCTCCTGCCTCAGCCTCCCGAGGAGCTGGGACTACAGGTGCCTGCCACCACGCCTGGCTAATTTTTTTGTATTTTTAGTAGAGATGGGGTTTCACCATGTTGGCCAGGATGGTCTCGATCTCCTGACCTTGTGATCCGCCCACCTCTGCCTCCCAAGGTGCTGGGATTACAGGCATGAGCCACCATGCCCGGCCCAAGTTATTCCTGTTTTTAAAATTGCCACTTTTAAAGAAAAAACACTAAATAAATGGCTGCTATGTACTGAACTGGGTCTCTCCAGAAGTCATATTTTGAAGCCCTAACTCCCCCAATATGCACTTGGAGATGGGTGGAGTCTTTGGGAGGTAATTAAGATTAAATAAGGTCACGAGGGCAGGGCCATCATGATGAGATTAGGATCCTTCTAAGAAGAGATGACAGAGAGTTTGTTCACTCATTCACGCTTTCTCTGCCACGGGAGGACACAGCAAGAAGACAGCTCCGTGAGCCAGGAAGAGGGCCCTCACCAGAACCCGACCATGCTGGCACTCTGATCTCAGACTTCCGACATGTAGAACTATGAGAAATAAATGTCTGTTTAACCACGCAGTCCCTGGTACTTTGTTATAGCAGCCTGTGCTGACCAAGACAACGACTACACAGGTGGCACACAGATATGGCAGAAACTGTGAAGGTCCTAAGAATGAAGAAGTCATGAAAAAAACCACACACAGAGTGAGCCGTGTGCCAGGCCCTGTCCTAGGTGCTTTACATACATGGACATATTTAATCTTAAAAACAACCCTATGGTGTGGAACCACAATCACCCCATTTTCAGAGCAATCAATGTCAGCCAATGGCAGTGGGTGACCTGTCCAATGTCACATACAAATAAGTGCCAAGGTGAAAATTCCAGCCCAGCACAAGGCATACAGGTCCCAGGTCCCTATTCTGAAGCACAATGCTACATGGCCTCTCCAGAGGACTCCAGGTAAAACCATGGGAAACTGCCAATATCCAACTATTTCTGATCTACAAAAATGGCAAGGTCATAAGATTCAACCTAATATAAATACCATTTGTAAAGTGTCTGATTAATGATTGATGCCTAATTGGCCTTAGAGAAATATCCCTTCAGGATATAATGGAACCTTGGTCATCGGTGGCACGTCACTAAGCTCAGTTGACAGCCCTGAAACTTGAAAGGTTCTAATATTTAACTGAAATCCCTTTCATGTTCTTTACTCATATTCTAGTCTCCAGAGTCAAATGAAGGACAAGAACACTTAGACGAGAAAGGAGTAAACAGAAGAAACACAAGCACACTCTTTTCCTAAACTTCAGGATTGGCCTCCAGGCGATTTTAAAGCAACTTAAGAGACACCTAATAATTCTCCAGATTGATCTCTCACAGGCTGTGGCCTCACAACCCTGTCAAGCAGTGGCTGAGGGGCTGGAGGAAAAGCTGTACCTAGAGTTGGCTGAGTACTCCTCAAGATGAATGATCTGGTTTAAAAACATAGAATAACAAGGGTATGGCTAGAATCCATTTTGAAAAATAATTCCATATTAATGCACCAAAGAAACAGAAACCTTCACCTACCATGCCTTCCCTGCTAGCACCTGCACATAGCACTGCATGCTGCCTACGGCCCTTGATGCCCTGGTCTAATCCATACACTCTAAGATGAATGGGGCCCCTGCAGTTGTGCAACATGCTGGCTCCTCCTGCAAGTAAGTAGGGAAATATCTCAGGTTTCTAATAACACTGGGAAGATACCCAAAGAAGATCTGAAGTTAAGCAGAAACCTGATACACACTGTCATCATCACAAAGGCAGGCAAGGGAAAACCTGGATTTTAGAAAAATGCTGCCTTATCCTGAAACTTAACTCAAAAGACCTAATAGTCAAGGACCCTCTGGAGGTTAATACTCCTGGCTCTCATACCAGCAGACTCAGACACAGGAACCTCTTTTATTTCTTTGTAACTTCCAAAGCTCATTCTCATTACCTAATATACCTCCATGAACTCCTAATTCCAGAGATGTTTTAAATATATTCGCAAACACATTCTTGTTTTTTAACTGTCAAAGCTCGGCACCAGAAAAAATTAACTCAAGCCAGAAGATTATCTTCATAAACATTATGTTCTTAATAGAAGCAAACTGCTCTTTTCTCTTAAGTAAAATAGAAAATAACGATGCAATACCTTTTATACTTGGCTTTCAAACTGTGAATGGGAATACTTTTCTAAAGTCGCTAATATACAAAAGAACCAAACAAAATGGTTAAAAAAAACAACAACAAAAAACATGGAAATGAAAAACTTCTCTCTGCTGAAAGAAACTGTTCTTTGTTGATAAAGGGAGGTTCAAACATATTTTAAATATTTTTAAACAAAGGCCTAGCTGATGTCCCTTAATCCAGCCAGCCAGCTCAACTTTCTATGCAGGCAGCTGCTGCAGTGGAGCGCCCGTCCAGAAGGGAGGGCCAGAGCATTTCCTTAGCGTTCCACATTCCTGGGGGACATGGGACTTAGCAAGGTTAACAGCAAATTTCAACCTCCAATGCAAGTACAACAACATCTTCATAAAAGTTTTACAAGGACATCCTGGCAAGAACCAAACTACCACGAAGAGTAATGTTTTGGGGCCCTGAGCATTCCATCCAGCAGCTCGCTTTTCTTGGCCACTTCTCCTGGCTGTGTGGTGCAAACCAGCGGTCAGCTGGGAACCCACAGAAGGGTCCCATGGAGAATGCACTTGGAGAAAAGAAAGCCAGATACACCCATGCTGGCTCAGTGCTCCTTGCTCCATGGAGAAGAGGAGCAAGTGGAGGCCAGTAGGATTTTAATACCTCTCATCAATGCAGGGTAAGAGGTACATGCAAATGGGATGGAAGCAGGTACATGGAGTCGCCTGTCTCTGAGTCCCTAAACCATCTCTATCCATCTTTCCAGAAAACACAGTCCTCAACCTTGCATTCTTCATTAGTGTGAGCATCACAGAGCACTGCTCTGAGGAGGAACCTCACACGGCAGGCGCACAGGTCACCCTGGGAGACCAGCCTTGGTGTGACCTGAAGAACAAAGGTCCAAGGTAAGCAAGAGAACCACAGGGCCATGGGAGACAGCAGACAGCTTTGAGTCGGTATTCATTTCCCAGGGCTGCCTTAATGAAATACCATAAACTGGGTAAAAAAGAAATTTGTCATCTCGCAGTTGACACTAGAAGTCCAAAATCAAGATGTCAACAGGGTTGATTTCTTCTGGGGGCTGTGAGGGAATCCGTACCACACCTCTCCCCTAGCTTCTGGTGGGCTGCTGGCAGTCTGGTGTTTCTTGGCTTGTGGAATCCACCCCAATCACTGCCTCCATCTTCACTTGGCGCGCTCTTGGTGTGTGTGCATACGTCCAAATTTCCCCTTTTAATAAGGACACCAATCATATTGGATTAGGGCCCACCCTGATGACCTTAATTGAACTTGATTACCTCCGTAAAGACTCAATCTCCAAATAAGGTCACATTCTGAGGTGCTGGGAGTTAGGGTTTCAACATATACATTTGGGGGGATACAATTCAACCCAGAAGAGGGCCCTTAGGAGAACCACTGGTGGTTGAAAAAGGAAGGGCGCTATAAGAAGATATTAGCATTTTCATTCTTCAGAATCTCTTTCACACTAAATAACTACAGAAGCCAAAAGTCTATAATATTACAATAAAGGAATAAGTTAAATGAATAATTGTTTTAAGTGGGTAGAAAGATGTGGGAGAGAGAAACACAGGCAAGGTGCCATCACAGGGGGAAACAAGGAAAAATGAGGTGTAAAATGATACATTCATAGACTGTTTTGGCAGAGGCCTGTTGCCAGTAGCTATACAGTAGACTCTCAGAGTTTGGCAAGATATAAAAGAGGACAAGGCGCAAAATACATTAATGGCCCAGCTACGGCTTTAGATGGAGTCATAATTGGCTGGGAAACTGGGCTCACCTTACAATTCCATGAACTGCTAAGTTGGAGTCTCATGCCATTCAGTAAGGATTTACATGGCAAGAATCAGGTCATTGCCAGCCACTGGCCTGGGCCTGAACTAGACATCAATCAAGGGTTCTCAGTATAACGAATATCCTCAGAAACAGAGATATGGAGGAAGGCCCTAAAGAGCCACTGTCTTTTTGAAACTCAAAACATGAAATAAGGGAAACAGCACATTTGCCAAGTTAGGTGCTGAAGAGGTGCTTTTCTTGTTAGAAAGAAAAGGAAAGGAAGAAGAAAATGCGGAAGCAGTTTATTTTCAAAGGAGTCTCAGTGGTTAGTGCTTTGTGATTTTTGCATATTGCTAAAGATTGGAAAGAACAACGCAACAAGGTACACAACACTATACAGATTTTGCTGCTATCACCATGCAAGGTTATGCTACCAGTCTCAGATAACAGAGAAGCAAGCACCTTCAAAACACCCATTTCCATTAAACGCTGTCTAGCCCAGTGGTTCTCATCCCACCTGCAAGCCCAGGGCAGGGGGCGGTGGGTGGGGGTTTGTCCTTCAACCTTTTCAGGTAATCTGTGAGGGCAAAACCATTTTTGCAATAACACAAAGACATTATTAGCCTTTTACAGTCTGCTGACATTTGCACTGATTCGTGTATAAAAGCAATGGTGGGAAAAACTGTTGCAAGAATTACAGCAGTGACACTAAACTGCACTCTTGATCATTGTATACTTGGAATTGAAATAAAAGTTTCCTTAAGAATGTTGATGAAGCAATGTAGATGAAGCAATAAAAACTATTAACTTTATTAAATCTCAACCTTTGAGTACATTTACAAAAAATATTCTGCGTGACGAAATGGTTAAATACGCATAAAGCACTTCCACTGCATACCAAAGCACAATGGTTGCCTCAAAACAAAATATTTGTATGATTGTTAGCTATAAGCCAAACTAGTCAATTTTTTTCACGGAACACCATTTTTACTTAAACAAGTAACTGACCGTAAAGTACAGTTATACAGATGAGTGCAGGGCAGACATTTTCTCAAAAAGGAATGAAATGAGCCCATCACTCCAAGGAAACAATTGATAATATTTTTTGCCAATGATAAAATTTGAACTTTCAAGCAAAAATTAAAATTTTGGTCAATTTTTATCTACCACTATGAGTCTGACAGAATCCTGATACTTAGAGACTCTTCTATTGGGAACAAATGTGAATTTTTGGCAGGGCATGGTGGTGTACGCTTAATCCCAGCACTTTGTGGGGCCGAGGTGGAAAGATCGCTTGAGCTCAGGAGTTTGAGACCAGCCTGGGCAACATGGTAAAACCCTATCAGTACAAAAGAAAATTTTTTTAATTAGCTGGTCACAGTGGCACGCAGCTATAGCCCTAGACACCTGGAGGCTGAGGTGGAAGGATTACTTGAGCCTAAGAGGTAGAGGCTGCAGTGAGCCTAGATCGTGCCACTGCCCTCCAGCCTGGGCAACAGAGTGAGACCCTGACTCAAAAATAAATAAATAGGCTGGGTGCTGTGGCTCACGCCTTTAATCCCAGCACTTTGGGAGGTAGAGGCAGGCAGATCACCTGAGGTCGGGAGTTCGAGACAGCCTGACCAACATGGTAAAACCCATCTCTTCTAAAAATACAAAATTAGCCGGGCGTGGTGGCGCATGCCTGTAATCCCAGCTACTCAGGAGGGTGAGGCAAGGGAATTGCCTGAATCCGGGAGGCAGAGATTGTAGTGAGCCAAGATCATGCCACTGCACTCCAGCCTGGGCAACAGGAGCGAAAATCCATCTTAAAAATAATTAATTAATTAAATGTGAACTTTTAAGTACTGTATAATGAAATATGTTAGTATTTGGAAGAGCTACATGACTAAGTGAATCAATATTTTCTAAATGACCAATGCATGAGATGATAATACAAAATCACTCATTAGTAAAAGTTCCATTCAAAATGCAACAGAGACCAATAGATTTCAAAGTGAAAGAGTAGGAATAGTTCATTGACATGGTTTCAGATTCCACATTGGCAACTAATCTTTCAGAAACTACCTCTTGTCCAGTTTAGATACAGTATCAAAGAATATTCGTAATTACTAATACCTTAACAGGCTATAAAATACTCCTCCCTTTTCCAACTACATGTCTGTGTAAGGCTAGATTTTCTTCATTATACTTCAACCAAAGCATATTGTAACAGACTAGGTACAGAAGTAGATGCAAGAAATCAACTGTCTTACTAAGCAAGGCATTAAAGAGATTTGCAAATACATAAAACAAGGCCATTCTTCTCACTGTATTTTCTAAAACACAAAGATATTTTTGGCCAGGCGTGCTGGCCAACACCTGTAATCCCAGCACTTTGGGAGGCCAAGGCGGGAGGATCACTTGAAGTCAAGAGTTCGAGACTAGCCTAGGCAGCAAAGCGAGACTCGGTCTCTACAAAAATTTTTTTTTAAATAGCCAGGCATGGTGGCACATGCCTGTAGCCCCAGCTACTTGGGAGGTTGAGACAGGAGGATCACTTGAGCCCAAGAATTCAAGGCTGCATGAGCTATGATTGTGCCACTGTACTCCAGTCTAGGCGACAGAGCAAGACCACATCTTTAAGAAAAAAAAAATTTTTTTAATAAAAATGTTATTTGTAGCTGGGCACGGTGGCTCACGCCTGTAATCGCAGCACTTTGGGAGGTCGAGGTGGACAGATCACAAGGTCAAGAGATTGAGACCATCCTGGCCAACATGGTGAAACCCCGTCTCTACTAAAAATACAAAAAATTAGCTGGGCGTGGTGGCACGCGCCTGTAGTCCCAGCTACTCCGTAGGCTGAGGCAGGAGAATCGCTTCAACCCGGGAGGCAGAGGTTGCAGTGAGTCGAGATCGCACCACTGCACTCCAGCCTGGTGACAGAGCAAGACTCTGTCTCAAAAAAAAGAAAAAAAAACAAACTTATGTTTGTTAACATGTAATGTGTTTTTAACCATTCTTAAATGAATTTTAAATGTTCAATTCTAACTTCTCAGATAGTAAATCTCTTTGTGATACAACACTGTAAAAGTGTAACTACTCTTATGATTCAATAACAAAATGAGTAACCCAACTGAAATGGACAAATGATCTAAACAGATATTTCTCCAAAGAAGGTATATGAATGGCTAATAAGTACATGAAAAGATGCTCAACATCATTAGGCATGAGGGAAATGCAAACCAAAACCACAATGAGATACCACTTCATACCTACTAATATAGAATGGCCATAATAAAAAGAACATAAATAATAACAAGCATTAGAGAGAGTATGGAGAAATTAGAATCCTCATACACGGCTGATGGGAAAAGTAAAATGGTATAGATATGTTGGAAAACAGTCTGGCAATTCCTCAAGATGTGAAACATAGAGTGGCCAATATGACCCAGCAATTCCGCTCCTAAGTATATACCCAAGAGAAATGAAAACATGTCCATAACTTGTACATGAACATTCATAGCAGCATTGTTCATAATAAACAGAGTGAAAACAACCCAAATGCCTACTGACTGAAGAGTGGATACATAAAATGTGGTATATCCACACAATGAAATACTAATACGTGGCTGATAGCAAGTTATCAGTGGAAGAAAATTCTGTCTACCTGTGCATTCCCATATGTGCTTAAAGGATTCAAAATAAAGTGTTAAAAGACTAAACCGTCCTAAGAGAACCAACTCTACCCTCACTAGTCTCTCCCAAATGATGAGTCCAATAGAAGTGCAGCATTCTAGTTTTACCCATGTTCCAACATTTTGAACTACCCTCTCAACACCTGCCCAGGATATGGCTGCTACATTTCTCTTCTCCCCATTCTTACAGGTTTCCCAAGCAATTGGTGAACAGTGAAGGCTGAGGAGGCATAAGGCCTGTCAGCTTGTGAGTTCATAGTTACTTACCCCCTGACTCAACCAACCTCATAGTCAAGTACTCCTCAACAGAGACCATAGACCTTTCAACTATCAACAGCCATCACCAGCTACTGCCAAACACAAATGAAACTCATTCCCCAGTCCCCAAAACACTCTCCTCCCACTCTTGATGCTCCTAGACAACCTGTTCATAGAACCATCATCAGCTAACACTTCTCATTCTTCCCAAATTGCAAACATTTCCAAATAAAGATGGCATCCATAACTAGTGATTCCAACCACCATCAAACAGAAAGCTCTCAAGTCCCTTGCCATTCGTCCATATTTAGTAAATGGACGGTCCACCTGGACTTTCTCATAAACAACCAGTCCAAACACCAATTCCCAAATACTAGTAAGTCATTTTGAAGTCAGGCATCATTACATGATTACAGAAGGATGATACATCATTGTACTGAGTTCCTGTTAAGCGATATAACTTCTTTCAGGTAACACTGCAACTTAAAACCCCAAAGTCATTGCTCACGCAAAGAAAAAAGGTGGCTTTAATTTTAAAAAATGCAAACCCACGAACACATTCTAACAACAACAACAAGAAACACAGAGAAAAGGCATTGTCTTGGTTCATCTATTAAGCCCTTAGCTTTAGACAAAATATTCTCAAAATACTTTTTGGGGGATGAAGAGTCAGTTAAAACAAAAATTTTCTCAACTTATAAAACTACAGGGTGGGGTGTCCCTTATCCAAAATGCTTGGGACCAGAAATGTTAGATTTCAGATTTTTTTCAGATTCTGAAATATTTGCATTACACTAACCAGTTGAGTATCCCTAATCTGAAAATCTGAAATGCTCCAATGAACATTGCCTTTGAGCATCATGCCAGCACTCAAAACAGTTTCAGATTTTGGAGCATTTCAGATTTCAGATTTTCAGATTAAGGATACACAATCTGTGATACCTGACCACGGAAGAACTTGGAATATGAACAAAATGAAAGCACCAAAAGTCCCATTACCAAAGAGGCAGATTGGGGACAGAATTTCATTTTTTTCTGTGTATGCCACAAAATTCTTTTGTAAAATAGAGATGGGGCCGGGCACAGCGGCTCACGCCTGTAATCCCAGCACTTCAGGAGGCCGAGGCGGGCAGATCACGAGGTCAAGAGATCGAGACCATCCTGGCCAACACGGTGAAACCCCGTCTCTACTAAAAGTACAAAAATTAGCTGGGTGTGGTGGCGGGCGCCTGTAATCCCAGCTGCTTGGGAGGCTGAGGCAGAAGAATCGCTTAAACTCGAGAGGTGGAGGTTGCAGT
>NW_012105320.1:902932-905051 GCF_000951045.1 Mandrillus leucophaeus
TTTTTTTTTTTCCTTTTTGGCCTTAATCCAGGGTTCTTTTGGAATTCTTGCTGTCCCACAATGTCCTTGTTCCTACTTTGTCCAAGGCAAGTCCATCGAGTTAAACATAAATGCACATACTAGTTACACACGGGACATTATAAGCTACCCATGTAGGATAAGGTCCACAAGTCCAGGAATACTGCTACTTTAAATAAAGCAAAAACTTAATGCTTTAGGAGAAAATAAAGGTGCCAAAATGTGTGGAGATTTAGGTAATTTGGCAATTCTCAGAGCTCAGATTACACCAGGAAACAAGTTTAGTGCCAACACACAAACACTTGGAAAGTGTAAAGAGGAACAAATGGCACCCCTCCCCCTTCCTATGTGTGTTAATCACATTATAATAAAAATGAGAAGTAAATCAAGTAGCTTCAGTAACCACCACCGCATCTACTTCAAAATTAGCTCACAACTAGGACAATCCTATGAACTTAAAACTGTTTGATTCGGCACTATCCCTGCCACACATACACAAACATGCACCCTCTCCAAACCTCATATTTTAGAGAGAGAAAACACAGGCTGAGGGACGCTGGGAACCCTAAAAGAAATGTGCTAACAGCAGGCCTCTACCCCCAGCCTGGTAAATCTCTCATCTATAATCCAACATGAGAGACAACAGGCAAACAGCAAGAGGTCATCGTCAAAGGATCGGTTGCTAAGGGAAGCAAGTGTAGAGGCAGCAAGCATGTCCCCATCAAAGTCCAGCAGCTGCAGAAGAACCACAAAGGTACAGCTCCCTTCAGACCGCAGCAAGAATGGGGCGGGGGGCGGGGGGTGGAACTGGGAGAGGACCCCCGGGGTAGGGGAGACAGAAGGAGGAGGAGGGACAGAGAGAAAAACATCAGACCAGCAGCAGCTGCCCAGTGGAACATAAAACCTGGTAGTTTTCACTGTTCAACAAGGGGGAAATAGGGTAAAGAAGAAATACAGAAAAATAGCATTTTCTGAACATACCTTTTAAGTGCTAGTCAAATCTTTCAACATACCTGCAAGATGCTCAGATAAAGCCCACAGCTCTGGAAATAGCAGCCATTAGTGATAAAAGGGGACAGTACCAGCTTTAAGGACATCTTAGTACACATATGATCCTGTCTCGGTAAAAAAAATCTCTAAAATCCTTAGTCCAAAATGTCTCCATCCCAAAAGGGCAACACCAATCACACAGAAGAGGGGACTTATCACTGGTTCACAGAGTCTAAATAGGGGAATCTGAGGGCACTTCTTAATTTGAGTAGAAGCTGCTCTCATTTTTCCAGTTGAAAGACACAAGGGTCAATAGAGTTTGCAGCTCTTAAGTGGACACCTCAGTCTCTTTCACATCTGTAAGATGTGTAAGAGACCGCTAGAGAATCAAATTCCATTCTCTCACTCTGGAGAAAGATCTTGGGATACACTAAGAGACTTGCCCGAGGTAACTCAGCTCATCTGGAGCCCAGGTAATCTCCAAACTCCCAGGCCAAAGTTCTTTCTACTGACGAGCTACAACTATGAAGGTCTAGGGACAAGAAGGAAAGGGGCTAAAAGCTTGCATTCGTCACTTAGTTTCTGGTTGCTACCAAGGCTTGATGTGCTATACGAAAGTGCTAGGTCTTTCTTCTTGTCCAAAAAAAGAACAGTCCACCTGTTGGTTTTAGTAGGTTTTCAGAGAAGTCAGGTTATCAGGCAGTTGGGCACATCTGTACAGCCTCATTCAGGCTCTCTGTGTCTGCGTCACGCCACATCACATAGCTCCAGACAAGCTTTTTTGACAAACTTTTCAGATCCTCAAAGAAGGTATGATTTGCTCAAAATTATTTCCTAAAACAGGTGAGAGGTTCACAGGGCTAGAGGTACACATTTGGCTTCAGGCCTGAAACTGCATCAAAGAACCACATCCCAAGTGCAGGACAAAACTAAATGGCACCAGAAATTTCTTCCAGCCTAAACACTCAGAAGTCAAAGACTTATGCAGTCTGATTTGTTGTTGTTGTTGTTGTTGTTGTTTTGTTTTTGAGACAGTTTAGCTCTTGCTGCCCAGGCTGGAGTGCAATGGTGCGATCTCTGCTCACTGCGACCTCCGCCTCCTGGGTTCAAG
>NW_012105320.1:906837-907397 GCF_000951045.1 Mandrillus leucophaeus
AGAGCTTGCAGTGAGCGAGATCGCCCCACTGCACTCCAGCCTGGAGGACAGAGCGAGACTCCACGTCAAAAAAAAAAAAAAAAAGAAAAATAAAAAGAAATTTATCCAAGCCATTACACAGCAAAGAAACTAGTCTTTCCCTTAATTCATTTAGCCTTGTCTTCAACCAAAACTTCTTTACAGTATTATTCCAACTTCACTGGCCCAAAATCTCTGCCAGAATGCTGTCTCCTCTAAGCACGAGCAGGAAAGGAAAAGAACGGGCAGCACTTTATCTAACCTGTGGCAGTCTGGTAAGAATTGCCCTGGCTATACAAGACATAGGCCTGCTGAGGTTTTGTTCTGCTTTTCTACGTTGGGGGAAAAATATCAACATAAATCTTTCCTCCCAGTGAAAGACCTGAGGATTAAGTTAACTCATAATGAGGACTACTCATATATCAAGACATAATTCATTAAAAATCTTTTTGAATAAAATGTTCAATGGCCCTTCTATGTTAAACTCAAGTTTGGGTGTCAAAGGCTAATGCCTAAAAAACCAGTGGGGGAGGCCGGGCGCA
>NW_012105320.1:908757-910393 GCF_000951045.1 Mandrillus leucophaeus
CCAGCTAATTTTTGTACTTTTAGTAGAGACAGGCTTTCACCATGTTGGCTAGGCTGGTCCTGGACTATGGGCCTCAAGTGACCCACCTGCCTCAGCCTCCCAAAGTGCTGGGATTACAGGTGTGAGCCATAGTGCCCAGTCGAACAGTCAGTTTTTAATCAATGGGTCTGTCTTCACCACATTTTGCAGATATAAAACATCCCAGGTTAGAAGCAAAAATAAAACAACATTTTAATGGCTCTTCAATAGGCCAAGATTTTATCTATATTTGTCCTCAGCCAAGTGGAACAGAGAAAAGGAAAATGAGAAATTTTAAAAAATAAAAGTAATAAAGTCATCTTATTTTATCAGTTTGGCAAGCTTAGAATTGCATATATAGGATTTTAGTAGTGACAATTAGGGTGAAGCTGAAATTGAATTTCTAAAATGAAAAATAAATTAGTTGAATTAATTAAGACCAAAAACCTCCTCTGAATTCAAATCAATAAAAATATAAATTTGCACTACTCCAGATGGCTTACAGCCACGCATCTAATAAACAAGCAGGTGCACCCAGACAGCATGTAAAGGACTCTTGATTTCCCTCCCTGGCTGCCACCACCACCACCAGCATCTAAGCCAACCATTTTTGCAATGATAGGATTTCCAAGTCCCCTACCCTGCTCTTCTCGTTTTAATGCCAGAGGAAAATAAAAGTATGGGGAGAGATGTAGGTGCTTATTTACATGAAGAAGGACTTCCTGAAGCCCTTTTGCTTCTGTCACTAAACATGCTAGAGAACTGAAGTCCAGAAAGGGGGAGGAAAAAAAAAAGGGAATCAGGAGGGTGACCAAACTGCTTAAAATGGAACAATTGTCCATAAAATGAACAACTTCCATGAAATAAATTTCTGTAACATTTTGGTCATTTTTATAAATTTTTTTCTGGGTTAAGGGGCTGAAACCATCAGGCTTCTGGCTGCAATGGTAAATTATGGAGGAGAGTAAATACCTAGTGGTTTGTCTCTCTTCCAGTTCACACCCAGAAATTAATTTTAAAAGATCCAACCCAACCCCCTACCCAAAGAATCAGACTCACTCCTGCCCTTTGAACCTTCTGAAGGCTGAGGAGGAAGACCTCCGTGGCCCCAGGTCAGGCGCTGCAGTCTCTGAAGGGGAGGGCAAGAGCCTCTGAATGACCAGATTAAGTGTGAATGGAAGAAGAACCTGTGATTAAGTTTTCTAAATCGTTGGCTGGCTTAAGAGGCAGCAATCTCCTATTTAAACAAAAAAAAACAAAAACAAAAACAAAAAGGCAGAAACCTAGTGTGGCTCTGTAACTGCCCTCCAAAAAGAATCCTGCTCTTCAGATCTAGGAGAGTGGATTTTCACATACTCTAACAAGTTTAGCTGATTTTCCAGAAGGAGAAAAAAATAACACTGTCATACCTCTCAAGATTACTATTTAGACAGTTCAGGTTGACATGAAACATGTTTTAACTACCAATCTTTCTAGGACAAACTCAGAAATTTATCCAAGCCCTGTAATCCCAGCACTTTGGGAGGCCGAGGTGGGCAGATCATAAGGTCAGGAGATCGAGAGCATCTTGGCTAACACGGTGAAACCTCATCTCTACTAAAAATACAAAAAATTAGCC
>NW_012105320.1:912102-917833 GCF_000951045.1 Mandrillus leucophaeus
CCTCAAGCAATCTGCTAGACTTGGCCTCCCAAAGCGCTGGGATTACAGGCATGAGCCACTGTGCCTGGCCTATTTTGAGATATTCATAACAAAAACTCAGAGAGGTTAATTGCCTTCTCTAGAGTCTCACAGCTAAACAGTAATATTCAGAATTAGAACTCGGGTCTGATTGCCAAATCTGATGCTACACTTCCATCTGTTCTGCCATGGTTCCAAGCACATGCCCTACTTCCAGTGGATTTTTTAAGGTATCCAAAACCCACCTTACAACTTAAAAACTCTAAGGTAATACTTATCACATAATCATTTGTTTTATATATACCTCTCCCCTCAGCTATGAGACTGTGAGTTCCCTAAGCATATCCTTCACCTTCCTATTCTGGCACTAGGTGTAGCACACAGGAAGACTCCATAAACTAAGCAATGTGCACCCTAAGCTGAACAGCTCATGGCACCCAAAATACCAGAGACAGCCTGCTTCAGCTAGAAAGTCGTCAAAAGTTTTTGCTCACTTAACCTCCCTGACCCTCAGTTTCCTCATCTGTTAACAGGGATAATGATACCTATGTCATAAGACTGTTTTGATAACTGGGTTAGATAATATATGCTAAGTGCTTGGCAGTGCCTAGAACACAGTAAGTACTCCACAAAGGAGGACAAATAATCTCTAACCTCCAATTTAAGATAAAAGGGAGGTGTGCCAGACCTCACCTTTAATCTGCTAGATTAAAATAGATAAGATATATTTTAAAAGGGTGTAAAACAATGTGTTGTCCATTAAAAATAATGGTGCAGATCTAGATATACTGAAAAAAAGTTTTTAAGACATATTTAAATGAAAAAGCATGTCCCAAAATAAGATGGATGGGTGTGTGTGCATAACTGCATGTGTATATAAATATACAAAAAATACTCTGAAATATATAGGAAGTGGGACGGTAGGAGTGAAGAGGCTCTCTGTCATTATATATTTCTGATATTCGAATCCTATGAAAATACATTCATGTATTTTCAATAAAAGCAGTAACAATGTGGAGTTTAGTTAACAGTAATGTATGAATGTTGGCTCCTTTGTTCTGACAAATGTTCCTTAATGGTGTAAGATATTAACAATAAGAGAAACTGCGGACTGGGTATACAGGAGCCCTCTGTTCTATCTTTGCAACTTTTCCACAAATCTAAAACTATTCCAAAAGAAAGAAGGTAGTTTTTTTAAAAAACAACATTATGTACAGCACAAAACTATCATTGTTTTTAAAAATATGTCCATATATGTATGAATATATTCATTATACCCTAAAATGTTAACAGTGGTTCTCTCCTGAGTGGTAAGACTGAAGATGATGTTAATTTCTTTGTACCATCTAGATCAGTGGTTCTCAAAGGGTGGTTGCCAGGTCAGCCGCAGTAGCAGCAGTATCTGGGAACTTGTTAGAAATGGAAATGCTCAGGCCCCACCCCAAAGCTACTGATCAGACACTCTAGAGGTGGGGCCAGATGATTCTGATAGACGCAAGTTTGAGAACACTGTTCTAGATCACAGAAACTGGTTTTGTAACAAGTGCCACTTTTATAGTCACAATAATAGAACAATGAAACTTGAAAAAGGGGTCAGTATGTTGATGGATGAACAGCATTTTAAGAGCTGACACATGCCCAAACAGTACACGCACCAGGAGGGAGGCGCAGTCTAATTCAAGCTCACACTGACCTGTTCTGTCCAGTCCCCAGCCCCAGCCACCACTAAAGCCAGCTTCCATGGGACCCTCTGGGATCCCTACAGTGATAAATCTCAGACAAACAAGTCTGGCATGAGTTTTTTCCTTTCCTTTGTTAAATACATACATACATATATACACACACACACACACACACACATATATATACACACACATATATATATACACACACATATATATATACACATATATATATATATTTTTTTTTTAAGAGAGAAGTAGGTTGGCAGCAGATTACCGTCTTCATCTTTAAATGTATGGCCTCTAGTCTCAATGTTATAATAACAGCACCAGCCAGGGCATGACAACTAAGAGTTTAAAAGATAGAGACTCATCTGCACATTTTAAAAAGAATCCTAAACCTGCATGCAGTAGCAGCTCAGATGAATGAGGTGTCATGTTAAGTTACAAGCCCTGGCTTTGGGATGGCTGCTCAATGCCCTTCTTTGATCCTGTTCCATGGTCCAGGTAGATTTATAATCCCCAGCTGGCTTCTTTCCCTCCTACTACATTCTGAGACTCCTTGGACAGTGCAGGACTCCAGCTATTGGAGAAGACGCCTAGAATTTTTATTTCAGCTTTACTCTCAGAGGCAGTTGAGGGACTGTTTTTGTCTATTAGCAAAACTACGAAAGCCATGGTAAAGAAAAGCACAGAAATCCAACCTTAAAAAAAGAATCACTACTTTTTAGAGCCACTTAATTTATTTCTACTCTGTGGATGAAAAAACCAAGGTGGGCAGGAGTAAAGTAAATATAAACTGATCAGAAGGAACCCACCCACCACCAAGTAGCTACTCAGAGCACTTCCTGGGCCCAGGAAGCAGGGGCCACAATCCCAGGTGCTCCCGGGAGCCTGCTGTTCTGCCAGGGCATCCGGCGAGTGGACCTCAGGATCCCAGGAGAGGTGGTGGGGCACTAGGAGCTGAAAGGAGTCAGGGTTGCCTGCTGATGTACTCCTGGGCAGGGGACACACCTTGTCAAGGCAGGAGACCACACAGGGTGGCATGCTGGGTGGGCATGATGGCCACGACACCTAGGCTGAATAGGTAGAAGTGAGAGATGGACCAAGCTGGACAAGTGGCCAGGGCTCTGGCTCTGGGGCGTGGCTGAGTCAGGTCAGGACTCTCAGCCAGAGAGGATAAGGAGAAAAAAACTGGAGTGCAGAGAGGAGACAATTTTCCCTGATCAGGGACCTATGGCCGAAAGACCTTTGCAAGATATTAGGAGCACCAGTAAGCGGAGATTCACAATAAAAGCCCCAAGGTGAAAGAAAACTATGGCAGTTGGGAGGGAGTGACCAACTGACTCAGAGAAACCTGTGCCAAGGACAACATGGAGCGCTTAGCTTCCTAAATTACCCTGTGTTCACTCTGCACCACTGAGCTCCCCTCACATCACGGAGGGCACCAGAAAAGCCAGAGGGGTTCAATATGCCCTGGTGGTGATGGATGGGAAGTACAGGCAGCACCTTGAAGCAAATGTATCATCTACTCTCCTCTCCCCACTGTCTGGGGTAGTGGGATGGTTGGGAATTCGGGTGGGGGAGCCATTTTGAAGACCCTAAGAGAATACCTTGCTGCTGGTGAAAGTGATCCTACATCAGATTTAAGAAAATGGATTCTATCATAAACCACAGTGAGAGATTGTAGAGAATCATTTTCTGCAGCCAATGAAGGGTGGAACTGAACAAATCTAAGAGGGGATGGGAGGAGGTAGCAGGCTGATCCGAGGTGGCTGGCCAGATCTGTGTCAGGGATGTTGGTGTGGGCACCCAACCCACACATTACTTCAACAGAGACAGGCCAGCCTCCAAGTGCACAAAGACAGCAGTCTTGACCCCAAGGAGTGGAGCCTAGTGAGGATATTTCAGGCAAAGAACCTGGAATGAGAGAAATGAACTGAGGACATGGGCAGAGCACCCAGAAAGCAAAGCCACAGAACAACAGGGCTAAGGGCAGAGAGGAATGACTGGAAATCTGACAACGAGTAGTCTTCACCACATGGGTGTCAGGGTGCGCTGCCCCCATAAGGCCGGAGTGAATCATGTGATTGGGGCACTCACAGTGGGACCTCTAGGGGCAAAGGGCAGGTACACAGGCAACCTTAAAAACCTTCCACTAGGCCGCGTGCGGTGGCTCATGCCTGTAATCCCAGCACTTTGGGAGGCTGAGATGGGCGGATCATGAGGTCAGGAGATCAAGACCATCCCGCCTAACACAGTGAAACCCCGTCTCTACTAAAAATATAAAAAAATTAGCTGGGCAAGGTGGCGGGCGCCTGTAGTCCCAGCTACTCGGGAGGCTGAAGCAGGAGAATGGCGTGAACCCGGGAGGCGGAGCTTGCAGTGAGCTGAGATAAAGCCACTGCACTCCAGCCTGGGAGACTCTGTCTCAAAAAACAAACAAACAAACAAAAAACCTTCCACTAAGGGGTCTGTGTGCTTGTGTCTCAAATGGAAAGAATCAAGTTATTCTGAAATTCCATCCTAGACAAGCCCTATTAAGAGAAAAAGAAAGGAAGAATCCAGAACCATAGCACATCCAGAAAGCGAGGCAATGCCTGAAGTTTCCAGAAGAAAAGTGAAACCCAGCAGCCTACGCTAAGTGCCTGAATTATAAGCCATGATGGGGTTGCGTTATCGTGCATCTAGCATACCCTACATTCAGAGACGTTCTGGGCCAGCAAGTCAAGTAACAGGCGTATAGGATAATCCCATTTATGCAAAACCTGTGTGAGTATAGAGTATAGAGAAATGCACAGAAAAGAAAAACTGGAAACCCAGCTGGTCCCAGTGGTATCTACAGGAAAAACAGGATGGGAGGGTTTCCCCTTTTTAATCAATACACTTTTTTTTTTTTTTTTTTAGACAGAGTCTCGCTCTGTCACCCAGGCTGGAGTGCAGTGGCACAATCTCGGCTCACTGCAACCTCCACCTCCCAGGTTCAAGCGATTCTCCTGCCTCAGCCTCCAGAGTAGCTGGGACTACAGGCATCCGCCACCATACCCAGCTAATATTTGTATTTTTAGTAGAGATGGGGTTTCACCATGTTGGCCAGGCTGGTCTTGAACTCCTGACCCCAAGTGATCTGCCTGCCTCAGCCTCCCAAAGTGCTGCCTCAGCCTCCCACTGTGCCCAACCTAATCGATATACTTTTTCACTGTTTAGATTTTAACAAGTATGTCTTCTTGCATTACAGGAGTAATTATTTTCTTTCTTACTTCAACATTCGGGGAAACAGAAGTAATTCTTTAAGACTTTTTGTTGTTGTTGTTTAACAAAATTTAAGTCCAAGAGAGTTGAGTGATGGCTATCAATGAATGGCTTTTGATGCCAAGTCTCAATGCACCTCATCAGCTCTTTTTCCAAAGGGTATTTGAGAGTAAATAAGAGACAGAGAGAAATGGCCACTCCAAAGCACTCTATATAGAAACAGGCTAAAATTTTATGGGGCCCTCTAGGCTCAGAAGCTATTAGGCACGACAGCTCCAAACAGCTAGGTGGTAAAGAAAGCACTCCAGAGGAGCCACTCAAGAGTCTCCAAGATCTTCCCATTTGGAAGCTGGAAAGTACTTTTGTTCTCAGGGTTTCAGTTTCTGGGTCACCCAGCCTTTTGTTAATAACCAAATGAACACATCTGCAGTACAGCAGTACCCGCTTTGTTCCTTCCCCCAAATATGAATGACCTGGAGAGCATTAATACATCAGGTCCTTAAGCAGAAAGCACTCAGCTGTGTTTAACTGCACCCCACCATCATTCCATCTCCACAGAGCAACTCTAATGAGTATCCCAAATAAGAAAAGCAGTACCACTCACCATGATACAGTGAAATAAATCACTCAGTCCTCTTCCCTGGTGAGGGTGAGGGTAAGAGTGAGGGAGACGGAGAGGGAGAGGGACAGGGTGTGTGTGTGTGTGTGTGTGTGTGTGTGTGTGTGTGTGTGTGTGTGTGTGTGTGTGTGTGTGTGTATGTGTGCGTGTAGGGAGAGGG
>NW_012105320.1:917883-923227 GCF_000951045.1 Mandrillus leucophaeus
GGACAGGGGGTGTGTGTGTGTGTGTGTGTGTGTGTGTATGCGTGTGTGTGTGTGTGTGGTGGGGGTGTGAGAGAAGTTTACAAAATATTAAGGAGGCAAACTCTCCATACCCACAAGGCCAGAGTTTCTTTGGACATAATCAAGAATCTTCCTTTGATGTGGCCTAATGTCTATTCTCATCCTGTTCTAGCATCTCCTCGGAGGAAAAACAAAGCTCCACTGCCAGAAAATGTTCCAAGTAATTGTTGATAACAGATAATAGCAGAGGAAGCCCTTTGGTTAATGTTTAAACATGGCAGAGGTAACATTAACTCCTTAATCGTTATCATGAGCACCAGGAGACTTGAACATTAATGCACTGGGGTCATGGCTCATAGGAAAACTGACTGCTTCATTCAGGCTCAGGAATGCTCTTTATAAAAAATCCCAATAACACCTAAAACTGCTTTGAATTACCATATTGCTCAAACTTAAATTGATTCATTTTTAAACAACTATAATGTACAATCCCCCAGTGTTTAAAAGCAGATTCCAATAATTTCCAGAGAAGTTAAGGAGAAGAAAGGGAAGATGATGGTAGAGTTGGGATATAATTGAGAAGAATGCGTTAGTTCATGAGTTTAGATGATATTTTTAAAACCACAAGCTATTAAAATACAGGTTTGCTATGAAAGGGAAGTCTGTATTCTAAAATGTCAGATGATGTACTTTGGAAGATTTGGCCACTATCATAGGTGGAACACACACTTCATCCTAATATAAACCTTGGCAATCTTTGTTTCCATATAATTAGCCGTTTTGCTCTTTCATTAAGGTAGAAGAAGGGAGAGGAAGGGGGCATGGGGAAGATCAGAGACAACAGACAGTATCTCTTAGAGAAGACACGTATTAAAGATTTACTGCTGGTATCAAGAAGGCTACAGAGCTCCTGATGAATCTCTTCTCAGCCTTTTGGCTGAGATCAAGTGCAGAGCTCCTGATGGGCAGACAGACATTTGGTGACCTTCTTCTCTGACGGTTCTTAAGGAGAGCCAACCAACGCCAGTAACAACCCAAGACAAGGATTCAAGGCAATACGGGTCAGCTCTGCCCAGGCTTTTGGGGTTCCAGTTGCAGAAGCCCACTTTTCTGCCCGGTTTTGCCTCTCAGCTGAGTCAATGCAGGGCAGACTGGCAATGTATCTTAGATCAAGATGAAGAGCAGCATGGTAATAGATCACAAGGACATACACGCAAAGACCCAATGTTGCTAGGTGGCTATTACACTCTCACACTGCCTGAGATTCTGTGCATGCCAATAGGGAGCCTGTCATCAGCAAAATGGACATTTTGTATTCACTCCAAAGGCAGCGGGCACCAGGAAAAGTCAGGTTCCCTCCACTCATGTGGATCACTGATCAAAGATCAAAGAGGAAACCGGTTACATTCTTACTCAACAAAGCTAAGATTTTTTTTTTTTTTTAACCTGGGTGACCTTTGAGATACCGGCCTTATTTTACAGGTGAGGAAACCAAGGCCAGGAGAGGGAACAGCCTCCCCAGCTAAGATAAGCCATCAGCTCTTCCACCTCCCACTTATCACAGAGACCTCTGCTTCAATCCTTTCAACCCTGGTTACAAACAGGCAGTCAGTGATGACCACAGGTGTGGCTGAACGGGTCCTCTCCACGCTAGAGCAGAATAAGGTTATCATCTAAGCCTCAGCTACAGGTGCCACACAGTATACCTGTCTCTTCCATGGCCTCTGTCCCAAGCTGGCCCATGCCTAGAGTTCTCAAGCTGTCTACAGTAATGCATCACTGAGCTCAGCATATCCCCATTATGCCGTCTGCCTTCTCTGTCCATAGGAACCTCACCCGTATTTTGCCATTTGACCAAAGTTTAGCTGAGTAAGACCAAAGTTCAGCTGTTACTCACACATTCTCTTTACATGTCTAGCCCAGTGGAACTGGGCAGGAAGAGTCCTCCTGATTCTAGGGTGACAATGTGCTAGGACCTGGTTTGTCAAGTACAATGTTGGCTCCACAGGGCAGGGGTTTTTGTCCTTTCCACTGCAATATTCCCAGTACCTTATACAGTACCTTGCATTGTTGCACAGATGGACAGACGGATGGGTAGGTGGACAGATGGGTGTGTGGACAGATGGACAGATGGGTGGACAGATGGATGGGGTTCCCTAACAAAGTAGTAGCCTCTTTGTTTCCCCTTTTGTCAAGACAGTAATGCCAGTCTAACAGCAGAATTTCTGCTGTACTGAAGAGAGACTTGGACCAATAATCCCAGGGTTTCCCTCATGAGAACTGCCATACAATTTCAGTCTTCTTCAGGTTACACAAGAACTCACAAAGTAACATCTTCACCTACTGGGCCAAAACTGGGAGATTCTAGCTTTCTTTGGGGCCCAGGGAGCAAGGTTACAGAGAGCAATTGGATCTGCTCCATTTGACACGGGTTCAGTTTCTCTAACACATGAAGTTCCACAACAAAGGGTCCTTCAAGGTATGAACATCGGTGCAAGATTTATCTAACCATTCAATGGGACAAGACTAGCAGACAGCTCTAATTTTAGTCAAACTGCTGACGAATCACTGGAAGAACAAAAGAGGCATACTGGCAAAAATAAATAGAATTTCTTACTTTCCAGAAGACCCTAAAGTGTTGCACTGAAAAGACTACTTCTTCTCCTCCAGGGTGGCACAATCTTCACGATGTCACTCACTTTGTATATATATCAAAGCATGGGTAAAGGACTTGTGATGAGAACCTTGGCTGCCTCTTACACTCTGGCCAAACCCTTGGTATTCTCACTCCCTGCCTGCTCGCTGGGTTTATCACTGAGAAGTCAGTAATCTCCACTCAAGCAAAACCTATGACAAAGACCCAGCCATGTGATGTGCCTCCACCTTCAGCATGGCAGGAGCCCAAAGCTGTTTCTGCAAGAGTAGGTATAAATTTGCATTGAGCAACGCCCCCTCCGTTCCTCTTCTGACCTAAATCTCTCACTGTGAGGCTCAAGTGCTCTGTGCTTAAAGAGCAAAGGCTAGCTAACACATTCTCAGAAGTGCACATCTCGGGTTCAGCAATAACCAGCTCATTAATAACATACTAGTGTGCCATGGAACATTTATAAAGGCATTTCCTGTTATGTGGCCTGTGTGTAACCTGCAGGATAACCTGCTCCGTAGTCAAGACAAGCATTACTATCATTCCCATTTGACAGATAAGGAACCTGAGGCTTGTGGCTACTGATGGACTTGTCCCAAAACCATGGAGAAAGCAACAGAACCAGGGTTTGAACCCAATCTTCCAACTCTCAAATTGGAACCATCCTCTGGGGGCCTTTCCATGAACTTCAGAATACGGCAGGGGCTATTAGCAGACCTATAACTTCAGCCTGCACACACTGCAGACTGCTGGCTGGGAAACTACTCTAGTACCTCCACACACCACTGCTCCCACCAGCTGAGCTATATGTGTTTCTAGATCTGTTTATGCAGACTCATCTCCTACAGTTATGTAACTGATTTTAATATTAAGCAATGCAAAATATACAATTTTATTATATGAACACTAAGTTGAATATACTTCGAAAAGAAAGACTAAATGAAGGCAAATAACTACAAAAAAAAACAAAAAACAAAAAAAACACCTGAGAGCTAAGTGCAACTTTTGAAGACAAAAAAAAGCAAGATTCTAGATAGTTCCTGATAGCTTTACAAGTGTTTATAAGTATTTGCTCTGCTTTGAAAAAACAAATAAAAAACCCATCAGAAATGTACATTTTCATTTTTTCTTTTTAAATGTTTTTGATTTCTATTTTTTATCAAACAGAGAGAAATGTTTTAAATGATACGTCAAGGTTGAGGTTAATGTAAGACTCTAAGGAGTGCATATCTGTGGTCCTATTCACAAAGGCCTGAGCTTGAATGTCCTTTTATAAGCTTTAATTAAAACTTAATTTCAAATGATGATTCTTTTTAAATCATTCCCTGCTTCAACTTAACTGACCTTTTCAATTACCCAATCACCTACAGGTCCCAACAGTATCAGATAACAAGGCTTCTGCTAAAGTGTGAAAATCATGAAAAGGCACACACTCAGTTGTCATCTGCCAAGTGATTTCAATCCCTTGGCCAGTGGACATCTAGACAGTTCTGGATTTTCAAATTGGGATACAGCTTATTACAAAAGAAAATGTCCCTCTGCAGATATTTATCAGTAACACAGTCAATCTCAAGTTACTCCTAAAGAATTTCTAGAACAATAGTTCTCAAATGAAGTCAATTTTGCCCCCCCCCCCGCCCCCAACCAGGGGACATCTGGCTGTGTCTGGAGATATTTCTAGTTGTCATAACTGGGAAGGAGGTTTTGCTACTGGCATCCTGTGGGTAGAGGCCTGGGATGTGGCTTGATATCCTACAATGCACAGGACAGGAGCCACAACAAAAAAAATTATCCAGTTCCAAATAGCATCAGTGCCGAGGTGGAGAAACCTCGTTTAAAGTAAGGAAAAAGGAATCCCAAGACCTACAGACACTGTTATATCATCAATAAAGTCAGCTTTTGAACAAACAAAAGCAATAGTTGATTTCTTCCCTCTTGTTTCAAACATTACTCAAAGGCCACTGGCTTCCTGGTATTCTTAATAAAACTCCAAATCTCTCAGCAAGAACTTTCAAAGACCACAATTTGTGCTTATGCAGTGAAACAGCACCACGGTCTTGATCAGTGTTCTTTTTTTATCTCATGGATGGTTAGGAAAGTGAACTAAAGAAAATCTGTCCAAAGCCTCATTTTTAAAGAATAGAGAGATGAAAAAGAAACTGGTTTGAAACTGTGGTAGTAGAATTGTGAGAGAAATCTTTCCTTGTATTTTGCCTCCTGTTAGCATTATAGGACCTGTGCATCTATTCAGTATAAATATTTTAAAAGTTTAAATACCTTATGGGAACCTTGCATGGGTCCTGAATTTTTTAAAGCCAGCTATAAAAGACATTTCCAGAACAATCAGAGAAATTTAAATATATCAAGTTCTTAGGTGTGATAATGACACAGCAGTTAGAAGTATGTCCTTGGTCTTAGCAGATGTATGCACGTTGGAGTACTAAGGCGTGAAATGTCATGACGTTGGCAACTTTCAAATAGTCTAGCCTAAAAAGGTGGTTTTAAAAAGTGAGTAAAAAGGCCGGGCGCGGTGGCTCACGCCTGTAATCCCAGCACTTTGGGAGGCCGAGGCGGGCGGATCACAAGGTCAGGAGATCGAGACCATGGTGAAACCCCGTCTCTACTAAAAATACAAAAAATGAGCCGGGCGCAGTGGCGGGCGCCTGTAGTTCCAGCTACTCG
>NW_012105320.1:924767-925332 GCF_000951045.1 Mandrillus leucophaeus
TTAGCCAGGATGGTCTCAATCTCCTGACCTCGTGATTCGCCCGCCTCGGCCTCCCAAAGTGCTGGGATTACAGGTGTGAGCCACCATGCCCCGCACTTTGAGCAGGTTTACAAGTGAGAGCTAAAGCCTTTCTATGAAAGGGTTAACATTTCAGATAAGCTGACTTTGCCAAGTCCGATGGAATGCCCCCACTCAGCCAAAACTCAAGTTTACACTGATAATCTCAAGAAAAGGAACTTGTTTTATTCACTTTTTTGTTGTTGTTGTTGAGACGAAGTCTCACCCTGTTGCAGTGAAATGATCTCAGCTCACTGCAACCTCTGCTTCCCAGGTTCAAGTGATTCTCCCACATCAGCCTCCCGAGTAGCTGGGACTACAGGCATATGCCACCACACCCAGCTAATTTTTGTATTTTAGTAGAGACAGGGTTTCACCATGTTGACCAGGCTGGTCTCAAACTCCTGACCTCAAGATCCTGGTCCTCCTGCCTCAGCCTCCCAAAGTATTGGAATTACAGGTATGAACCACTGCGTCCAGCCATTTGTTTTATTCACTTTTTTTTTTT
>NW_012105320.1:927556-949039 GCF_000951045.1 Mandrillus leucophaeus
ATGTGGTTCCTAGAGTCAGGCAGCCTACATGCAATCCAGACTGGGTGACAGAGTGGGACTCCATCTCAAAAAAAAAAAAAAAAAAAAAAGTGAGTAAAAAAGTGGGTAAAAAAATCAAAACTAAGTGTATGTAACAGAGAACACAAATCAAGCAACTGTTAACATTTTGCCACACACACTAACTATTCATTCAACTTTTCTATGGGTTTAAACACTTAAAAAATAAAATTTAAAAAAGATTGGGCAAAAATTAAATACAGACCAAAAGAGAAGGTTGGGAGATCAACTTGCAATTATCACTGGCTCTAGACTGTACAAAAAATGGTCTCTAAACAGAATCAAATTGGAGACAGTGGTCTTGGCTTCATTATTTAAAGCCTATGCAGCTGCCTTCTATAGCTACAGCAAAATACAATAGGCACAATACCGGCACAAAAGGCACAGTCAGCAGATTCACTACTCAGGTAGCTCAAGTCACAGAGCTCTTGGCATCCTGGAAGCCACAGGAGCCCAATGCAAAGTCAGATCATGCTCCTAAAGATGCACGCTCATGCATGCACACATATTGACACACATACACGCACAGTAAAAGAGAAATCTATCTGAGCTCCTGTAAGCAGGGAAGCCACCAACTGGAATTAAAATTCGCTGCCATGTGAGAAAGAGCTTATCTATTCTGTGAATCTAGTCTGTTCTAAGAATCAGGTTACTTTGTGAACAGGAGCTGGACAGGTCTACAACAGTAAAGATGATGAATGCTGCTTCTACTCTAAAAGACTTTACACACACATACGTAGACACACATACAAACACACACACAATCACATATTAATTTGTTTTGGAGGGGATACAAAGCAAAGCAAAGCAAAAGAAAACAGTTCATAGAAAGCTAGTCTAAGTGCAACAAGTTGTAGCTCATCTTAACTTTGCAAAATACTCATTTAATATATAAGTCAAAATTTTCTGGGCTTCCCGAACCCTTTGAGCGGGTTTTTTTTGTTTTGTTTTGTTTTATTATTATTTTTTTTTTGGTAGAGACGGGGTCTCACCATGTTAGCCAGGATGGTCTCAATCTCCTGACCTCGTGATTCGCCCGCCTCGGCCTCCCAAAGTGCTGGGATTACAGGTGTGAGCCACCATGCCCCGCACTTTGAGCAGGTTTACAAGTGAGAGCTAAAGCCTTTCTATGAAAGGGTTAACATTTCAGATAAGCTGACTTTGCCAAGTCCGATGGAATGCCCCCACTCAGCCAAAACTCAAGTTTACACTGATAATCTCAAGAAAAGGAACTTGTTTTATTCACTTTTTTGTTGTTGTTGTTGAGACGAAGTCTCACCCTGTTGCAGTGAAATGATCTCAGCTCACTGCAACCTCTGCTTCCCAGGTTCAAGTGATTCTCCCACATCAGCCTCCCGAGTAGCTGGGACTACAGGCATATGCCACCACACCCAGCTAATTTTCGTTATTATTATTTTTTTTTTGGTAGAGACTGGGTTTCACCCTGTCTCTTATACACATCTAGATGTGTATAAGAGACAGCACCTCAGCCTCCTGAGTAGCTGGGACTACAGGCATGCACCACCATGCCCGGCTAATTTTTGTATTTTTAGTAGAGACGGGGTTTCACCAGCCAGGCTGGTCTCCAACTCCTGACCTCAGGTGATCTGCCCACCTCGGCCTCCAAAAGTGCAAGGATTACAGGTGTGAGCCACCATGCCTGGCCCATTTTATTGACTTTAAAAAATAAAAAAAAATTTTTAAATTAAAAAGCCAGCCACAGTGGCGTGCCTATAATCCCAGCTACTGGGGAGACTGAGGATGGCAGAATCACTTGACCCCAGGAGTTCAAGGTCTGCCTAGGTAACACAGAGAGACCCCCCCCCCATCTCTTAAAAAAAAAAATCAATCAATCAAAAAAACAAAATACTGTTTAGAGTTTTTTTTTTCAAACCAATTTGTTTAAAACCCACCAGGAGTTCCATCCAGCTGGCTTGCTCCATGCTCTACAGTAGCACCCCCACTCCACTGCACAAAAAGCTACAGTCTCTGAACAGAATGTGCACATGCTCACTGTAGCCACAAGGCCATACCACTAGAAGGCAAAGAGAGGGACAAGATGAAGGAGGGGCAGTAGGCTTTAGGAAATGTGAGAGGGCAAGTCATTCAAACACAACAGGGTCTCCACAGCAAACTCCATGCACCAGGTGGTCCTCCAGGCACTGCAACTTCCTGGGTTCCCCCTTGAGTATCTGAATAAAGAAACCAGTTCTCTAGGGCTATTCCCAGCCAGGGAATGGGGTGGGGATGAGTGGGGAGGCAGTAGATAGGGAGAGAAGGGGAGACCTGGATCTAAAAGTGATAGAAACCAAATTAAAAAGGGAATCTTACATACTCTGTCACATCCATTAAAACATCTCAGCCCCCATGTGCTTGGTTTTCAAATATCAAAAACCCACCACGAGGTAGGAGAATCACCTGAGTTCAGGAAGTTAAGGCTGTAGTGATTCATGATTGCTCCACTGAACTTCAGCCTGGGCAACACAGTGAAACCTTGTCTCAAAAAAACCCAAAAAAACCATCACATGCACAGATAGATAAAAATGTGAGAAGGCAAGTACAGTGAAGTGTTAACGGTAGAATATAGATCGTGGGTATATGGGGGATGACTGCAAAACTCTCACTTTTCCTGCATGTTTCAAATTCACAATATTGGGGGCTGCTTTTATAGAAGATGGGGGAAACCTGGTTTGTAGTTTAAAAGGGAAGAAAAAAACCTTCCAGTAGCTTACAGACAATTCAATGTGCATGGGTAGAGGCATAATGGGGCGAGAGAAGGGGACGCCTCATCGAGGATAAACAGTTTAGAATGACACCAGCTTTTTAGCTGGCGTAACAAAAGAACCCAACAGAAACAGGTTTGTAGAGAGAAGAGAAATCTGGTTTTATACATGCTGGGTTTGGTTGGGACATCTGTAAGATGCTGAAGTGGACTTTAGTCACTATGACTTAAGTTAAGTAGAGTGCCTCAGACCCCACTGACCCTGAATTCTGATGTAGGGAACATCTTGGGAAGGAACTCAGCATCCAACAAGCTGACTCAGTTTGGCAGGCTTCTTCATCTATCTGTCAGCAAGATTTACTAAGCAAGAAGAATTTACTAAGCAAGAACAGAATATGACCACGATTTCACTCTTGGAGGTATGTATGGTACAGGGTTTTACTGATTTGTGTACTGATCAACTACTAAAGGCAGGGATACCACCTTAACTGGGAACACCCAGAAAAATCAGCCACATGTCTATGATTTTTACAGAGGCTGGGAGAATATTCAGGCTAGGGGTGGTGGTGATCCTGGCACTCAGCCATATTCTTGGAGACCCCTGTCTCCTTCCAACAGGATAGGATCTGACTACCAGCCTTGGGCAAGCCTCTCACATACTCTAGGGAAGGGACAGATGAGCTTCCTTTCTAGACCCAAGGAAAGACTGACCAAAGGCAGCCCTCTTGCCTACTTTTTAAAAATTATTATTTATTACTATGTTTTTTAGAGACAAGGTCTTGCTCTGTTGCCCAGGCTGCAGTACAGTGATGCAATCATAGTTCACTGTAGTCTCGAACTTGTAGGCTCAAGCAATCCTCCCACCTCAGCCTCCCAAGTAGCTAGGACTACAGGCACACACCACTACACCCAGCTAAATTTTTTTAAGAGATGGGGTCTCACTATGTTGCCCCAGCTGGTTTGAACTCCTGAGCTCAAGCAATCCTCTCAGCCTCCCAAAGCACTGAGATTACAGGCGTGAGCCACCATGCCCTGGCTGCTTACCTACTTTTTGATCTGAATTTCTAGCTGGCTAACCAGGTGTGTTCCAAAGCCTGACAACCCCATCAGAGGAAAGCACTTTCGGTATTTCAGGAAAGTCACTTGAGAACAAGCCTGACTATACTAAAAAAGGGAGAAAAAATTACTCTTAACAGAAGCAGGTTGTCTTTTATGGAAAATCTACGAATCCACCTGAAAATTCTAGTCATTTGCAGCATTCCTGCCCTATCATGGACCCACCAGGCCAGAGTGGAGCCCTACAGAGGCTGCGTGCCCTCTGCAACACATGCTTCACCTCGCTAAACAAACAAGGGGTGTCTTTGTTTAAATTAAAAAAAGAACCTGTCTCACAGGCTACGATTACATCAGCAGAGAGCTCTCATTCTGGGCATCAATCCGGGCTGCTCCACCGGCTTTGAAGCGCCCCGGTGTGCGGCGCCTTTGATCTTGTGGTTCCCGCCCGGGGCAAAGCCGATACCATCACAGCGCCCACGCGGGATCCGAGATCATCATGATTGCCCGGCTAGCACAGAGCCGTGGCCTCGCCCGCTCGGTCCCCCACCCGACTTGGGCTCCACCCCAGACCCAGCCTCCAGACTTGGCTGCCAGTGCATGAGCTGCCAAACACATACACCATCTCTTAGGGAGTGCGGGGCTGCCCCTTGGAAGGGGACATCACTAGCTTAACATTTGTGGGATTAGCCTAGAGATCATGTTTTTTTAAAAAGAAGCTTTTATAGTTATTTTAGAAATATTTACGGGGAGGGGGAAATGATATGGCTGGCTTTGCTTCAAAATAACATGGGGGTGGCATGGGGGTGTAAGTGAAACAAGCGGGGCCAGGCGTTGACAACTATTCTGGGTGATGGTGAGTATATGGAGGGACGGTGTATACAAAACATGTTCGTTCTATCTATTAGAGTGCACATGTAACATTTCCTACAACAAGAGCTTGAAAAAAAAAAAAGGAATCTCTAACCCTCTGCTATTTTTAGTTTATTCCTCGCTGACTTTTACGAAGGAAAAAAAGCCATTTGAGACTGGCGGGTGTGAGGGTAGATCACATCTGACTTTCCTAATGTATCCCCAGGACACTCACTGGAGCTTCCAGAGGGGTGCAGGCCACAGACACAGCTTCTCCAGTATAAACCCTGCATGGGGAGGGGCATTAGCGGCACCTCTATCAGGGAATCCTCACCAGTTTTGGGATGTAGAGTCCATCTCTCCAGAAAAATACCCATGAACACACCAGACCAGGAGGAAATACAATAACCCACTCTCAAAAATCCACTAACAGAAATCAGATTAGAAATGATCCCTAGAGTAAGCACCCCAGGTTGCTTCATTTTATCAACTCCTTTCCTTTAAGAGCTACAGGCACTTGATGAGCCACTGAACTCCCAATACCAATATATGGAGCCATCACGGGGCACAGCACATCCCTGGGCTATGTCACAAGGCCAGTTTTTCTCCTTACTGGATGTACGGCATTGGATAAGTCACCTAACTTCTCCAAGCCGGTTTCCACATTTTAAAAACGGAGCACTATTCATGCTGGCCCTGGGTCTTTACACCTCTTCTGCTACATGTTTAACTCAGGAGTAAGAAAAGAAAAAATACTAAGAAAGAAAAGGGTATATGGGGGCACAAGCATGATTCCACCCACAGTTGTGGCAGAACATGCCACATGTAGATCGGGCACAAAAGAGTTAACTGGGAAACGGACATGGCCAGGACTGTTAGGTGTGTTCAAGGCCAGGATTTCATACACCCAAGGCCAGAACGCAGAGGAAGGGACTGGGAGGGGATGGAGAGGGAAAACAAATCTTTTCCATACAGGTGGATCCACCTTTGGGAGGTCAAACCTAAAATTCCAGTGGAGGCCATCAACCTAACAAACTACAGAAAGGGTCAAGAAAACAAAATATATTATCATAATAGCTAAAAAAGATTAGAAGTATGTTTAAGAACACAATTGTAACAGTGTGAATAGGGATCCAAGAAAGAGAAAAAGTTGTAAGAACAACAAAGTAAAAAAGTAAACAGGCATCTAGGGTGCTGAATAGCAACAACAGCAAATTTTAAATAACATGCATGTATTTACTTTCATCTTGAAGGGGTCTAGGTCGAAATTTTCACAATAGACTGTTTGCCAGCAAAATTACACGAATAAAAAAAAAATTACAACAAACTAAAATTCCCGATTCATTCAAGTAACCCGATTTAAAGTACAGGTTAAGCATCCTTAACCGAAAAACACGAAATCCAAAAGGCTTCCAAATCTCAAGCTTTCTGAGCACCAACATGACACCACAAGTGGAAATTCCACACATAAGTACTTAACAGGAACTTTGTTTCATGCACAAAATTATTAAAAATACTGTATAAAATTACCTTCAGGCTATGTGAATAAGGTGTATATGAAACAAATGAATTTCATGTTTAGACTTGGGTCTCATACCCAAGACATCTCATTATGTATATGCAAATATTCTAAAATCCGAAACACTTCTAGTCCCGAGCATTTAGGATAAGGGATGCTCAACCTATATATTAATCCTAACATAGCACAGATCCTATTAAAAATCTCTCTAGTTAATCATTTTATTCCTTTTTGGGGAAACTCATTTCTTCCATTCCTATTAACAGTTAGAAAGATGACAGCATTTCAGTCCCAGAACTTTGCACAGCATCCAACCTAGGCCCTATGGAATGCTGTGGGGGAATATGAAGCAGTTCAGAGGGGAATACAAAGCAGTTCAGAAGGCATGCTGTTGACCTCAGTGAGCTTACAATCTAGTTATGGAGACAGACACATCTACAAATTAAACAACACAAAATAATATTAAGCGTCAAATGAGTTGCCAGACCAGATTGTTTCAGGTTCAGAGGCAGCAGAGGCAACTGGCTGCTGCATTAGTCCAACAGAGCTTCCTGGAGGCGGTAGCCTTGAAAGATGGGCAGTATGTGGGCAAAGATGCAAATAAAGGCCAAAGCTCGTTCGGAGGAGCCCTTTGACTAGAGGCAAGAGGCTCTGTGGTTGGATGCCAAACTGTAAAGACAGACTGGGCACAAAATGTCAAAGGCTTTAGAATATTAGGGGAAGGCGGGGTTAGACTCCATCCTATAAGCTGTAAAAAGCTCTGAAAGATTTGTGAAGGGGAGCACGGCATCTGGCAGCCGAGTAGCAGAATGGGAGAGGTGGTGTGGGGCCCTAAGTGAAACAGACCACTAGGGGTGGGGGGGACTTCCCACTTAAAAGAGAAATCACTGCCCCTCAATGAACCAGAGGGAAGCATGTGCTCATGCTACCAGTTGTGGTTTGGTGGGGGTTTTTTAAACAATGGGGTGAAGATCAAAAGAAACTGTTTGCAAATGAGAGCCCTCCTACTCCTCTGACTGGTCATTTATACTCCTTTCATCTTCCCTCCTGTTTGAAATTCAGGTGAAAAGGAGAAGCATGTGGCCAGTGGGCTGGGAACTTGCCAGCCTGGCCCTAGGTCTAGCCCCGTGTGTGACTGGTGGCAAACTCAAACTTTCCCAGGCCTTGGTTTCCCCCATGAGCTAAGGAGGGTCAAGCACAGGATCTCAAGCCCCTTGAAGTAAGTGCCAAGTCTGGTTCTAGTCTGGGGAAAGACCAAAGCCTACAGCTAAGGATTCCAAGGGGTTCAGGCTACCCATCAATCCGCGACACCAAGACCTTCAACCGTAACAAAGCTGCAGTTACAGAGCAGCCATCTTCCCAATCCTTTCTAATCAGAGGGAAAAAAGCATAGCTGTTGTAAAGGCAACACAGAAAATGAGAAGTAAGAAAAGTTTCTTTTCAGTAACCACAAGGCAAAACACACTCATGTGTACTGAAATATAACTGATCAATAAGAGTCCACTGGTCAGGCGCGGTGGCTCATGCCTATAATCCCAGTACTTTGGGAGGCCGAGGCAGGTGGATCACTTGAGGTCAGGAGTTTGAGACAAGCCTGGCCAACATGGTGATACCCCGTCTCTACTAAAAATACAAAAATTAGCTGGGTGTGGTGGTGGGCACCTGCAATCCCAGCTACTCAGGAGGTTGAGGCACGAGAATCATTTGAACCCGGGAGGCAGAGGTTGCAGTGAGCCAAGATCGCGCCACTGCACTACAGCCTAGGCAACAGAGTAAGACTCTGTCTCAAAACAAAAACAAAAAAAATAGGCCGGGCACGGTGGCTTACACCTGTAATCCCAACACTTTTGGGAGGCAGAGGTGGGTGGATCCCCCGAGGTCAGGAGTTCGAGATCAGCCTGGCCAACATGGTGAAACCCCGTTTGTACCCAAAAAATAGCTGGGCATGGTGGCGGGTGCCTGTAATCCCAGCTACTTGGGAGGCTGAGGTATGAGAATCACTTGAATCCGGGGTAGGGGGTGGAGGTTGCAGTGAGTCAAAATCGCACCATTGCACTCCAGCCTGGGCAACAAAAGCAAAAACTCCATCTCAAAAAATAAAAGTCCACTGATGAATATAACATGGGTCAAAACAGCCAGAATGAACAGAGTTCAATGTTTCACCTCTTTCCTTAAAAACAGCTTCTGATAAGGTTTGGGGCACAGAATTAAATTTCATCCCTCATCACATATTGTAACATACCTATTAAGAGTAAAGGGGGCCAGGTGCAGTGGCTCAAGCCTGTAAGCCCAACACTTTGGGAGGCTGAGGCGAGCGAATCACCTGAGGCCAGGAGTTCGAGACCAGCTTGGCCAACACAGTGAAACCCCACCTCTACTAAAAACACAAAAATTAGCCGGGCATGGTGGCACGCACCTGTAATCCCAGCTACTCGGAAGGCTGACGTGCAGTGAGCCAAGATTGCACCACTGCACTCCAACCTGGGTGACAGAGCAAGACTCCATCTCAAAAATAAAAAAAAGTAAAGGGACTAAAAGCCTAACCAGGTCTGTATTTCCATACCTGTATCAGTAGGTAAGAGGACCTTGGATAAGTCGTTTCACTTTTTCCAGCCTCCCTTTCCTCATCTATTCAATGAGGACAAGAGCAGCTACCAGCATAGGGCTGTTATGAGGAATAGAAGAGATCATTGATGTTGGGTGCTTAACCCAATGCCTAGCAAAAGCCAACAATAAATGTTAGCTCTATGGTATTATTTTAGATCTATCTAAGGGACACTCCTTGTCTAAGGGAGATAGGAAGTAGTATAATAAGATATAAGAAATCCATATGAAGGCATTTTTCAGGAAGGAAGGGACTACAAACTCCGGTTCAGAAAGAACTTGTGTGGCCCCCTCTGTGGGGAGAAACAGGTTGGCATTCTTCTCTAGAAAATAACAGCTGCCTCTCCTCCCATCTCGCCCCAACCCTTCCTTGGCTGCAAATACTCAAGGATTAAGAAGACATTCAAGCTTTGTTCCGTCTCATTTCTGCTCTGGCATTCTTCTCTTTGGCCTCTTTATCCTAAATGCCATTTCTGCTCAACTGCAGGCCTTACATTAGAGAAGTGTCTTGCACTTTCTCAAGGTGCCCCAATCCGATATTTCCACCAGCCCAACTTTATTGAAGGGAAACCCAAGGTTAAGAGAAGTCAGCACCGCTGACTTCAAGCCCAGCATTCTTTTAGGCTGCTGTGCTTTGACCTGAATCAGAGATGGGATCAGTGGCATCTTTCCTACCCCAGAAGGGAGCAAGAACAGGGCTGGCTGCTTTAGGACCAAGTAGAAACATTGTAGCTTCACACATACCCCAGGATATTACCCCTACTCTGCCCCAGGGAAAAGTGCCTTCAAAGGGATTCCAGCTACCAGGCAAGCTTGGTGGCTGCATTCTCTCTCTCAAGAGAAATACTCCTTTTGAGGAGACTTTACACAAACACACAAACACACAAACACACAAACACACACACACACATGCACACATGCAGATACACATACATACACGTGTGCACACGCACACATGCACCCACACGCGCACGCCAGCTGCAACTAGGCTCCAAGTTGTAACTATGTGAGGAGAACCACTCAGCCCTACAGGTTACGAGGAAGGCTATGGGGCTCAGTCACCCAGCAAACTCCCTGGAAGAGAAGTGCATTCAAGCCCCACTCCAGGTTTTATTCTTCACCAGGTTTTACCCTTCACCGCTTCTCCTAACACTTCAAAGGAAGTATTTTTGTACAGCCCAGGGAGGAGTGTAAACTGGCCAGCTGCTTCCAAAGCAGAGAAGTTAACCCTAAAAGGTCCGCTGGGCTGGCAGGGCAAGGGGAAGGCAAACAAGGTCGTGGGGAGTTGGGCATTTGAGTCCCCACACTTCGCCAGGCCTGCCCTTTCAGCCCACACCAAGGGCACGGCTCTTAAACCACTACAGAAAGGCAGGACTTCAGTTCCTCTAAGCACGCAAACAGCTAGTTATAAATACCCTCCCAGGCTAGAGGTTCAAAGGATCCAGCAGTTAGCACTTCAATGGAAACTCCAGCTAACAGAACAGGCCTCTTTAGCACTGCTCACTGTTCAGTCCAGGCAAAGAAGTGAAGAATCCAAAAGCTACCACAAAACCTGTCCCCAAAAGTCCAACTTGGCTTGGTGGCCAGGGGACACAACGCCCTCAGCAGTGTTCTAACGACTGAGCCTGTTCTAAATAGTACCCTGTGGAGGGGGCCTCCCCTCACCGTGTACTCTGAATGGCAGGCCAGGAGATCCTTTCCAAGGGGCAGCTGAGGGAAGATAAAGACCCTAGGTCCTTTTGGCCTTCTTAAAAGCTCTTTTTCTTTTTTTTTTTCTTTTTTTTCTTTTTTTTTGAGATGGAGTCTTGCTCAGTCACCTAGGCTGGAGTGCAGTGGCGAGATCTCGGCTCACTGCAAGCTCCGCCTCCCGGGTTCACGCCATTCTCCTGCTTCAGCCTCCCGAGTAGCTGGGACTACAGGCGCCCACCACCTTGTCCGGCTAATTTTTTGCATTTTTAGTAGAGACGGGGTTTCACCGTGTTAGCCAGGATGGTCTCAATCTCCTGACCTCGTGATCCGCCCGCCTCGGCCTCCCAAAGTGCTGGGATTACAAGCGTGAGCCACCGCGCCCAGCCTCTTTTTCTTTTTAAAGAGAGGGGGTCTCACTATTGCCCAGGCTGGATTCAAACTCCGGGGCTCAAGGGATCCTCCCGCATCAACCTTACAAGTAGCTGGGACTATAGGCACCCAGCTATAAGAGCTTTTATATACTCTTCAAATTCTTCACCCTACAGAGAATATATCTTACCCAAATTTAGATTCACATTCTTCAGTTACCTTGTTGAAACGAGGGGATCCTTCCTAGTAAGATAAAGTGGACATTGCACAGGACACTCCCCAGCTCACCAGTGATGCAGCAAACTTCTGTGCACAGATGGCTGATAACACAGCCACCTGGGGAGTTGGCAGTTAGATCAGAACGGGCTTCTCTCAAGAGTCCACATACCTAGGTGTCTTTTGTGTGTGTGTGTGTCTGTGTTTGTAATCCTCAACCACTCCATCACAAAGGACATGGACTCTACTAAAACCCTAAGACATCCTGGCAGGCCTCAGTTTCCTGTGGGAGTGCCAGGTGAGGACCTGGAAGCATTCAGGTGGGGCTGAGCTCCTGCCACCTGGCCAACGCTTCTAGGCAATCACACAGTGGCAGGCAGATGAGTGTTCACCCCATCCACTGGCAAGGGCATCCTATAATTTACTGACACTGAAAAGTATGCTATAAATAGTTGGTATTTTTAATGTTGTCGGGCCTCCAGAATAGAGGGGCCTAACAGCTGTGTGGGGCCAGGGCTCCAGGCATCTAAAGGCTACAATTTGGAAATCCTGGGCGGTATAGTCAAAGTATCTTCAAAGAAAGGAACTCCAAGAGCGTCACACTCCATCTAAAGACACTACGGTAAGGAGAGAAAGCCTGTCAAAACTATCAATCAGGACTTACAGACCACAATTTAGCAGAAGAGTGAACAGCACTGAGGGTCTCTTTGTGAGGATCTCCACAATTCAAAAGCAAAAGGGACAGCGGCCAGAATAACCCCTAAACCCCAAGCTGCCATTTCTATCAAAGACACAATAGGATGCTCCTGATTAAATAAGCACAAGATGATTAAGAGGATGCCTTTAGTCATTCAACAAACTTTTTTAACCTTCACTCTGCTAAGTGCTGAAAATGCAAAGAACAAAACATATGAGCTTTTTTGACACAATTTCTGGTGCAGAAGGGCAATAAAAAGTAAATAATTTCCAAAAGTGAAGGGGATACCTAATAATTTTAAATCTAATTACACTACAAGTTGGCAGGAGACTATGAACCTAAAATGAGTTATACTCCAGTAACTGAGTTATTTCTAGGCTCTCCAGACAGCAATTACACTTAAAAAATAAAAATCTCAGTCAGGCATGGTGGTTCATGCCTATAATCCCAGCACTTTGGGAGGCTGAGGCTGATCCCTTGAGTCTAAGAGTTCACGACCAACCTGGGCAACCTAGTGAGACCTCACCTCTACAAAAAAATAAACAAAATTAGCCGGGCACAGTGGCACCTGCCTGTAGTCCCAGCTACTCAGGAGGCTAAGGTGGAAGAATTGCTTGAGCCCAGGAGGCGGAGGCTGCAGTGAGCTGTGATCGCACCACTGTACTCTCGCCTGGGCAACAGAGCAAGACCCCATCTCAAAAAAAGTAAATTTAATTTAAATTAAAAAAATAAAAATCTCTACATTCATTTTTTCTTTTGAAAAAACCCTCCCAACTAGGTTTCCTAAAACTAAAAAAGTATGAAGGAAGGGAGGAAGGGTGGTGAATAAACTTAGACCTTGAGCACTTACTAACTCTAACGTGAATGCTTAAGTCAAAAGAAGACATAGAGTTAGCACTGGATGCATGTGGTGGGGTATGGGGGCAGTGCCCATGCACGTGTGTCAGTGGTCAGACCTGTTCAGGCAAGATTAAAGACAAATATCTTAAAGCTGTTACTGAAACTTTACAGTCTAATTTTTAGCCTTTTAATCTTTTTCATAAAACATCAAAATTGTTTGCTTGAGCAGACATTAGAATGAATTCTATCTATAATATCACGAGTAGTCCAAGGTATTCTACTTTGTCCCTCCAAAACTAAGGCAAGTCCAGAAGATTCCAAGATGGTGAGGGACTTCAAGACCATCTCATATGAAGAATGGAAAGAACTGGGGGTTCTAAGCAAGGAAAAAACAAGTGACAAGAAAACCACCTTCAAAAATCTGGAGGGCCATCATGTCTTAATGGCTCTGTGTTATGGCCAGAGTTCTGTCTCTCAAAAATTGATATGTTAAGGTCCTAACCCCCAGAACCTCGAAATGTGACTACCTAGAGACAGGGTCTATAAAGAGGTGACCAAGTTAAAGCAGGTCATATAGGTGGGCCCTGATACAATATGACTGGTGTCCTTACAAGAAGAGGAAATTTGGACACAGACAGTTACAGATGGAAGGCCACGTGAAAACAGGAAAACCATCACTTTATAAGCCAAGGAGAGAGGCCTCAGAAGAAATCAACCCTGATCACCTTGATCCTGGACTTCTAGCCTTCAGAATCATGAGAAAGTACATCTGTCATTTAAGCCACCTAACCAGTGGTACTTTGTTATGGCAACCAAAGGATACTTAACATACTCTAGAAGACAGAACCAGAACCAAGGAGCAGAAGAAATTTGTTTCAGTGTAAGGAAGAACGATTTCTGATAATCAGCATCTGCAAAAAGAGAATGCCTCCTCTTTGGGGCTGAGGGGTAAGGCAGGGGTTGGGTCCTGAACTGAGGCTAACCCCTACCATTAATGCACAGCAGAGCCTGGGGCCTCATCAAAAGCTACTGAGGCAAAAGGCTGAATGTCCCAGGCTAGACAGAGCTCAACTGCCAACAATATCCATCAGGTAGGTTAACCTAATTTTTTTTTTTTTTTTTTTTTTGAGACAGAGTTTTGCTCTTGTTGCCCAGGCTGGAGTACAATGGTCCAATCTCGGCTCACTGCAACCTCCGCCTCCCGGATTTAAGCAATTCTCCTGCCTTAGCCTCCCGAGTAGCTGGGATTATAGGCATGCACCACCACGCCCGGCTAATTTTGTATTTTTAATAGAGATGGGGTTTCACCATGTCGGTCAGGCTGGTCTCAAACTCCTGACCTCAGGTGATCCTCCCACCTCGGCCTCCCAAAGTGTGGGGATTACAGGCGTGAGCCACGGTGTCTGGCCTCCAACTTTTAAAGTTAAAAAAAAAAGAAAAAAAAAAAGCTCTAAGTCAACAGTCTATGAAATATGACACATAGTTGGAGAATAATTTAAACTCCTCATATCAGATTCCTCTTAGCACCTCAATGGGGGGTATCTCAGCCCTGCTCATGTCACACACATCCTTCCTATGGGCAGCTAGAGTCAGCAGAGCCTATCTACTCTTTCCTGCATTAACCAAGGTACACTAACCCAGCAAATGCACTTCCATTCAACTCAGCCCAGCACTTCCAAGGCACCAGGTCCCCAAAACCAGATAGCCAAGCTCAAGGCCTAAGAGTCACGGAGGGTGGCCACTCCCAAATCCAGGATGACAACCCGGCAGTGGGGGCCTACAGATCAGCCAGAGGGAGTTCTCCTTCCAGAAGGAACCAAATGTTCCCCAGTACTTTGGGTCCTTTGAGAAAAAGGAGTTCTGGGATCAAATACATTTGGGAAGTACCAGAGGGAGTTCTTATCATGCATTTCATCCAACTCTAAAATGTCTACTTTGGGGGGAGTCTAAGAGACTTTCACACATAGTACAGTACACACAGAGGCGAGGCAAATGAAGAGGCATTTAGGACTGCAGGGGTCGGGGGGGACTCCTCTATCTTATCTGCCTGCCATCACAGTCCCCACAGCTTGGTAAGTCAAGTCACAATAAAGGCTGCCCCTGCTTCCTGCAGGGCCCCACCTGTCTACAAGACAGACTACAAAATGCCTACAAGACAGGCTGCTTGACATTATTTCATACCTACTTGGATGGTGGTACTGTTTAACTTCTTCGTGAATCTTCCCATTCCAGTAGAAATTAAATTCCTCAAAAAGAAGCACTGTTTCTTGGTTCTTTTATACTACAACTCCCTATACCCCGTCACCCAGTTATAGAGAAGACCACAAATCTAAGCTGAAATGGAAGAAATAGTCCTACCACAGTTCAAAGGTGTTCAGGCCATTCATTCTAGGTGGTGATGACTATATCCCAGGACCCTGCAGAAAGCTGGTAGTTAACTTGGTGTTGGCCTTCCATCCTCATAATCTAACAGAACATCAACTGAACCAGTATAGACCTTAAACTAACCTAATACTGCCTACCCACCACTCCATGTCCCCTAGCACCTTGAATCCTTTGAGAAAAAGTTCTGTGATCAAGTATATTTGGGAAGCCAGATTAAATAAAGTGAAAGATTGCTCTTCAACAGAATTTCTCAGAGCCATTAAGTCATTACTGTGCAGAATATATCTCTAAGAGAAAACTAGATATTTCTCAAATACTGAGCCCCACCATTAATGCATAGCATAGATCCTCATAGAACCCTTTCATCACAGAACATTGTGCAGGACTGCTGTTCTTCAGGCGATGCCTTGAGAAAAGCTCATCTTGGGCAAACTCCAGAAAAATCTGCAATTGGCTTAAGAAAGTATATATCTATTTTAATACAAATGTACCCGATGTTCTAAAAATCCACAACTTCCCAAGCCAAAATAAATCAAGCCACTCAGTAAAGGCTTAAATCGGCAAGGATTCGAAAACTGTGTCCCTGCCAGGCGCGGTGGCTCACGCCTGTAACCCCAGCACTTTGGGAGGCCAAGATGGGCGGATCACCTGAGGTCAGGAGTTCAAGACCAGCCTGGCCAACATGGTGACACCCCGTCTCTATTAAAAACACACAAAAAAATGAGCTGGGTATGGTGGTGGACGACGTAATTCCAGCTACTTGGGAGGCTGAGGCAGGAGAATCGCTTGAACCCAGGAGGCGGAGATTGTAGTGAGCTGAGATCAAACCACTGCACTACAGCCTGGGCAACAAAAGCGAAACTCTGTCTCCAAAAAAAAAAAAAAAGAAAGAAAGAAAGAAAGGAAAGAAAGAAGGAAAGAAAGAAAGAAAAGAAAACTATGTCCCTGAGCCTAGATTGATGGTCTTTGTGGATCTCCAAAAAAAATGGAGAGTGGCAATTCTCCCTATCTTATCCAGACAATAATGAAGGTAAGGTGAGACTCAGCCTCCCTCCCCTGGAGTGTTTGTGCTACAGCCGACATCTTTCCTAGGGACAGACAGGCAATAATTGAGTGCTTTAAGAGGCGGGCTCCTTGATCCCCGGATGTAATCCAGCATAGAGCTAAAAGATAAGAGATAAGATCAAGCTTAAAGAAAAAGTTACTTAAGCAGAAGGGAATAAAGGTCACAGGGAGCTGATACAATGAGAAGCAAGGTTAAGATGAAAACTAAAAATTAAACATTCTAGAGAAAATTCTGCCTGGACTGGCCCAATACATTCTGCACCTCTTGCCCTAAATAAAAAGGCTGACATGTGCTTTGGTTCTGGCCAGGGCAGGCAATGTTTCTGGAACAACTTCACCTTGGTTACATATTTCTACTTTAAACATTCCAAAGTTGCTGAAGGCCTCCCAGGAGCATCTGCTCCTGTTTCTCGGGAGGGAGTTAGTTCCTGTGGAAAGTGTTTGTTTAGTTTGATTACAACTTTGAAGAGGGGTAGGAATTCTGGCACAGAAGAATTTAATGGCCAGGCCCTTCTCTTACATAATTTGTAAACAAACAAAGTTTATCCCAGTGTGGCTCATTTGGCTCACTGGCTGGATTTAGAAAAATATATTCCACATTCATTTGGGGGAAGCCACAGTAGGACTGTCAATAACCAGAAATGTCCAAACCAGCCTATCACTCTATTGCCTAATCCTAACGGAGCAGGCTCAAGATAGCATACTCGCAATCTCCCTTCTGAAACCCAGGGCAGTCAACAGATGGAGCCCAAACTGAGGGGTTAGGGGCAGGACTTGAAAGGCAGCTGAGGAATTGCTCCCCAGAAGTTTCTACATACTCATGATATATAAAAAAACTCTCAGAAAAAAAAAAGTGCTAACCAAGGTCAAATGCCACAGCAGCAATTTTCTTCCAAGGTGTCATGAATGGTCAAGTGTATGGGTAGAGAGCAATTTGTTACTAATAACAGCTAAAGGCCAGAGTTGGCATGTGATTTATTTATCTTTAATAAAGTGAATTCAAGGTTGTCACTAGAACATCACTTACTCCCTTACATTCCAGACTGTTCTCAGGAGAGGAGTGACTGCTGGAAAACTGCCCCCAAATGAGCCTCCTGACTGCTGTGCAGTGAGGGCTGCAATTACATACCATGCTGCTGGAGGACACACGGGGCAGGCGGGAGTCGGGTCACCAAAATCATGGCCATGCACATAGACATCACCTATATTCTGGCTGTGGGACCCACTGGTCTTTATGATAAAAGTCAAACACCCTTTTCTGGCATTCAAAGCCCCTCTTATCCCTCCCCTAACTTGCCCTCCCCAATTCCCCAGTTAGTGTGCTTCTTCCCCACTCCCGTTTCTGTCCCCAGACATCCTTCAGAGGCACCACTGCAGATCCCCCGATTCCCTCCAGGAATCTCATCTAGCCCCATGCCCAGTTTGCAGATGTGGAGACTGAGGCTCAGAAAGGCTGACTCCGATAGATCCCACTTAAATGACAGACCAGAGAGTACAGCAGATCTCCTGTCTCCCAGCCACACCTCACTTGGCCTCTCCTTTCTCCCCACCCTGCCATGGGCACATTCTATGCCAGGCAGCCCCCAGGTATACACAAGCTAGAAAACCTCCACTAGTTGCCAGCCTAGCCTGGGTCTCAGCAAGAAATGCCTTCCCCACATCAAGAGCCAGCAGGAGCAAATCCAAGCACCAATCTTCCTTAAGAGTCCAGCTGGAGGTCCACCCCTAAGACCTTTCTCTGATTTCTAGGCACTTTCTCTGGGCCTCAGGCATTTGGCACTCAGCCTATGCATGTTATTCTGTCACCATCTCAGGGACACATCTGACTTTCCCACTGGTCCATAAGCCCTCCCTCAACAGACACACAGGAGGAGGTCAGCATTCACTCAGTGATTCTGTGAACACTATTCAGAAAATATTCAGTGCCACATCCATCAATCCTTGCCAGAAAATAAGAGGACATTAAGGCTGGCACTCAGAAAGCAAACCATAACCAGACACACCTTGAAACATCCAAAGCCTGTTGCAGACCTCACTTTCGTACCCAATAATTCAGTAACAAAGTGGGCCATCAGGAAGAGGCCAAGACTGCTTCCATCCACTAGGAGAGGACAGAATTAAGTTACTTTGCTTTTTTTCTTACTATCTTCCAGATCCAAAGTCTGATGGAGAGGCTGGGCGTGGTGACTCATGCCTGTAATCCCAGCACTTTGGGAGGCCGAGGCGGGCAGATCACCTGAGGTCAGGAGTTCGAGACCAATCTGGTCAACATGGTGAAACCCCATCTCTATTAAAATTAGCCAGGCATGGGGGTGGGCGTCTGTAATCATAACTATTCAGGAGGCTGAGGCAGGAGTATCGCTTGAACCCAGGAGGCAGAGGTTGCAGTGAACTGAGATTGTGCCACTGCACCTCAGCTTGGGCGACAAGAGCAAAACTCCGTCTCAAAAAGAAAAAAAAAAAAAGTTAATGGAGAAAGTGAGGCTCCCAAATACAAATCAGGCCAGGTGCAGTGGCAGGAAGATCATTTGAGGCCAGGAGTTCAAGACCAGCCTGGGCAACATAGTAAGACCCTTGTCTCTAGAAAAAAAAAATTAAATTAGCTGGGCATGACCAGGCATGGTGGCTCATACCGGTAATTCCAGCACTTTAGAAGGCCGAGGTGAATGGACTGCTTGAGCCCAGGAGTTTGCAACTAGCCTGAGCAACATGGTAGAACCCTTTCCCTATCACAAAAAAAAAAAAAAAAAAGCCAGGCATGGTGGCATGCGCCTATAGTCCCAGCTACTCAGGAGGCTGAGGCAGGAGGATCCCTTGAGCCTGGGTGGCAGAGGCTACAGTGAGCTGAGATCACACCCCTGCACTTCAGCCTGGGTGAAATCAAGTTTCATCTGATCCATTGAGGCGCTGTTTTCTTTTCACTGAACTGCATTTCTAGGAACATAAGCATGCAGACCTGATTTGCACAGTCACTCTGTATCAGCAAGGGCAAGTTTTGGTTTATTTTCTGAGGAAAAAAAAATACAATGAAAACCATCCTGGTCTGAAGGTGGAGTCCACAGTAAAGTTAGTAAACAGGCCCAACACGCCCCCAGGAGAGGTCCATGCTTAAAAGTCGTTAGCTCCAAATTGCTGTCTATTCCCAAAGAGCAATTTTTCCATAGGTAGCAACAGTTAAAATCAGGAAGAGCTTCAAAGCTCTAAAAAGTGGCTCAAAATCAAAAGAGTTTCTTCAGACAAGTGCGCCTAAAAAACCCAACAGAGGCCCGACGCGGTGGCTCATACCTGTAATCCTAGCACTTTGGGGCGCTGAGGCAGGCGGACTGCCTGAGCTCAGGAGTTCGAGACCAGCCTGGGCAACACGGTGAAATCCTGTCTCTACTAAAATACAAAACAAAAAATAGCCGGGCATGGTGGTGTGCGGCTGTAATCCCAGCTACTCAGGAGGCTGCGGCAGGATAATTTCTTGAACCCAGGAGGTGGAGGTTGCAGTGAGCCGAGATCGTGCCACTGCACTCTAGCCTGGTGACAAAGTGAGACTCCATCTCAAAAAAAAAAACACCCAACGGAGACACCAGGCCCTCATCTGGGACCAATGGTCTCTACCTGACCAATAGCTTCATCTTTGCTTTCCACCCAGACAGATCTAATCACCGCTTTAAAAAACACAAACTGAAAGCACAGGTCTTATCATTGTATTATTAAAGCAGGCCTTCTTTTTCTTTAGCAAAAGCAAATTTGCCTCCAACTGACCACACAATCAGCAATCCGGCTAAGTCTAAAGAAGGAGAGTCAATGCAGAATGGATTTTGCTTCTGTTCTTAGTTTTGACATCCAGGGAACGGGGTGACATGCCCCATATGACATGGGGCAAATGATGTGCCACAAGGATCATTTAAAAAAGCAAACGTCAACACGTACAGGCCCCGGTGGTTACTAATTCAACCCTCTTGGACTTCTTTTTCCCTAACGGTTGCTAGTTAGTGACTCTCGTATATCCCCACCAAAAGAGACTTGTATATGGCCCAACACTAGTTCAAGATGTGTTTCTAGATATTACTGCCTTCTCTACAGCATGATTGGCATGTAACATACACCAAGGACAAAAGGAGGCCACCAAGACTCCCAGGAGAAGGTAAGTTAACATAGAGGGTTGTTGAGGCTTCTTTGGAAAGAAAGCTGGGCTTCACTTCATTCTCAATCACCTTATGGAGATGACTTACAGCCAATTTCCATTGCATGCTACATTTTCTCTGTCATTTTGCCTTCTTCCGAACCATCTTTTCAGTTGTTGTTTTAGCTGAACAGAAGCTAGTTTTAATGTGAAATTAAACATGCTATTTAAAGCAAGCATGGATAACAGAGTTGAATATAAATGACCTATTCCAGTGGTCCCTCCAAACAGAGTCAAATAAAAAATTAACATTATTTTTATGGTCCAAAAGTAGAGCATCACGTTAGCTTCAAATCAATAGTGCATTTAGAAAACACCCACTTCCCTCTGAAAGCTTGCTTGCTAATTCAAAAGGAAAGACATAGAAATGACCTCAAATCTATTTTAGAGGTTTGTAACTATACAAAGACAACCACAAATGCTTTTCAATTTTATCTTTTGTTCTAGATTCAAATATGTTACCAATCAACTCAGCAAGTGAAAGTATGCTGACACCACTCTGCACCATGCGCTGTGGGCAGGGAAAAAGATCTACCACATAACTATCCCCACTGATTGCAAAGGGGAAGGGGGTGTGGAGAATGGGACTTATGTTTCAAGATAGCCAGTGACTCAGACAATGAAACTCTGCAAAGAAAAAAAGCTAGTGCCAGTAATCAAATCTGAATATGGTGCTGGGTTGGAAAACCAAATGAAAGCAAAATCTTATCAACAAATCCCCATGGAACCAGACCATGAAAGGCACGGACACCATCTGGGCACTGTGGGAAACCATGCGGCCACCACCTGCTCCCTTGGTGAGTCGCTTGTACATTCTCAAGGACCGTAAAGTTCTCATGTAGAAGAGACCAGAGAAATTAGAGGAAATTAGATAAGATTAAAATGAGAGTTGAAGGACAGCACAAGGCCATGTAAGATAAATGGTCAAATGGGAGTGTGGCTGTGCCATTTGGAACCTTGGCATTTTATGTGAAAATGACTCCATGTGGCCAGGCACGGTGGCTCACACCTGTAATCCTAGCACTTTGGGAGGCCGAGGTGGGCGGATTACCTGAGCTCAGGAGTTCAAGACCAGCCTGGGCAACATGGTGAAACCCTGTCTCTACTAAAATGCAAAAAAAAAAAAAGAAAAGAATTAGCCGGGTGTGGCAGCATATGACTGTAGTCCCAGCTACTCAGGAGGCTGAGGCAGGAGAATTGCTTGAACCTGGGAAGCAGAGGAGGTTGCAGTGAGCCGAGAT
>NW_012105320.1:949098-966184 GCF_000951045.1 Mandrillus leucophaeus
AAAGAAAGAAAAGAAAATGACTCCATGAAAATCTTTCTTCAGGTAGCAATTAACATTTTAGCTCAAATTCTCCTAAGAAGGGAAAGAGAAAACTGGGAGGCGAGGGGGAGCTGGCAGCAATCAGTGTGATCCAGTGGCCCTGCCAGCACAGTGTAAGCACTCAATACGTATCTGCTGAATGAAAGAAAATAAAAATCCAAGCCAGTGGCTTCTGCCCTGGGTTCCTACTCAGCACCATCACATCTCCTTGTTGTAGCTGCCAAGTCGTCTTCTAATAGCTGGTTTACCTGATGCTTTCTCACAGGACTGGTGAACCCTTTGAGAGTCACAATTCTGTAGCAGCGACAAACACCAACTGAAATGTGTTAAGCACATAATGTATGCCTTACATATATTATCTAATTTTCACAGTCCTTTGGACGTACATGTCTCATGTTATAGATGAAGAAGCAGAGGTTCAGAGCGGTTGGATGACCTGGCCAAGGTCACAGAGCTGGCAGTAGCAGGCTGAGATGCAAACACAGGCCTATCTGGCCCCAGGGCTGTACTCTCCACCACTGTGCCCTTTACATGGCAACAGCCTGGTCAGCTCTGAACTCGCACAATGCAACATACAGTAGAGTTTAGCCTTGAGAGGTTTCTGTTTTGTTTTGGAGACAGAGTATCATTGTCACCTAGGCTGGAGTGCAATGGCGCCATCTCAGCTCACTATAACCTCTGCCTCCCAGGCTCAAGCAATCCTTCTGCCTCAATCTTCTGAGTAGCTGGAACTACAGACATGCACCACCACACTCAGTTAATTTTTGAATTTTTTTTTGTAGAGATGAGGTTTCACCACATTGCCCAGGCTGGTCTCAAACTCCTAGGCTCAAGCAATCCACTTGCCTCAGCCTCCTAAAGTGCTGGGATTAAAGGCGTGTGCCACCGTGCTCAGCCTCAACAGGCTTTTTTTTAGTTCTAAGAGGTTAGCAGACTGCCATTGGATTTACCTGCCTCCAACTACCTCATGGTGAGGCTATAAGACACAGTCCTGAGCTCCAGGCCAGCTTCTCCATTCACTAGCTATATAAACGTCTCTGCACTTTAGTGTCCTCATCTAAAGAAACAGACATGAAATCTCTTATCGCTCAGAATCCTCTTAAGGATCTAGTGAGAAAAACAGTATAAGGTCTCAAGAATAGTGTCTTACACACAGTGTTCATTCATTCACAAATTTCTTCAACCACTTACGAGACCTTCAGCACTAAAAGGCTTCCATGTAATAGGAGGCACAGCCAGCAGGGATGGAAGAAGCCATGAAATCTTCTGGTCTGTCTGCCAGGCTCAGGTAAGTAATAGCAACTGAGAACTCAATAATTTGGATTGTTTCACAAGCAGAAAGTTTACCCAGAGGCCAAGCTGGAGGAAGCACTATCCTCTGTTCTATCATTGGTTTTGATTGGTACAAAGTTTCCTTTTTCTTTCTCCTAATGGCTTAACAAATCTACCTCGCAGCCCTGTTTTTCCCATCCCTGAAACCAAAATCTTTGATCCTCTGTTATTTTCAGCCAAGAAGTCTAACAGAGTAAGCCTGAAATGATCAGGAGAGAATTCTGTCTATCTGAATTTCCTGCCCCAGTTATAACAGTATCTGCAAAAGATACACTGTAAATCCCAACTTGCCTAGGCCCCATCAATGTCAATGCCGGCAAGCAGAGTAGGATATTACAGCCTGGCCATCCATAAAGAGACACGTTCAAGGCCAGGTGAGGTGGGGCTCATACCTGTAATCTCAGCACTTTGGGAGGCCAAGGCAGGAGGACTGCCGGAGCCCAAGAATTCGAGACCAATCTGGGCAACAAAGCAAGACCTCATCTCTACAAAAAAATGAAAAAAAAAAATTAGCTGGGAGTGGTATCAAGTGCCTGTAGTCCCAGCTATTCGGGAGGTTGAGGTAGAAGGATCACTTGAGGAGATCAAGGTTATAGTGAGCTATGATCATTCCACAGCACTTCCAGTCTGGGTGACAGAGCGAGAACCTGTCTCAAAAAAAAAAAAAAAAAAAAAAAAGACACCTTTACACAATGCCCAGGTCTCCATGATAGTCTGAAAGCTCTCAGGTCAGCCAAAGAACAGATTCCTGAGCCAGATTAGAAAAAAACTCAGCCTGAAGAAAGTCAAGGGATGAAGAGAAGTGCCTTAAGCAATCTCAAGCAGGCAGGATGATACAGAGAGGTAGCCTTTACCAAAGAAGCAAAAAGAAGGGTCAATCTCATGTGTGTGTGTGAATGCAGCCAAACAGCCTTCGCCAAAGCTGCAAAGGAAACAAAAATAAACTAAACAGGATAAAAGGAAGGCTGTTGCATGAGGAAGAACTTTTGCTCCAGTTAAAAGAGAGAGAGAGAGAGAAGAAAAAGAAAGCACACACTGAAATGATCTAAAGCTGCCTATAAATATTTGGGAACATCAAAGGCGGTCCTGTTAAATTAAAAATGCTGTCACACAGATAGGAACTAGCCTCTAGCACTGCCAGCTTCAACATGTGAGCCTGTGATCTGAGGAGCGAAGGCTCAGCTCCTCAAGAAATCTGATTCACTAAAGAAAAAAGTGAACGAGCAGTTGAGTTTTAATAAGGGCATTAAATACCTTAGGAATGAGCTAATTAGAGTTTAACTCTTTCAAGATTGTTCGAGCTCTTAAGAATGCTGTAAAGTAAGCTCCTCCAGAATCTAGTTAAATCAGTCTCGAAACCTGCAACGTAAAAGAACAGTATTAAAATAGCATCTTAGGACTTCAAAGCTGATCAATCCCACCAGGTCACTCAGACTTAAAGACAGAGGCCTAGGGAAGAGGAGCCAAAGTTAACTAGGAGTTGTTTTCTGGGGTGAGGTTAGGTTGCTTATTTAAAGGCATTTTTTTTTCCAGTTTAGACAAGATAAGAACAAGCTCACTCTCTAACGCCAGATTAATTCCACCCTGTGAGTATGCCCTTTACCCAAGACACTTTGAGGAGAGAGACAGGGTGTTGAGCGGGAAGGCCCACTGACCTCGCTTTCTTGCTAGCTCACTCAGAGGCCACACAAGAAATTTTGGCTGAGCCTCTCAGACGTGTTCAAGGTCACCATGGGAAGTCACCCAACAGTTTTCCCTATACACATTCTGGATCAGAATCCCAAGAAATCCAGGATGAGTTCCCAGTTAGGAAAGTTCCATCAGGATGGCAAATCCTTTCTTTGGCCTTGACGTAGGAAGGAGCAGAACCTCTTGTGGAAAACACACACACCTTCAGAAAGGGGCATCTTTCTAGCACCCAGTTTCAGGAATGTTAGGGGGAGGTAGGCAGAACTCACCTTCTCCATTCAAGGAGAGGAATGCAAAGCCCAGTCTTGGTGAGGGGGAGGTCAGGAGGGGGAGGGGATTAAAAAAATAATAATAATGCTCTCCAATCATTCCCATTTTTAGAAAAAGTCAATGTGTCTAACTTGGGGGGTTAAGATTTAAAAAGTATTTGCTTTGGCAAAATCACACGCTGGATCAAACCAAGCGCTGAAGTCACTTATGCTTGCCACAAGTCCCATGTAATTAGGCCCCCAGAGCACAGCCTTAGTATGTCGCAGCATTCCACACGTCCGGCTGGATCCAAGGGAGGAATCAGCACCCTCCTTTCCTTGGGAGCAACCTGGAACAACAGGCAGGCTGGCCTAGAAACACACTGGACTCAAGAGTTCACATCCAGCGGTGCGTGTGTGTGTCTGTGTGTGCACACGTGCCCGACTAACAGAGCTTAAGGCCTGGACAATGATCCAGCTGTAGAGAGTAGGGATGAGCAGGTGAAGCTGCAGCAAAGCATTCCTCCCAGGAAACAGAAGGAACTGGGAATCGGAGAAATGAGCAGCCTGCACCTCTTGCAAAGTGCTTAAGAACTACTCTGGGGAGCCCATGAACCCCCACACTAGGGGAGAAGGGACCTAGGTCCAAGTAGAAAGGCACTAAGCATGTTAAAAAAAAAAATTCCTATGTTATGATCACTTCTCTTCTCAGTAAATGGCATTTTTGGATTCCTTTAACTTTGATAAGCTACCATTTTAGAATAAGAATTTCCAACCACTTGGGAACTACAACATAAACGTTAGGTATATGTGAGGAGCAGCATGAAATTATGTATTTTCTTCAACCTCATCCCCACTAAATATAAATTGCATACTGTGAGTAACTCATGTAATCCTCATAACAACGCTAGGAAAAGTTTATCTCCATTTTACTGATGCAGAAACTGAGATCCAGAGAGGCAATGCCATCTTTCTACAGCAGGTAACTGCCAAAGGCCAGATTCAAACCCAAGCTGTCTGGCTCCAGACTCAGCACTCTGCAGCCTCTCCCATCAAAGGAAACCCAGAACCAATTTGTTCTACAAAGTTTACAACATGCTTAAAGAACCTGGCGAAAAATACAAAAATTAGCAGGGCGCCTGTAGTCCCAGCTACTCAACAGACTAAGGTGGGAGGGTCATTTGAGCGCAGGACGGGGAGGTCGCAGTGAACCAAGATTGCACCACTGCACTCCTGCCTGGGCAACAGAGTGAGACTCCATCTAAAAGAAAATAAAAAGAAAAAGGCCTGGCAAATGCTGGGTGTCTGCATAGCAAAATAAAAAACACTGCTCTGTCCTCCCAACTCCTCTTAAATACAGTCGGCTAAAGGTTGTAGTTTGAAGAACTAAAAAGAACTTACACCCAAACCAGGTTATTGAAAGTTAACTTGCCGAGCGTGGTAGCTCACACCTGTAATCCCAGCACTTTGGGAGGCCAAGGCGGGTGGATCACCTGAGGTCAGGAGTTCAAGACCAGCCTTGGCCAACATGGCAAAACCCCGTCTCTGCTAAAAATATAAACATTAGCCGGGCGCGGTGGCTCACACCTGTAATCCCAGCACTTTGGGAGGCCAAGGCGGGCAGATCACGAGGTCAGGAGATCGAGACCATCCTGGCTAATACAGTGAAACCCCATCTCTACTAAAAATACGAAAAATTAGCCGGGTGTGATGGCGGGCGCCTATAGTCCCAGCTACTTGAGAGGCTGAGGCAGGAGAATCACCTGAACCTAGGAGGCAGAGGTTGCAGTGAGACGAGGTTGCACCACTGCACTCCAGCCTGGGCGACAGAGCAAGACTCCATCTCAAAAAATAATAATAATAATAATAATTTTAAAAATACAAACATTAGCTGGACATGGTGGCGCACACCTGTAATCCCAGCTACTCAGGAGGCTGAGGCAGGAAAATTGCTTGAGCCCTGGAGGCAGAAGTTGCAGTGAGCCAAGATCGAGCCACTGCACTCCAGCCTGGGTAACAGACCGAGACTCCAAGTCCAAAAAAAAAAAAGAAAAGCTAACTTAAAAGTTGGTGATTAGGAATACCCACAAAATAGTGGTGCCATTTCTGCACCATAAAAGGCCTATCCACTAGCTTGGGCAACATGGCAAAATCCTATCTATACTAAAAATACAAAAAATTAGCCAGGTGTGGTGTTGTGCACATGTAATCCCAGCTACTCAGGAGGCTGAGGCAGGAGGCAGGAGAATCGCTTGAACTCGGGAGGCAGAGGTTGCAGTGAGCCGAGATCGTGCCACTATACACTCTAGCCTGGGTGACAGAGTGAGACTCTGTCTCAAAAAAAAAAAAAAAAAAAAAAAACGCTCATCCATTTATTACATGCCCCCAAAATTTGAGGACTCCGTGCTCCAGTCAGCTGATCTCCAAAGAGCCAGCACAAAGCAGAAAAGCAGCCAAACCAGTCCACATACTAAACTACTTACACACCCCCTTCATGTCTCTGTTCCCTAACTTTACACACAATTCTAACAAACATGGTTCCCTGGTTTCCTAGGACTACAGAAATAAGCAGCAGCAAATCAGAATTGCTGAGGGAGAAGCACTAGAGAAGGGGGAACAACTTAGGTGCCACATCAGCCAACAGGGAGATGGAAGAGTGCCTTCTGGGCATTGGCCTTGTGCACTGCACAACTCTAGGAGGTGCCGTTCAGATCTGTGCTCATCCTAGATTCACATTATGACCGATTTGCAGCAAATAGAAGTCAGGTATCTTGAGGAAGGTACAGCTTTTCCTAATTCAAACAAAGAGGCTCTTTAAGTTGAACTGGGGAATGTTTTCTATATTAATTTTTTTTTTTTTTTTTTTTTAGAAACAGGTCTCTCTCTGTTACCCAGGCTGGAATGCAGTGGTACGACCACAGCTCACTGCAGCCTCAACCTTCAGGGCTCAAGTAATCCTATTACCTCAGCCTCCCAAGTAGCTAAGAATACAGATGTGCACCACCACACCTGGCTAATTTTTTTTTTAAAAAATTTTTTGTAGGAACAGTCTCCCTATGTTGTCCAAGCTGGTCTTAAATTCCTGGCCTCAAGCAATCATACCACCTCAGCCTCCCAAAGCTGGGATTACAGGTGTAAGCCACCACACCCAGCTGAAAAATGTTAAAAAGATTGAGACACCAACCCTGCCCGGAAGGAGGTTACAATCTAATGGAGAGTTGGCTCCAAGTCAGTAAGCGAAGATTAAATCGGTGGTTCGCCTCCCTCTTCTGAAATAGTAAGTTTCTTTTCAAAGGGGTGGGGTTTTTACTTTTTTTGTGTGATGAGGCTTGAGGACAAGCCCTCCACAACACCAGACTGCCTAAGCTGTTGAACCTGGACAGGTGGCAGCCTCCGGAAGCTCAGGTCATCTTCTGTAAAGAGGCACTAGAACAGCAGATGCCACCTGCAAGTCATATCCCACTCTGCCATTCTGGGCTCCCATCTGGCTTACCAGACCCAATCAATTCCCTTCCAGACATTTTACTGCACACCACCAAGTACCATAGAATTAAGGCACCATTTGCAAAGAGGTAACAGCATTCCAGCATGAGATGCCAGGGACGTTTCCTTCCTCTCATCCCAGTTCTGTCTGCCAAAGCTCGTGAGCAGGGCATCCTAACATCCCACTTATGTGTGACCGCACCTTCGACTGTGGTCTTTGCTTATATACAATAGGGAGGAGCAAGGAAACCCCTTTCTGGTATAGGGGAAAGTGAGGAATGTAGATATGGTGCTGGGGGAGGAGGAATCCCCCATTTATCCTTCCTATTTTTCTTTCCCTTCTCCCTCCCCCAATCAGTCATCACTAGGTTAGTTACCAGAGGGCAAGGGAGGTTGGCAAGAGTTGAGAGAAGAGGGTCTGTAATAGGAAGAGACAGAAGATCCCTGTTTACCCTCCAACAAGTAGGGAAGATATTCACACATGAAAGGCCCATCATATAACTTCCACACCTTTGCAACAGGACAATTAAAACAGCCTTGCAAAAGTAAATTAACTATCGCTTGAGCCAGGAGTTCGAGACTAGCCTGGGCAACATACTGAGACTTCATTTCTAGAAAACATAAACAAAATTAGCTGGGCGTGGCGGCACAAGCCTGTGGTCCCAGCTACTTGGGAGGCTGAGGTGGGAGGATCATTTGAGCCTAGGAGGTCAAGGCTAAAGTGAGCCAAGATCATACCACTGCACTTTAGCCTTGGTGACAGAATGAGACTCGGTCTAAAAAAAAAAAAAAAAAAGACAGAAAGAAGAAAAGAAAGAAAATTAACTCATGCTATCTGAGCACATAGTAAGAATTATAGTTTTCTACAGCATCTCTTGCAGGGAACATATAGGGAATAATTTTACTTGGAATATTCAAAACTATTCTGCCCCCATCCCATTGCTGTTTCAGAGCTTTCCCCTTCCAAAAACAAGGTTGGTATGGCAACCAATGCCCCAGTCACCGTGGTCCCTAACCACATCCGCCGGGGTTTGGCATGCTGAGACGTGTGCCAACTCTGTTGTCTGTAGGGCACTCCTGGCCACAGTACACAGCAAGCTATAATCAAGTAAGAAACCACCACATTCGTATAGAACTCAGTTCAACATAAATATTCATTAAATGTGAAAACCTATGGTGATGCAATGTTGAGACTGCAAATTTAAACACAAGAGTCAGGAAATGCAAAAATTACCACTGCCACTGGAACTTGAAATCACCCACCCGGCACATTTAATACCACAAGTGCGTTTATATGTGTCCTAGAGATTTAAACCTAATAACACCAAAACTTCAAAACTACATATTATCTCTTCATTTAATTCCTAGGATGAGGGTGACATTCATTGATGGGCATTAGAGCTTTTCTGGAGTGAACATGCCACGAAAAGGCAGCCTGAAACTCCTTTGGCACAAGTGGAATACAACATATCATAGATTCTGGAATATTTCTGAAGGTCCCGATGCCCATATAATCACCACTGTCCCACAAAAACAGCAATGGTAACCAAAAAAAAGAAAAAAAAAAACCCTCAACATGCCAACTTACACAGAACTAAGCAATATTTCAATAATTTCCCAAATGCTTACAGTCAGCCCCATAAAGACTAGAAAATCAAATGTTTGCTAAATTGAAATCTAAAATTCTCTCACATGTAGCCTGTTAGACTCTTTAGAAATACGACTACAGTCCTTTTAAATTCTGCTTCCCACACAGCACTTAAACACAGGATCAAGGCCCATGCCAGAGCTTCCAAAGGGAAAAAAATGTGGGGGGAAGCAATATGGTACAAATATAAGTAAAGACTCATATACAGTTGTTTCTGATGGGTCATTCTGAAGCTACATAGAACTTCTACTATTCCTCCAAAAGTCCCAGTGTTTTCAGTGACACCAAACTATTATATTTTACATATTTAAATAAAACACATTCCCAGAAGTCTACAGTCAGGTTGTGACATTCTCTTCTCTAGCATGTTCTGAACAATGTTCCCACGGCAGGCACAAGCCAGGCTGGAAGGAGCCAGAAGGTGTCACCTCCTCATACTATCTCCTTTCTCCAGACCTCCAGGAAGCACAGGCAAGGTGAAATTATTTTGAGAGTCTGGACTATCCCAACTATTTGGAATAATCAGGACATACCATGTGTGAAAACTGCTTGCAAATAGTTGCAACAATCATAGAAAATTCTCCCTCAAAAAAACAAGTCTTGGCTGGGCACAGTGGCTCACGCCTGTAATCCCAGCACTTTGGTAGGCCGAGGTGGGTAGATCACCCGAGATTAGGAGTTCAAGCGCAGCCTGGGCAACATAGCAAAACCCCCTCTCTACCAAAAATACAAAAAATTAGCCAGGTGTGGTGGTGTGTGCCTATGTTCCCAGCCTCAGGAGGTTGAGGTGGGAGGATGCTTTGAGACTAGGAGGCAGAGGTTGCAGTGAGCTGAGATTGTGCCACTGCACTCCAACCTGGGTGACAGAGTGAGACTCCATCTAAAAAAAGAGAAAAAAGCCAAGTCTTTTTTTCTGCAGGCCACATTAACACCCCTTTCACATTCCTCTCACTATGCTATCCCAAAGTAGTGTGATCAGGGGAATTCCGGTTCAGTAAATAATTTACATGTTTTACATCCAAGGCAATAGGGAGATGGAGTGCTCTGGTTCAAAGGAACACACTGGTGGAATCCAGGAAAAAGCTTCATGGGAAGGATTGAAAGTTTGGCTGCAGATGGGAGGAGTTGGGACAGGAAAAAGACAGTGGAAAGCAAAGATAGGAGTCAAAAATATGGAGGTGAAGACATGTATTGCAGCAGGCAATCCAAAAGGAAAGGCACAGGCCAAGTGCGGTGGCTCACGCTGGTAATCCCAGCACTTTGGGAGCTGAGGCAGGTGGATCACTTGAGCTCAGGAGTTCAAGACCAGCCTGGGAAATGTGGTGAAACCCTGTTTCTACTAAAAATACAAAAATTAGCAGGGCATTGTGGCGCGTTTCTGTGGTCCCAGCTACTGAGGAGGCTGAGGCAGGAGGATTGCTTAAGCCCGGGAGGCGGAGTTTGCAGTGAACCAAGATTGTGCCACTGTACTCCAGCCTGAATGACAGAGTGAGATTCTGTCTCCCCTACACCCTCAAAAAAGAAAGAAAAGCACAGAGAGAGGAAAACCCAGGACCCATTCAGGAACAAGGACAGCAACACACAGGCCCACGTCCCAGAGGCAACAATGAGAGACTGGGGCAGCTAGGTCACCTCTTCACTCAGCTCAGTAGTAATCAACAGGACACCACGAAAGATTTTGATCAAGAGACTGATGTGACCAAAGATTACTTTAGAAGGATGAATCTGAAGGGAAGGGAAGAACTGATGGGAAGAAAGAGAATGTGAGAGCCGACTGCAGTGGCACATGCCTGCATAGTCCCAGCTACTCGGGAGGCTGAGACAGAAGGATCACTTGAGCCTAAGAGTTCAAGTCCAGTCTGGGCAACATAGTGAAACCTGGTCTCTTTTAAAAATAAATAAAGAAAAAGAAAAACCAAAAGATAGAGAATGAGAGACAGGGAAACAGCTTGGGCAGCATCAGGCCTGAAAAAGGAAGTCAGCAAGGGGCAGAGCAAGCCAAGCATTGTCTTGAAGATACCACCATTTCCCTTCAACTCAGCCACAAGCTACCTTTATTTAAATTTTGAAATAGCTTTGCAAGTCAAGCTTGCAACATTCTTTACATGCCATTAGCTGTCTGCTCACCACCTACTCCAAGACTGAGACACATTCTGAAAAGATGCCAAGTCTCCAGGCACCCAGCGATATTCCAGAAATCCCATAAAGGTGCTAAACACGCAATGTCAAATGCATTTAAGGAAAAGTATACAAATTAGGTACAAAGAAAAGCATTCTCAGGCTGGGCACAGTGGCTCACGCTCACACCTGTAATCCCAACACTTTGGGAGGCTGAGGCGGACTGATCACTTGAGGTCAGGAGTTTGAGACCAGCCTGGCCAACGTGGCGAAACCCTGTCTCTACTATAAATATAGGGGCCAGGCGTGGTGGCTCACACCTGTAATCCCAGCACTTTGGGAGGCCAAGGTGGGCGGATCATGAGGTCAAGAGATCGAGACCATCCTGGCCAACATGGTGAAACCCTGTCTCTACTAAAAATACACAAATTAGACAGACGTGGTGGCATGCACCTGTAGTCCCAGCTACTCAGGAGGCTGAGGCAGGAGAATTGCTTGAACCCGTGAGGCGGAGGTTGCAGTGAGCCGAGATCGCGCCACTGCACTCCAACCTGGGGGACAGAGCGAGACTCCATCTCAAAAAAATAAAAATAAAAATAAAAATTAGCCGGGAGTGATGGTGGGCGCCTGTAATCCCAGCTACTCGGGAGGCTGAGGCAGGAGAATCGCTTGAACCCAGGATGGGGAGGCTGCAGTGAGCCGAGATCACACCACTGCACTCCAGCCTGGCCGACAGAGCAAGACTCCGTCTCAGACCACCATAACAGCAGACAGCCTTCTGAGGCAGAATCAAGAAAAGGTGCTCCCAAATGAGAGGATGAACCAAGATACTATAAGTGAAAGTACACCAGGAACCCTAAAGCTACAGGCACATGGAAGATTTTCTGGAATTCAACCATTGCAGCAGAATGCCGTTCTAGAAAGAACCCCAAGTTCTGAGTTCTAATCCCAGCTCTTAAGACCAAAAGCTAGAAGCCCTTGCCCCAGTTCCCTCACTGCAAAAGGAGAGCTGAGTCACAGCATTTTCAAGGTGCCCTTCAGCGCAAACAGTTAAGTCTCAGAATTAAGAGAAGCCATAGAGCCAAAAAGAGAGAAAGAGCAAAGATCTTTATGAAGGCACAGGCCAATGGCTCCAGACTTCAGCCTTCCACACCTATACCAAAGCAAAAAATGCCCTCTGGTCACATCAAGGGTAGCTGGGCCTTATTCAGTAGCGTAACTTGAGACTCATGGGGTCCACTGATGGACATCTCACACTCAGGTTGGTTGGGGAAGGAGAGAAAAGAGACTCGCCAAGCACAAGTTAAAAGCTTTCAACTCTGGAACTTCCAGAGACAGAATGGATGGCCAACCCCAGTGCCTACAGGGCCAGGCATCTGTAAATGGAACTGTCAGTGAGGGAAGTAAGCTGGGCAATGCAATAGGGACTTGTGCCTGTGCCCCTGCTGAAGGGGGCAGCTGCCACTCCACTATGGCAGGCTATTGCCTCATGGGACTATGGACCCCCTGATGCCAGATCTCTTAATTTTTTTTGAGAAGAGCCCATTTTTATGTACACTTTCTACATTTTTAACAGAGATCGAACAAAACACCTGGAAGCTGTTTTCAGCCTATATGCTTGCTGCTTAGATGCACCCCCGAGAGTCTGGTGCTTGGGCTCAACCTGCATCTCTGCCCACCACCAACTGACAGTGTCACTCTGAATTCGAGGACAGATTCATTCAGCCTTTCTGAATCCAGCCGGTTCAGAAGCAGAAAGCCTGCTCAACGGGAAAGAGGAAGGGCAGAAACCAGCAACTGAAGCAGCACCCTCCTGGGCAACAATCTGCTGCCACAGGGTGTGACGACAGCACAGTGGTCCCCACCGTGAGGCCTCCAAGCATGGCCATCTGCCTGGACAGACGCCGTGTTCCTGCCCAGAACACAAGGGCAACCTGCTGCTCCTGAATCATGCTCTGATACACCTCCAAGGGAGGCACCCAGATGCCATGCCAGGTACCTTCCCTTCAGTGCAGACATTAGTCATAATTCAGATCCTCATGGCAGACAAAAAAAAAAGTCAGTGTTTTACTATTTACTAAATGATAGGGAATATATAGACTTTCACTTTTATGACATTTTATTTTTTTAAGAAACATACAGTGGGTCACAGTGGCTCACACCTGTAGTCTCAAGCACTTTGGGAGGCCAAGGTGGGTGGTTCACTTGAGCCCAGGAGTTTGAGATGAACCTGGGCAACATGGCAAAACCCCATCTCTACGAAAAAAAAAAAATTAGCCAGGCATGGTGGTGCATGCCTGTAGTCTCAGTTACTGGGGAGGCTGAGGCGGAAGGATCACTTGAGCCTGAGATTTCAAGCTGCAGTGAGCCAAGAAAGATTGCACCATTGCACTCCAGCCTGGGCAACAGGGCAAAACATACTATCTGTTGCGAGTAGGGCTATCGTGTGGAAACATACATGGTGACCTGGTAGGGGAGTATAAACTAGATCACTCCTGTAAAGCAATCTAAAAATACGTAGCAAAAGCCTCAAAATTTTTTATACCACTTAATTCAGTGAGCCTAATTCTAGAAATCCTATGAAAATAACCAAAGCAGGACAGGCATGGTGGCTCACGCCTATAATCCCAGCACTTTGGGAGGTCAAGGCGGGTGAATTGCTTGAGCTCACAAGTTCAAGACCAGCCTGGGCAACATGGAGAAACCCCATCTCTACAAAAAATACAAACATTAGTTGGGTGTGGTGATGTGCACCTGTATTCCCAGCTACCCAGGAGACTGAGGTGGGAGGATGGCTTAAGCCTGGGAGGCAGAGGTTGCAGTGAGCCAAGATCACGCCACTGCACTCCAGCCTGGGCGATAGAGCCAGACCTTGTCTCAAAAAAAGAAAGAAATTAAAAAAATAACCAAGGCTGGCACGGTAGCTCACACAGCCTCAAACTCTCAAATCAGAGAAATAACATCTGAAAAGCACAAATTATATCACGGGTGCATAAAATCTGTGTTTCTTCTCTATACAGTATCTACAGTAAACATTCAATAAATGTCTGCTGACAAGATAGCATACTAAAATTAACTCAAGTAGAAAATCAAGTTGTAATCAAATTCTTACAGTGCTGGATGGGACCTTACACACACCTAATTGAGTACTACCCCACTCTTTTATTTTTTAAATGCAGGCACTCCTGCACCAGGAGGCCAGAAGTCCCCATTCTAACATATGTTTTCCCATCAAAATTCTAGGATCAAACTTTGTTTTCACAGAATCAAACTCTATACTGAGTTTCTAAACAACTATATTACACTGGCTGCTGGGGAGAGGAGGAAATTAATATCAAATCTTACAACACATCTTAAGGGCAATAAAAATAAAATGCTCTCCTTTGAACCACAACGGGCCAGCTGACCTTATTCTTTTGACACTATCAAGAGTAAACAGAGCCACTGAATGTCAGATTTTAAAACATCTCATTCAAGCTACAAATAGAACAAAGAACCTCTACTCTTTGCCTCCTTCCTATTCTGTTAGAAAGGTATAAAGGCACCTCTCTTCAAAGAAGTTATCAGCTTTAACCTCAAAGGTAGGTAAAAATGAGTTGGAAAAGGCCAGAATGCTCATACGGTGACAGACAATGGGCTGCTCAGGTCTAAACTTAGCACCAGGGCCAGATTCCCTCCCCCAGGTGTTCTTCAGTATCCTATAGGCTGTTTCCTACCAGATAGGGCATGCCCCACTGTACTGTAAGGCAGCCGTTCGTGTGCTGTCTGGCCACCTACACTCAGCTGCCTGCAGGCAGGGACCAAGTCCTACTCATGTGTTCACTGCCTTGCCCCACAAAGGATCTGATGGATAGTGGGGCATCACTGAATGTTTGCTAACTGAGGAATGTAGCACTCACAGTAAGTTTTAACAACCAGGAGGATTAAATGAGCCTGCGCAAAGTAAGAAAGGTCACAAACAGGGGACAACCTCTTTGGAGAAAGACCTGCAGACTCCCAAATTGCTATAAAAGTCAGCCACAGGAAGGAGGTATGTCTCACACCAGAAATCCCTTTAAATGCCAGAAAACTACAGCCGTTCCAGCTTGCCCGATAGCTGAAAACAGAAGTGCCATCGAGTGACAGTTGTATATGTCAAGTCACTGGTCCCCCTTTCTGAACTTGGCAGATGGGCTCTTTGTGGAAAAAAGTTAGAATGAGACTTTTATGATTTAAAAAAAAGAAGAGGAAAAGAAAGGAAGGAAATACATTTTTGTGAGGATAGGGCATCTTCTCAGTTGAAGTTACAGACTTAGTTCTTGGTCAATCATTTTGGGTTTAAACTCAACTCTAAATTCCACATCAGTTCCCATAACCTCATCATAAGAAAGTGTGAAGTGAAGCAGTCTTGTGAAAACAGAAATGGTTTAGAATCAGACAGACCAGATTTGAACCTCAGCTGCACTAACGACTTGCTCAGTGACTTTGACAAGTGACTTTACCTCTCTGCGCTTGGCTTCCTCATCTGAAAACCTGGCACATGCCATCTACTTTGTCTGTTAAATGTGAGCAAAGCACTGTGTTCTGGTAGGCAGGAAGACTGAGAGACTCGAAATCTAAATTAATTAGAGAAGAAAAGCAACCACTTAAACCCAATATACAATTTAAGAATGCCTGGCTTTCCTCAATTATACATCTGATCATAAAGCATGCCCTGCATCTGTTGTTCCCTGCCACACTCAGCCAGGGTACAGCCGGGGATAACAGAAGGGCTCCAAGCCTGGGAGTCAGGGGACCCAAATATTAATCCTGGGTCATCTCTATCTTATCATGTGGCCTTCAGCAAAGCATTTCTCTGGATTTCAGTCTCCTTTCTAACATATTAAAGGACTGAATCTGGTTCTTTTGATTATGAAGATTTACTTAAATGTCATTTTTGTCACAAATTAGAAATGCAAATTCTCCAGACTTGGGAAAATACCATCAAGAAGCAAAGTTTTGACCAGATATAGTGGCTTTCACCTGTAATCCCAGAGCACTGGGAGGCCAAGGCAGGAGGATCACTGGAGGCCAGGAGTGCAAGACCAGCCTAGGCAATATAACGAGACACTATACCTACAAAAAATAAAAAATTAGCCGGGTATGGTGGCATACACCTGTAATCCTAGCTACTGGGGAAGCTGAGGCCTGAGGACTGCCTGAGCCCAGGAGTCCAAGAGTACAGCGAACTATGGTCTTACCACTGTGCTCCAGCCTGGCCAACACGATGAGACACTGTCAAAAAAGAAAAAAAGAAAAAGAGAGAGAGAGAAAGAAAGCAAGCAGCAAAGTTTTTAGCATGGCATATAGGTTAATTATGATTAGGTTAATGGTGATACTGAATGCCAATCCCTTATTGTTACTCCCAGGGACACTGGAAATTCAAGATTCTTTCCTTCCATAACCTATCCACTTTAAGGCTTTGTCAATACTCAGTTTCATCAGGAAAAGAACACCTTCAGACTTTTCTTATGCCAGGTACCCTGCCTTGGAATATAAACACCCCACACAGTTTTGTTGTTGTTGTTTTGTTTTTTTGAGACAGAGTCTCGCTCTGTTGCCCAGGCTGGAGTGCAATGGCGCGATCTCGGCTCACTGCAACCTCCATCTCCCGGGTTCATGCCATTCTCCTGCCTCAGTCTCCCCAGTAGCTGGGACTACAGGCCCCTGCCACCACGCCCGGCTAATTTTTTATATTTTTAGTAGAGACAGGGTTTCACTGCATTAGCCAGGATGGTCTCAATCTCCTGACCTTATGATCCGCCCACCTCAGCCTCCCAAAGTGCTGGGATTACAGGCGTGAGCCACCGCAACCGGCCAGATCACTTTCATACAACCCGGTATTATAATACCAGTGGGTCTATGGGAACCAGAGAGAGAGCCATCCTTTCCATCCAAGCAAGTTTCTGGAAACAACAACCAAAAAGGAAGGATAATCCCAGAATTTATTAACCAAGCCAAAGCAAGTTGTTTTCATCAATTAAAGCATAAATAATCCATAAAACCCACTGCCTGCCTGATGTCCACTCTCCATCATTCATTCAATAAATACTGAGTGCCTCATACATAGCAGGCAGTGGGAACCCAGTGGGGAGATCCAGAAATGAGCAAAAACAGACCCCATGGGGTACAGGTCCACAAGGGAAGGTGTGAGAAGCTGCTCTTTAGGCATTTCAACAGCGACAGGTGCTCTGTTTCATTTTTCAATGAACTACGAAAAGGAACTATACTCTGCTTTCCCACATCCTGCATTCAGAGTGTCGCGTTCTTGCACTTTGCCATATAAATGCAGAAAAGTCTTTGAGTGACTATATTTTCACTTCTCCCAAGGATGATGCACAATGCACAGGAGGGAAGTTAATTCATTATAGACAATGGATGCCTTAGGGCCTAAGCACTCAGTTCGGTGGAGAGACCCGTTTGGGAAGAAATATCATTTATCCATGCATGTGCCTGTCTCCATGAGAGACTGAACTTCAGAAGATAACAGCAATACAGTGTCTGGTACAGA
>NW_012105320.1:967159-968041 GCF_000951045.1 Mandrillus leucophaeus
TTTTTTTGAGACAGAGTCTCACTCTGTCGTCCAGCCTGGAGTGCAGTAGCGCAATCTCCGCTCACTGCAAGCTCCGCCTCCCGGGTTCACGCCATTCTCCTGCCTCAGCCTCCCAAGTAGCTGGGACTACAGGCAACCGCCACCACACCCGGGTAATTATTTTTTTGTGTGTGTGTGTGTGTGTATTTTTAGTAGAGACGGGGTTTCACCGTGTTAGCCAGGATGGTCTCCATCTCCTGACCTTGTGATCCGCCTGCCTTGGCCTCCCAAAGTGCTGGGATTACAGGCGTGAGCCACCGCGCCCGGCCGGCAAGAGGCTCTAAGAATTTATAACGACAAAAATACAGCCCCAATTTTTCCCCCTGAATCAAATGCTTGGTTTTAACCTTTGAAGGCCCATCTGAGAAGACAGTGGGCAATCTCTTTCTGTGTAAATCCAGGTCAGCTGTCAGCACACAATTGTTCTACTAGACCAAGTCAATTTTTAGAGGCAGGCCTGTTAAGTTAACTTAAAATGGAGATGAAAAGAAAGTGTTTGATCAAATGCTAAACTGCAGAAGCACACTGACAGGGAAACAAAGCAGAGGAATTAGTTTCCTAAAATTACTCTCTGTGATACCTTTACCTAACATCGGATATTTAAGGACCTTGATCAGCCCTTTTAACCCACCACCCAGCTCTCTTCCCACCCCTAATAGCTAAAGGAACTGAGTTAGTTCTTAAATGTCCTCAGCTTCTCTCTGTTTTCAAGTCCATTCAACATTTAACCTAGGATCCAGAAAGGCTGAATTTAAAGTTACACAGAACCTATCATTCAGATTCCTTCTACAAATGAATTTCTCAAGCTTTTCTAAATATTTGACTTCAAGCAAAAAAAAAAAA
>NW_012105320.1:968091-969194 GCF_000951045.1 Mandrillus leucophaeus
GAGTGTCGCGTTCGTGCACTTTGCCATATAAATGCAGAAAAGTCTTTGAGTGACTATATTTTCACTTCTCCCAAGGATGATGCACAATGCACAGGCTAGATGTGTATAAGAGACAGGATGATGCACAATGCACAGGAGGGAAGTTAATTCATTATAGACAATGGATGCCTTAGGGCCTAAGCACTCAGTTCGGTGGAGAGACCCGTTTGGGAAGAAATATCATTTATCCATGCATGTGCCTGTCTCCATGAGAGACTGAACTTCAGAAGATAACAGCAATACAGTGTCTGGTACAGAATAGGGCTGTGATAGATGTCTACGAAATAAATATGTTCAATGGAGGCACCCAGACCTGTAGACTTCTTCCCTACAACTCTTGTCAGCCTGAACCCCACTCAAAGTCTTGGTAATGGACTATTCGATGCTCCACTACATTAGAGCTTTCCTTTTTCCTCGTGGGGGTGGAGGGGGCACATCATAGAACCCTGGAAGAGGCAAAGTTGTAACTGCCCATAGACAAGAATATGCATACACTTGCAGGAGTTCATGGGCTATCTCTGAAAGTCTGTGACCCTCAGGTTAGGAACTGCTATATTATATGTTGTTAAAAATTAGACTTGAATTTATGTCAAAATCCTAACCAGTCAAATTCTATTCATTTGGCAAAAACAAGAACAAGCAGGCCAGGCAGACCTGGGTTTCATCCAGGTTTGTCATTTGCTAGCCATGTGAAGTTACAGAAGTCAACTTGCTTCTCTCAGCCTCGGTTTTTCTCCTCTGTAAAATGGGTTAACAATAGTGGCTAATTGCACGTTAGTGTCAGGATGAGATGAACCAAAACATGACATGCTCGGCAGTGCTCTGTATAAATAAAAGGAAACCATCACTGCCTTCCCTTCAGTCTACAGCTCTACACTGAACTCCCATCTTCATTCCTATTCAGAATTGTACTAGTAACTCCCACGAGATCTCAGGGAACAAAACAGAAAACAAGAGGCTCTAAGAATTTTTTCTGGCCGGGCGCGGTGGCTCAAGCCTGTAATCCCAGCACTTTGGGAGGCCGAGATGGGCGGATCACGAGGTCAGGAGATCGAGACCATCCT
>NW_012105320.1:970174-973930 GCF_000951045.1 Mandrillus leucophaeus
AATTTAAAGTTACACAGAACCTATCATTCAGATTCCTTCTACAAATGAATTTCTCAAGCTTTTCTAAATATTTGACTTCAAGCAAAAAAAAAAAAAGAAAAAGAAAAAAAAAAAAGCATTTCCACTTTAAAACAATCTTTCATCTCTAGCAATGCAAATTTTCTTTGTTTAACCAATCCACATACCACTAGCCAGTGTTTAATCAGGCCTTTATTTAACATCACCAACCATGTGAGTTGCACAGCCAAGTCTGAAAGTTTCAGATAATGATCTCATTAACAGAACAAATTGGTTCAAAGATGAAATATATATCAATATGTCTAAGAACCCTTTAAAGTCCCACACTTCAGAACTATAGGAGAAGTGTAATTAATTTCTCCAGCATTCAAACTGTATGCCTGACACTCTTACAAGCAAACGGGCTTTAACACTGCATAAATAAATAAGATAATAAAAGTAACTAATAGCATTTCATACCCACAAATTGTTTTTGCCACAACTTTCACAGATGGAGACCAAAAAAAAAAAATTCTTCATTCAGATTACACTGGTGACCTTGGGATAGTTATTTAAGCTAAAATGCAAAGGAGAAGAACCAAGATTCCTGATGATGAATCCTAAGGTTTGAATTACTACCTCTCTCCCTCTTGCACTCTCTGTCTCTCTCTCTCTCTCTGTCTCTCTGACACTGACAAACAAACTGACACAATTCTTAACTAGGCTTCCCCTACCCTAACCCATGGAAATGACTGAACAGGTACTCTAGTTAGAATTATCTAGGCAAACCAGACTGTGATATGGTATCTACTATACAAATATACACACACACACACACACTCTCACACTTTTCATTGGCATATAATAAGGAGGGGGGTTAAAAATCAGTAATACAAACCAATTTCTTATCTTAGAATTCTTAAAGGTGACAGACTCCTAAACAGGTTTTTTCTCCCCTAAACCATGAATAATACTGCTACAGAACCCCGGTGGAAATAACAAAAGCAATGCTATAATGCTACTATTTAGCTTTAGTTATAGGAAAATGAACTCTGCTCTGAGACGACAAAACGCTAATCAGCAAATCACACTGTTTTTTGTTTGTTTTTGAGAGACAGTCTTGCTCCGTTGTCCAGGCTGGAGTACAGTGGTGTAATCATGGCTCACTGCAACCTCAGCCTCCCAGGCTCAAGCAATCCTCCCACCTCAGCCTCCCAAGTAGCTGGGACTACAGGTGCATGCCACCACACTGGGCTTTGTGTGTGTGTGTGTGTGTGTGTGTGTGTAGAGACCAGGTCTAACTGTGTTGCCCAGGCTGGTCTCAAACTCCTAGGCTCAAGCAATCCTCCTGCCTCAGCCTCCCAAAATGCTGGGACTACAGGCATCAGCCACCATGCCCGGCTACTGTTTTCTTTTAAGATAGTAAATAAAAGGAAGTTTTGAAAAGTTCAATGAGATTGTGTCACCAGGGCACAATGAAAGCCTCAAAGAAAGACAAGAAATTACAATGAGCAAGAGTTAAGATTCAAACTATTCTTGAAGACTGTGGACAAAATGTTTGGGAATCTTCAGCACAGCATCATCTCTAAAGCCTATAAAGGTTTTTCAAGATAGTCAACAAAAGGAGGTATTTTTAAAGAGTAAATAAAAGGAGGTTTTGAAAAGGTCAGGTTACTTAGAAAACATGATTAATCCAAAGCTGGACACCAATTTATTCCTTCTGCTTTCTCATTTCTCACCAAAAGAAAACGTTATATTCCCTCTCAGCGGCCCTAAAACATCAGCCTTCCTTACAAAAAAGTTTTTCAGGGCTGCCAGACAAGGTCCACACCAGTTCCTTCAATCAAACAGTATTTGCAGAACTCATAAAAGCACGCTAGCCTTTGTACACACACATCCCTGAAAGCCACACTGCACTCTGTCCGCAGAAACAGGGAGGTTCAACAAGTCAGCCACCACAATAAAGTTACTAAAGATACGAGGTGCACCATGAAATGACTATTCAGACAGCTCAGATAAACTCACCAACATTACTGCAGCTATAAGGGAATTAAGGACACCTATTAGTGATTGCTTAACAGGTAAACTTATTAAATACCATTTAAGTCACTTTTCTTTACTTAGCAACTATTGACTTTTTTTTTTTTTTTTTTTTTGGCTAGGCTAATGGACTACAAAAGAGTTAGATAAGCACTTCAAAAAGTTTCAGAAGAGAATAGATTCCTTCTGCCAAATTCACATATTATCTCTCTACTCACAAGGATAAAATAGTTACAAATGGTGTTTAAACTGCTAATTTTGTATTAAATGGTGAACCCAAGATTATCTCCAAAGCATAACACTCCTCATAATGGATAGCTCACTCACCAAACTACTGTTGAGAAAGAGTGACACTTTAAAACACTGCAGATAGAAACTGCAAACTTCAAAAGTCTCCTTCAAAAAGTCAAGTGCCACGCTAAAGCGTCTTTTTTTTTTTTTTTATAAGGTTGTAAATCAAACATTTCAAAAACCATCAGGGCACACTGAAAGCCTCAAAGAAAGACAAGAAGTTGCAAGGAGCAAGACTTAAATGTTTAGGAATCTTCAGCAAAGCATCATCTCTAAAACTTATGAAGATCATAATTACAACATTTTTTTAAGTCCAAAAGCATTAACATAGTCAAAGGGCTCAATGAAGGAGCTTCCTCTTCTATTTACCCCACAGAAGTTTTCAGACGGGGATAAGAGCCCGGTAAGGCAATGCTGCTGATTAATCGCTTGGGCCTGGGTGCCTCCTCCAGCTTTGTAAGGGCACATCTGTACGGAGTCAGGCTGCACAGCTCTCTCTGTCCTATGAAGGCAGGGCTTTGAGTCTGCACCCAAGGAGGGAAAAGGACACCTCGGAACAGACTGTCTACGCTGTGGGCTGCTATGCAGTCATTCCATGCAGTCCCCTTCTTTTCATTCATAACTCATCCAAGAGTAAAGCACAGAAGGCCCACAAAGCTTAGGCCCTGCAGACATCCGATCACCCCAAAAGTTCAAAGACAAGCCAACCTTTACAAATCGCCCCCATCCGAGGCGCGCATATTAACTGCCATAAGTGCGCTGGCCGTCTAGTAACAAGTTGATAAAACCACGGCCAAGGAAGCGGGAAGACATCCACCCAGCTAACCGTCCGCAGAAGCTTCAGTTGAGAGTCCCTCCTCCAAAGAGTAGGCACAGCTTAAAGCTCTCCCTAGCCAGCTTCCTTCGGAATGCAGATCTCTTTCACTTGGTCCAAGGTGGAGGCCCTGTCAGTGAGAGACCCCATCTCCCCATTTGCAGGCCCTTCGCATTAGTCTTTGGCCGAGGGACGGGCAGGCAGTATCCCTCCTACCCTCTGTAATGTGAGGCACGCAGAGAGGGCTGCCTTCCGTTGCCACTCCAGGGAACCCCCATCCCCACTCTTCGACCAGCTCCGCCTCCTCCCCTGCCTGCTGCTGCCTGTCCAGAGCCCCGCAGAAGGGTCAGCGGCGCCCAGGTGAGGCGGGCGGCAGGTTCCGGGGAAGAACCCAATGTTGTGCAGCCCTTCAGACAAACCTAGCCGCACCCAAAAAGAACATGCATGGATGGAAAGCAAAGCCTGCAACCTGAAACGAGCCACCCCATCCCTCATCACTTGTCTTTCCAAAGTTGACATTCAACAGGTAGTTCCCGGGACTTCCACCTGAGGCAGACCTAAATACCCAACCGGCCAAGCGGGCCGCCCCAGCGTGGGTGCCGGGCCCAGGATCC
>NW_012105320.1:975155-979348 GCF_000951045.1 Mandrillus leucophaeus
GCGCTCCGCCCCCGCTGCGCTCCGCCCCCCACGGCAGACATTACTCCTCGCGGTTGCTGGAGCTCGGCGGGAACTGGGACCGCAACCTGCTCCGGGCGATGCGCGTCCTCTCTGGAGGCGCCACGCGTCCTGGTCGGGTGCAGGAGTTAGGGCCATTTGGTCTTGAAAGGCCTCGTCCTTCCTGATTCCCCCGCCCCAATTCACAGTTCCCAGGAAGCTTGATCGCCCGCTCTGGGTTCTCCATTCCCACCCCCACCTCCAGGATCGAACGGGGAAGGCCGGGATGGTCGGGGCAGTTTGCAGCTTGGGTAGTGTCCAGTTCTTGCACAGGTGTCGCCTAGACAGCTTCTCTCTCTGAAGTCTGTACTGAAGGAGTTGGGGAAGACCTTGAGGACCTTCTGATGGAGTTCATCTTTCTGCAGCCCCAGAGACTGTAATTCAGACACCGTCCCCAAAAGAAGTCTGAAAACTTGAGTCTAGCCACGTGCAGGCCAGAGGAGTCCAACACCATTATCACCGTCTATGCACAGACTGCTGGCTGCCAAACTAACATATCTAAGGCACGTGCTCAAGGGCTCAGAGGTTCCCACTCACCCAGAAAATAAACTTTTAATTCCCTGCCCCTTTTTGGAACATGCCTTTTCCTTCCTCATCTAGTCCTCTGAGAATTGAACCCCTCCTTCAAAAGCCAGATCCAATTCCCACTTCCTCCGTGGAGTCTTCCTTCCCTGGCCAGAATAGCTTTGTTCAGATATTTGCAAATATTTGGTTAGGATGAATCTGCTTCTACTTGCTACCACACCCAAAATGTTAAAAAGACAAAAAGAAAGAAAGAAAACTCATTGAGAATTTTCTTGAGTAAACAACTTACCAAGGTTACATTTTAAAGCTGAAAAAAAAAATCTAATGTGTAACAGAAAACACACTTGAGAAAAATCCACAGATCTGTATTACCACATTTGGACCACCCAGAGCTTCCGCTCAGCAGGGAGGCACCTGGGAAAGCAGCACTCTGGAGGGAGGTGGCTTTTTAGTTTCTCCAAAACCGAGCCTAACCAGTGCTGACTGCAACTGGGCACCATCGGTCCTGACAATGACCCCCACAAGGTCTTTTTATTTTTTCATTTAGATACAGGGTCTCCCTCTGTCGCACAGGCTGGCATGCAGTGGTCTGATCACAGCTCACTGTGCCCAAGTATCGAACTCCTGTACCCAAGTATCCTCCCAGCTCAACCTCCTGAGTAGCTGGGACTACAGGTGCCACACCCAGCCTCCATCCAGGTCTTAATTAAGGGGGAGGGCAAATCTCTATAGCTCATGGATGACATTTTGCAATATTTAAAATTCAAAGACACCCACCACCAACTGATAAATGGATAACCAAATGTGTTCTAACCATGCAATGAGATATTATCTATCAAGAAATGAAATACTGGCCGGGCACAGTGGCTCACGTCTGTAATCCCAGCACTTTGGGAAGCCAAGGCAGGCTGATCACCTGAGGTCAGGAGTCCGAGACCAGCCTGGCCAACATGGTGAAACCCTGTCTCTACTAAAAATACAAAAATTAGCCGGGTATGGTGGCAGGCGCCTTAATGCGAGCTACTTGGGAGGCAGAGGCAGAGGCAGAGGCAGAATCATTTGAACCTGGGAGGCGGAGTTTGCAGTGAGCTGAGATCCAAACCTGGGGGACAAGAACGAGACTTCTTTCAAAAAAGAAAAAAAAAGAAATGAAACACTTGGCTAGGCACGGTGGCTCACACCTGTAATCCCAGCACTTTGGGAGGCCAAGGCTGGTGGATCACCTGAGATCAGGATTTTGAGACCAGCCTGGCCAACATGGCAAAAGCCTGTCTCTACTAAAATTACAAAAATTAGCTGGGCATGGTGGCATGTGCCTGTAATCCCAGCTACTCAGGAGTCTGAGGCAGGAGAATCCCTTGAATCCGGAAGGCAGAGGTTGCAGTGAGCCAAGATCACACCACTGCACTATAGCCTGGGCGACAGAGTGAGACTCTATCTCAAAAAAAAGAAAAAGAAAAAGAAAAGAAAATGAAATACATGCTACAACATGGATGAACCTTGAAAACATTATGCTAAGTGAAAGAAGCCAGACCCAAAAGCCCACATACTCTATGATTCCATTTATATGAAATGCCCAAAACAGGCAAATCTATAGAGACAGAAAGTAGATTAGTGGTTGCCAGGGGATGGGGGAAGGCAGGAATGGGTAGTGAGTGCTAATGGGTTTCTTTGGAGGGTGATGAAAATATTCTGGAATTAGATAATGGTGACGGTTGCACAACTCTGTAAATATACTAAAAACAACTAAATCGTACACTTTTAAAGGGTCAATGTTATGGCGTATGAATTTTATTTTCTTTTAGAAACAGGGTCTCACTGTCAGGAGAGTGCAGTGGCGCCATCACGGCTCACTGCAGCCTTCACCTCCTGGGCTCAAGTGATCTTTCAGCCTCAGCCTCATGAGTAGCTGGGACTACAGGTACACACCACCACACCAAGCTAAATTTTTAATTTTTAATTTTTATTTGTAAAGACAGGGTCTAGTTTTATTGCCCACATTGGACTCAAACTCCTGAGCTCAAGCAATTCTCCCGCCTGAGTCTCTCAAAGTGCTGGGATTAACAGGTATGAGCCACCACACCTGGCTGGTATGATTTATATCTCAAAATAGCTGTTAAAAAATATTTCCATCTGGGCATGGTGGCTCACGCCTGTAATCCCAGCACTTTGGGAGACTGAGGCAAGCAGATCACTCGGCCTCAGGAGTTCGAGACCAGCCTGGCCAACAGTGAAACCCTGTCTCTACTAAAAATACAAAAACTAGTCGACTGTGGTGGTGCACGCCTGTAGTCTCAGCTACTTGGGAGGCTGAGGCAGAGGTTGCAGTGAGCCGAGATTGAGCCGCTGCACTCCAGCCTGGACAACAGAGCTAGACTCTGTCTCAAAAAAAAAAAAAAAAAAAAAAATTTCTGTCTTTAGTGGTATTTTCATGCAAACACACACACACAGGATACAGCATAAGGATATCCTCTGCTCTTTGAAGTCTTAGCGCACATTTCACACCCTCAACAGGGACTACCCTGGCAATGCTATTTTAAACTGCATTGTGCCCCCTGTCATCCACTCCTATCCTCCCTTGGCCTGCCTTCCCCTACCCCTGTGGCATTTATCATCTTCTAACATACTAAATAATTTGCATATTTATTTTTGTCTGTCCTCCACACCCCACATGCACACATACCAGAGAACAAGCTCTCTAATGACAGAGATCTTTGTCTTGCTCAGTGACTTAGGCCGAGGCTGCCTGACCCAGAGTACGCACTCAATAAATATTTGTTGCATGAATTAATGACTAAATGAATGAGTGACAACCTCATCAATGTGTATTCCTCCCATTTTGCAAACATTTGGGGCAGCTTTTTAACAGCTGCATTGGAGCATTGGGCTTCATGGGACCAAAATAAATTCTGAGTGTGAAGAAGAATGAACATCCTTTCCTCAAGAAATGCAATGCAAATCCACACAAGGGTCAGAAAACAAACCAGTTTTGATTTTTTAAAGTCTGCTTAAAGAAAGATATGAGGCCGGGCACAATGTCTCATGCCCATAATCCCAGAACTTTGGGAGACCAAGGAGGGTGGATCACTTGAGGCCAGGAGTTCGAGACCAGCCTGGCCAACATGGCGAAACTCCATCTCTACTAAAAATACAAAAAAGTTAGCCAGGCGTGGTGGCACATGCCTATAGTCCCAGCTGCTTGGGAGACTGAGACAGGAGAATCGCTTGAACTCAAGAGTCAGAAGTTACAGTGAGCCAAGATCGTGCCAGTGCACTCCAGCCTGGGCAACAGAGTGAGACTCTATCTCAAAAAAAAAAGAAAGAGAGAAAAGGAAAGATATGAAAGCTGGGCACTGTGGCATATGCCTATAATCCCTGCTACTCAGGAGACTGAGGTAGCAGGATCCCTCGAGCACAGGTGTTCAAATCCAGCCTGGGCAACATGGCAAGACCCCATCTTTCAAGAAGAAAAAGGAAAAAGGGAGGCCCGTGGCACCGACAGGATGGGCAAGTGTCGTGGACTTCGTACTGCTAGGAAGCTCTGTAGTCACCGATGAGACCAGAAGTGGCATGATAAACAGTACAAGAAAGCCCATTTAGGCCGGGCGCGG
>NW_012105320.1:979518-981248 GCF_000951045.1 Mandrillus leucophaeus
AAAAGTAGGAGTTGAAGCCACACAGCCAAATTCTGCCATTAGGAAGTGTGTCAGGGTCCAGCTGATCAAGAACGGCAAAAAAATCACAGCCTTTGTACCCAACGACAGTTGCTTGAACTTTATTGAGGAAAATGATGAAGTTCTGGTTGCTGGATCTGGTCGCAAAGGTCATGCTGTTGGTGATATTCTTGGAGTCCGCTTTAAGGTTGTCAAAGTAGCCAATGTGTCTCTTTGGCCCTATATAAAGGAAAGAAGGAAAGACCAAGATCATAAATTTTAATGGTGAAAACACTGTAGTAATAAATTTTCATCTGCCAAAAAAAAAAGAAAAAAAGAAAAGGAAAAAGGGCCTGGACAACATAAAGTGACCCCCATCTCTACAAAAAAAAAAAAAAAAAATAGCCAAGCATGGTGGTGGGCACCTGTGGTTCCAGCTACTTGTGAGGGTAAGGTAGGAGGATCTCTTGAACCCAGGAGGTGGAGGCTGCAGTGAGCTAAGATCGTGCCACTGCACTCCAGACTGTGCAACAGAGCAAGACTCTGTCTCAGAGAGAGAAAGAGAGACATAGGCTTAATAAGACGTAGTTCAGCAACACAGAGGTAGCATGATTCATCTTTTAGCAGTGTGAAGCTGTTCAGAAAGGAAATATTCACTGAGTAATGAAGTTTCACCAAAATCTGGCAGGCAGCAAGGGGAGATAGAAAATAACTTCAAATAAGAGATAAGAGCCATCAGCTAGGACAAGGAAGGGATCCACAAGCTGGATCAAGTGATAGAAGTGAAGCACATTCATTATCTTGTGTGGCACATCCCTAGCAGATCATCCTGGGTGTAATTTAACTTATTCCTTTTCTTGCTTATCAGACACAGCTCAGAAGAAAATAACTGAGAACAGGTGCATCAGCATTGGTTAAAGCTGCCAAACCTTTGGCAAATCTCACTGACTTAGGCCAAAAACTACACAAAGCTTCAGGAAATGTTCTACCAGCAAAGTTCTATTTATATGACTAAATAGGGAGTTCAGGGATTTCAAATTCATAAACATATGATTTAGTACCTAAAGAGACTGTATCTGTGCTAAATAAACACAGATGTATATGGTATTCTACAACAGAAGAGGGGTGGATGAGTAGACAACAGATACATGAAGGTTTGCAAATATTACCTATATATGGAAGGAGACATCAGAAACTAATAAATGGTTGTCTTGGGAGAGGCATCTTGGTGACTGGGAGGCAAGGAATAAAGGGAAACTTCCTTTTTCCTGAAAAGTCGGCCCTCCATTTCTGTGAGTTCTGCATTCATGGATTCAACGAGCCATGAATAGAAACTATTCAGGAAAAAAGGGCCAGGCACGGTGGTTCACACATGTAATCCCAGCACTTTGGGAGACTGAGGTGGGCGGATCACGAGGTCAGGAGATCAAGACCATCCTAGTTAACATGGTGAAACCCCCATCTCTACTAAAAATACAAGAAAATTAGCCGGGCGTGGTGGCGGGCGCCTGTAGTCCCAGCCACTCAGGAGGCTGAGGCAGGAGAATAGCGTGAACCCGAGAGGCAAAGCTTGCAGTGAGCCAAGATCGCGCCACTGCACTCCAGCCTGGGAGACAGAGTGAAACTCCATCTCAAAATAAATAAATAAATAAATAAATAAATAAATAAATAAAAATAAGGTGGCCGGGCACAGTGGCTCACCCCTGTCATCTCAGCACTTTGGGAGGCCGAGA
>NW_012105320.1:985748-987182 GCF_000951045.1 Mandrillus leucophaeus
AAAAAAAAAAAAAAAAAACACAACATGGCCAGGGCGGTGGCTTACATCTGAAATCCCAGTACTTTGGGAGGCCAAGGCGAGTAAATCACTTGAGGTCAGCAGTTTGTGCCCCGCCTGGCCAACATGCTAAAACCCCATCTCTACTTAAAAAATTAAAAAATTAGCCAGGCGTAGTGGCATGTGCCTGTAGTCCCAGCTACTCAGGTAGCCAAGGCAGGAGAATTGCCTGGAAGGCAGAGGTTGCAGTGAGCTGAGATCATGCAAATGCACTCCAGCCTGTGCGACTGAACAAGACTCCATCTCAAGAAAAAACAACAAAAAAACTAAATTAAAAAAATGGATTAACTAGTCTCTGTATTCAAGTAGTTCCTTTCTTTTTCCATTTCTTCCTTCCATCCGGAAACATTTATTACTATATGGGACAGATAAAGAAGTCAATAAAAGATTTTAATAAAATATAAGTACACATTAACATTTTACAAAATAATTTTAAGACTTTGAACCTTATGTTGCTTCTTTCAGGTGATCCAGATGTACGACATGCTAGCATTCTTCCAAAGTATTTATATCTATTTCTGGAAACTTTCGTTTATTGTATTTAAACATCATATAATTCTCTTGAAAGGCACAATAGATGTTATATAGACAAGTAGCGGCAGTTCTTTCAAAACTCTTAGAAGTATCTCTTCGGCCTTTGAAGTATGCCATCAATCTATGTCTACTTTGAGCCTTGAGGCAGAAAGCCAATCTAGGCCCCAACTCATCAGTAGTTTAAACCTTGCTTCAACCTGCCCCTGATTTGCAATGGCTGCCCAACCGGGAGTCACAAACTCCAAGAGTGCTCCAGGGGCCAGGCAGGGAATGTGACTGAGTGAAGTGGGCCAAATGTAAGCAAAAATAACCAGCAAATGAGATGGTAAATGACAACAGTGTTTCAAATGGGAACACCCTTGGGAGTGGTGGCCTGGGGAATGCATGGCCAGTCCAGAGGGCCACTCCAGCGTGTCACTACTATGGGGAATGTGGAACCAAGATGCACAGATCTTCTGATTTGTTCAAAAGAAGTAAAAATTCTTATTTGTTTGTAGCATCTCCTAGTTTTTAAATGTTCACAATAGATTTTCTGTTTTTCTTTCTGAGACGGAGTCTTGCTCTGTTGCCCATGCTGGAGTGCGGTGGCACAATCTTGGCTCACTGCAGCCTCTGCCTCCTGGGTTCCAGCAATTCTCCTGCCTCAGCCTCCTGGGTAGCTGGGATTACAGGTGCACGCCACCACGTCTGGCTAATTTTTGTATGTTTAGTAGAGATGGGTTTTCGCCATGTTGGCCAGACTGGTCTCGAACTCCTGACCTCAGGTGATCCACCCGCCTTGGCCTCTCAAAGAGCTAGAATTACATGCGTGAGCCACCGTGCCTGGCCTAAATGTTCGTGATA
>NW_012105320.1:991878-993096 GCF_000951045.1 Mandrillus leucophaeus
AAATAAATAAATAAATAAATAAATAAATAAATAAAAATAAGGTGGCCGGGCACAGTGGCTCACCCCTGTCATCTCAGCACTTTGGGAGGCCGAGAAGGGCAGATCACGAGGTCAGGAGTTTGAGACCCTCCTGGCTAACATGGGGAAAACCTGTCTCTATTAAAAATACAAAAAATTAGCTGGGCGTGGTGGTGGGCGCCTGTAGTCCCAGTTACTCAGGAGGCTGAGGCAGGAGAATCACTTGAACCCAGGATTTGGAGGTTGCAGTAAGCCGAGTTCGCATCACTGCACTGCCGCTTGGGTGACAGAGCAAGACTCCGTCTCAAAATAAATAAATAAATAAATAAATAAAGTATACAGGAAATGTGTATAGGTTATATGCGAACTGTACACTATTTTTTTTTTTTTTAGAAATTGTTCAAGTGATTCTCCTGCCTCAGTCTCCTGAGTAGCTGAGATTACAGGCGCCCGCCACCACGCCCAGCTAATTTTTTTTCTATTTTTAGTAGAGACGGGGTTTCATTATGTTGGCTGGGCTAGTCTTGAACTCCTGACCCCATGTGATCTGCCTGCCTCACCCTCCCAAAGTGCTGGGATTACAGGAGTGAGCCACCGCGCCTGGCTACTGTATACCGTTTTATATAAAGGATTTGAACATCGTCGGATTTTGGTATCTGCAGAAGGTCCTGGAACCAATCCTCCATGGATACCAAGGGACAACTGTATATCCTTTGTACCTAGTGAAGTTTGCTTCACGTGCATTTTATTACATATTCAAAAGTAATAAAAATAAATAAAAAGACTAACATGCTAAATCAACTGATTATAACATTCATTTCCTATATGCAAATAGATTCAATAAACTGTATTGAACACCCATGTGTACCACTGGAATATGGAAACAGATTGGCCTGTAGTTATGGAAGATGTCACCATTGAGGAAAGCTGAGACAGAAGCCCTATGTACTATTTCTGCAACTTCTAATTATTTAAAAATAAAAACTAAATTTAAAAAATGGGGCCGGGCATCGGGCGCGGTGGCTCACGCCTGTAATCCCAGCACTTTGGGAGGCCGAGGGGGGTGGATCCCAAGGTCAGGAGATCGAGACCATCCTGGCTAACACGGGGAAACCCCGTCTCTACTAAAAATACAAAAAATTAGCTGGGCATAGTAGCGGGCGCCTGTAGTCCCAGCTACTCGGGAGGCTGAGGCAGGAG
>NW_012105320.1:994871-1000519 GCF_000951045.1 Mandrillus leucophaeus
GAACTCCTGACCTCAGGTGATCCACCCGCCTTGGCCTCTCAAAGAGCTAGAATTACATGCGTGAGCCACCGTGCCTGGCCTAAATGTTCGTGATAGATTTTTATAGATTAGTATTGCTGTGGAGCTAAATGAATACATCTATAGGCCATTTTTTACTCAAGAGACACAGAAGAGAAATTAGACAAAGTAGACACTGATTGGACCAAGTGGTAAAATGATCACTTCTAAGTTATTAAGGTGAGGAAAAGGAAGAAGTTCCAAGACCTCAGAAGTATAAATACTGCACTATATATAGGACACAGTTGTATTCGTGGGCAGCACCCTTGACCACAAGAGGCATCTGTCTTCAGGGTGCAGCATTTAATTGAAGTGGAAATGTAATCATATGCCTACTTGGCCAAGAAAGGCTGATGATGGATGAGGGATCATTAAACCTTCAAAAGATAGGGAAGTCAGGTTGCTTTTACACTGATCATATCTCTATTTGAAGATAAAGAAAAAAGGATTGGGAGAAAATATCAGAAAGAAATAAAGGCCAATTACTTATGTCAAACAGTATTAGACAGGAGAGCTTACCACAGAGGTGAGTTAACAGGAAAGAAGATAGTTTGGGTGAGAATACACAGTCCATTCACTGTGAGTGGGAAACAACATCAGCTTGCAGGGAGGTAGTAATGAACAGGAATTACTGACTCAACATCCCTTCCCAGGGTATCATGCCTTCCTAGCCCATGCTATCTCTGGGGGGCTGTCAATCACAGAGCTCAGCATCCCAACATAAATGGGCATGTGACTCAGACTAGCCAATCAAAGCACTGCACTCCCCTAACTACAAGCATTGGTTCAGAAGTGGGCATGTGACCAAGGTAGGACCAATTAGAATCTTCCCTGAAATACGATCTATGGCAATTTGGGAGAGAGATCTTTCTTCTCCTCTGGCGTCTCAAACTGTAAGGATTATGTAAACTTAAACTGTGACTTTTTTCCTCAACCGCATAGAAAATGCTGCTATCGCTGCTGTTGCTGCTGCAGGAAAAAGGAGCAGAGACAAGCTGAGATAAGATAAATAAGAAGAGGAAGGGTACTGGTTGCATCCATTTAGCACTTGGATCCATCCCTGTAACTAAAGACTCCTGACAAATGCAGCAGTAAAGCTGACTAGTTCAGTGACTAGCAGCAGCGATAAGAGGTAGACACTCACATACAACATATGCACCAACAAACCAAAGAAACTGAGATTGAGGTGGATCAAGAAACCCAAACTTTCTAAAAGCGGTGGAACCAAACATAGTTTCACTTTTCAATCTCTGGTATGTACCTCTCAGAAAATCTTTTGCAAATCAAGGAAAATGAAAAGGATTCCAAAGCCAGAAATCTAAAACAAAGAAGTGCTCTATGTATTAATTAAGTGAATGAATGAAAAAATACTCAGACTAGAGTTCCTTATCATTTATTGTTATTTTTATTTTACTTTTCCTGAAACAGTTTCACTGTATTGCCCAGGCTGGAGTGCATTGATCATAGCTCATTATAACCCCAAACTTCTGGGCTCAAGCAATCCTCCCACCTCAGCCTCCTGAGTAATTAGAACGACCGACATGCACCACCACACCTGGTTAACTTTTGTTTTGTTGTTTTTGTTTTGTTTTTGAGACAGAGTCTCACTCTTTTGCCTAGGCTGGAGTGCAGTGGTGCGACCCAGGTTCAAGCAATTATCCTGCCTCAGCCTCCTGATTAACTGGGATTACAGGTGTGCGCCACCACATCCAGCTAATTTTTGTATTTTTAGTAGGGATGGGGTTTCACCATGTTGGCCAAGCTGGTCTTGAACTCCTGACCTCAAGTGATTCACCCGCCTCGGCCTCTCAATGTGCTGGGATTATAGGCGTGAGTCAATATGCGTGGCCTGTTTTTGTTTTTGTTTTTGTAGAGACAGGATCTTGCATTGTTGCCCAGGCTGGTCAAACGCCTGGCTTCAAGTGATCCTCCCACCTCAGTCTCCCAAAGTGCCAGGATTACATGCCTGAGCCATCATGTACAGCCTCCTTATCATTTCAATTGAGGGCACTTGGAAGAAATAACTCACAACACAGAAGATGACAAATCTGTCATCTCCAAATGTGACATGGAATTCAAATAAGCCTCACGTTTTGTTGCTGAAAGACACCTTAGAGATCAGAAAACCGAGACCTAGAACCTACAATAAGCTAATAGATCAATAAAAGTACACAGCATGGAGGTGCCCAGCTTCCTATATGGTCTCATTTATACATAGGTGCTATCTGGCAACAATTAAATACTGAGCACAGACATGATGTGGAAGGGAGATATCCCACAACCTTGCCTTCTTCGTTTGTGTATTTGGGGCACTGGCTTGCAGCAGTGCAGCAGTATATGTATATATACTATATACATATATACAGTGTGTATGTGCGTGTGTATATATATATATCGAGATATGTGTGTGTGTATATATGTATATATATATATAGCCTCCCAAGTAGCTGGGACTACAGGCGCCCGCCACCACGCCCGGCTAATTTTTTGTATTTTTTTTTTCTTTTTTAGTAAAGACAGTTTCACTGTGTTAGCCAGGATGGGCTCGATCTCTTGACCTCGTGATCCACCTGCCTTAGCCTCCCAAAGTGCTGGGATTACAGGCGTGAGTCACCGCACCCGGCCTGTAGGTTATTTTCAAAGTCCTAGTTTTCATTCTGAATGGTGGGATCATGGGTCTTTATTATATTATTAAAACTCATTAACTAGCCGGGAGCGGTGGCTCACGCCTGTAATCCCAGCACTTTCAGAGGCCAAGGCAGGCGGATCCCCTGAGGTTAGGAGTTCGAGACCAGCCTGGCCAACATGGTGAAACCCCATCTCTACTAAAAATACCAAAAATTACAGGCGTGAGCCACCGCGCCTGGCCCTGTTTCACTTTTCACTGTTGCAGAATATTCTGGTAATGGATATAACATAATTTAAATTTTTAAAAATTTTATCTTGGAAAATTTCAAACATATTCAAAAGAGTGAATGGAACTGGATGAGCCCAGTTTCACTAATTATTAAAATCTGGCCAGTCTTGCTTCAGCTTTTCCCCCATACTGTCTCCCTCCCTCCCCCTCTGCATTATTTTAAAGCAAATGTAGGCTATAACTTCATTTATCTATAACTCCTTCTCTGTTGGTGGATGCAGATTGTTTCCACTCTTTGGCTTCTACAAACACTGCTGCAATGAACGTCCTTGAAAATACAGTGAAATTATATATATTTTTATATATATATATATATGAACTCCATATATATGTATACAAATATATATGTTTTTTTCCTGAGATGGTATAGAAGAAACTTATCGGAATTATTTAGAAAAAAAGGAAAACCAGAAGTCTGGAATAAGAGATCAAACATATTAAAACCCTTCTCTTATAGTGACAGAAAGCCTTCTCAAATTGCCTTAGCAAAAAAGATAATTTAGGGCGGGTGCGGTGGCTCAAGTCTGTAATTCCAGCACTTTGGGAGGACAAGGCAGGTGGATTATGTGAGGTCAGGAGTTCAAGACCAGTCTAAGCAACATGGTGAAACCCCATCTCTACTAAAAATACAAAAATTAGCTGGGCATGGTATCGGGTGCTTGTAGTCCCAGCTACTCAGGAAGCTGAGGCAGGAGAATCGTTTGAACCCAGGAGGCGGAGGTTGAAGCCAGCCGAGATGGAGATCTTGCCCCTGGGCGACAGAGTGAGACTCTGTCTCAAAAAAAAAAAAAAAGATGGCTCACACCTGTAATGCCAGCCCTTTGGGAGGCCGAGGCGGGTGGATCACCTTAGGTCAGGAGTTCAAGACCAGCCTGATCGACATGGAGAAACCCTGTCTCTACTAAAAAGACAAGATTAGCCGGGCGTGGTAGCACCTGCCTGTAATCCCAGCTACTTGGGAGGCTGAGGCAGAAGAATCCCTTGAACCTGGGAGGCGGAGGTTGCGGCGAGCTGAGATCGTGCCATTGCACTCCAGCCTGGGCAACAAGAGCAAAACCCTGTCTCAAAAAAAAAAAAAAAAAAAAGCTAATTTAGTGATTTGCATAACTTCAAGGTCCAGAGATAATATATTGATAAGGTTTGGCTGTGTCTCCACCCAAATCTCATCTTGGATTGTAGCTCCCATAATTCCCACGTGTTGTGGGAAGGACCTGTTAGGAGGTAATTGAATCATGGGGGCATGTTTTCCCTGCTGTTCTCCTGACAGTAAATACGTCTCACGAGATCTGATGGTTTTATAAAGGGGAGTTCCCCAGCACAAGCTCTCTTGTCTGCTGCCATGTGAGAAGTGCCCTTACTCCTCATTCGCCCTCAGCCATGATTGTGAGACCTCCCCAGCCATGTGGAACTGTGAGTCAATTAAACCTCTTTCCTTTATAAATTATGCAGTCTCGGGTATGTCTTTAGCAGCATGAGAACAGACTAATACAGTAACTACATACATGTATATTTGTGTATATATATTATATATATATATATTTTTTTTTTTTTGAGACAAGGTCTCAATTTGTCACCCAGGCTGGAGTGCAGTGGCACAATCTCAGCTCACTGCAGCTCCAACCTCCTGGTTTCAAGCGATCCTCTCACTTCAGCCTCCTGAGAAGCTGGGACTAAAGGCAGGCGCCACCAAGCCCAGATGATTAAAAAAAAAAAACTTTTAGTAGAGAAGGGATTTTGCCATCTTGCCCAGGCTGGTCTCAAACTCCTGGACTCAAATGATCCACCTGCCTTGGCCTCCCAAAGTGCTGGGATCACAGGCGTGAGCCACCCTGCCTAGCTGAGGTCTAGAGATAATTTCGGGTTCAGACACAAATGGGACCAGGGGCTCAAAGACACTGTCAGATGCCATTGCTCTCCAGTTTGCTGCTCTGCTTTCCTCTGTGATGCCACTTTTCTCGGTTTCTTACATGGCGGCCCCTCTCTTCCGGGCTCAGATAATCCACGTTGTCAACACTCCTGGTAAAAAGAGAGCTCCTTTCCCCTCAGTGCCACCCAAATCATGGGTTGACTCTCATTGGCCACACCTGATTTATGTACACCTCTCTGAACCAATCACTATGGCCAGGGAGATAGCTTCTGTTGATTGGCTAGACTTGGCTCATCTGCCCTTCTCTGGAGCAGGGGACCTGAGTCAGTACCTTGAAACTGTGGACCAAGCTTGGCTGATGACTGTGTCCACTTAGTAAAGAAGGAATGGATGGTAGTCAGGCAAAACACATAAAAGCAAAAATAGACAGGGTAGTTGCTTCCTCTAAGGTCTTCTCTGCGCCTCTCCCAAGCCGCTGGTGGACAGGTGCTGTTCTCCCACTTCAGCAGATCCCTCTTGGAGCTTGGATCATGCTGCAAAACATTCATCCATTTTTGTGCCTGTTTCCTCCTACTAGACCATTTAACTCCCTGAGGATAAGGACTATGCCTTTTGCTTAGGCAGGTAGTTAATCCCTGGCAAAATGCCTCCCATACAGTTGAATGCAGCATAATGCCTCCCACACATTTGCTAAATGAATGAATGACTCTTGAGTCTACACCAAAATAAAATAAAATCCTGACATTCAAGGCCTGTTTTTTTCTTTCCTTCTTTCTTTCTTTCTGTTTTTTGTTTGTTTGTTTGTTT
>NW_012105320.1:1000599-1004580 GCF_000951045.1 Mandrillus leucophaeus
GCGATCTTGGCTCACTGCAAGCTCCGCCTCCCGGGTTTATGCCATTCTCCTGCCTCAGCCTCCCGAGTAGCTGGGACTACAGGTGCGTGCTACCATGCCCGGCTAATTTTTTGTACTTTTAGTAGAGACGGGGTTTCACCGTGTTAGCCAGGATGGTCTCGATCTCCTGACCTTGTGATCCGCCTGCCTCGGACTCCCAAAGTGCTGGGATTACAGGCGTGAGCCACTGTGGCCAGCCAGCTTGCTTGCTTTCTCTCTCTGTTTCTCTCTCTCTTTCTTTCTTTTTCCTTCTTTCCTTCTTTCCTTCCTTCCCCTCCCTCCCTCCCTCCCTCCCTTCCTTCCTTCCTTCCTTCCTTCTTTCCTTCCTCTCTCTCTCCCTCTCCCTCCCTTCCTTCCTTCCTTCGTTCCTGGCAGGGTCTCCCTCTGTCATCCGGGCTGAAGTGCAGTGGCACCATCATAGCTCACTGCTGCCTCAAACTCCTGGGCTCAAGCAATCCTCTTGCCTCAGCCTTCCAAGTACCTGGGACTGCCATCTCAGCATGCCATCATGTCTGGTTAATTGTTTTACTTTTTGTAGAGATGGAGATCTCGCTATGTTGCCCAGGCTGTTCTCGAACTCCTGGCCTCAAGCCATCCTCCCACCTTGGCTTCCCAAAGTGCTGGAATTGCAGGCGTGAGGCACTGAGCCTGGCCTCAAGGCTTTTTCTTAATTGGGCCCCGAACTATACCTCCTGCCTCTTCTGCACCTTCCATGGCCTATAGATCAACCACCCCCTCAAACATACCATGCCCTTTCCCACCTCTGAGCCCTCATCCTGCTGTTCCCTCAGCTTGACTGCCCTCCCCCAATACCCCAAGTGTTCATGATGGAGGAATCAGAAAAGGTTGATCACAACACCCTGCAGTTGAAATTCCTGTCACAGAAACCTTTTGACTAGTCTACTCAACTTCTCGGGCCTCTACTTTTCTTTAAACTAGTCCACACATACTTGAAACTGTGTTTGAATGAAATGACCCTCCTCTCTCCCTTGCTATAGTTGGTATAGTTGCTATACCAACTTGCAATAGTTGCTTCTTCTGGCTGAAGAAGTCAGAAGGAGGGTGCTAGTGAGTTGATGGGTGTTCGTGGAGCTGGGAGGCCTGGGGAGGCTGTTTCCTACCAGTGAAATGATAATAGCAACTTGGGTTTTATTGAGCATTTATTATGTGCCAGGCACTGAACCAATGGCTTTGCCTATGTTTTCTCCTGTGATCCTTACCTGGGGATCGTGGTATCTCTGTTTTGTAGGTGGGGAAGTAGGCTTACCTGAGGTCACAGAGATAATAAATGGTGAAGGCAGGACTGGAGCCCTGTCTGATGCCAGAACTCTTGCTCTTAACCTCCAAATAGAGGGAAGAATAAAATAAATCTCCCATGAGAAGTAGAATTGGGAGACTCCATGGTCCCAGACAGGGTCAGTGGCTGTCTTGCCTCCTGATGGCTTTGCTGGACCTGGCTCCTGTCTTTTAGGAAGCTGTGCTTCCTGCCCTTAAGTTCCTAAACACATCCTCGAACCCTAACAATTTCTTCCCCTTTTTGCAAAAGCCAGCTCCTGTTTGTTTTTCTCCACCACTGACAAGCTGTGTGGCTGAGACAAGTTACTCTCCCTCTCTGAGCTTGGGTTTCCTTGACTATGAAATGCAGGCAATCCTTGCCCTACCTCAGAGGCATGAGAATTACATGAGATGATAGACAGGCATGGGCATGCTCACAATGGCTGTGAGCTGGTATTCCCCCAGCTCCAAGCTCAAGACAGACTCTGAGCATCTTCACGCATCTGTTCCCACAGCACCTGGCACAGAGACTCGCTTATAGAAGGTGCTCACCAAATGCTTGCACTCACTTACAGAAGCCATGAGTGGCAGCCACTTCTGATATTCAGGAGTTCTTAACATCCCTGTGACTCTCGAGTCCTGTTGCTAGAGATATGGCCTGCACTCCTGTTTGTTTCTTCAATGAGTTAATGATTTACCTCCCGTGTTAAATTTTGTTTAAACAGACATGACCCCGTTGGTGGCCAAGGCTCTGTCCCGTCCAAAGTGTCTCAGGGATCAAAGAAGCCCAAAGACACAGGACCCCTCCCACTGCCCCATTCCAGAATTGTCCTTTAGCCTGCTGGCATCTGCCTCTGCACCGTGGTCTCTTGACCTTAGCCACCTTGCTTGTAGCCATGCTCTAGCAAAAGCTAGAGGCCCTTAACCTCTCTTTGAGAAGAGTCTGCCTCTCTGCAAGCCACAGCATAGCCGTGTGCACCCCAGGGCCCTGTTGTCCTTACCACCATCACTCTCTTTCTTCTTTCTTCTTTCTAAAGAAAATCAGTGAAGGTAGAGACCCCATCTGCCTAGCCCTAGGGGAATGGACCTGCCTATGTGTAAGAGGACTGCCCTGCTCCTGGTGTGTGTGGGAGGTGAGCACGCCTCATCCTGCCACCCGCCTGGTCTTCTCCAGCCTCTAGTCTCGCTGCCCTGTCCCCTGACTTTGCTGTTCCCCACTCCAGCTTCCTGCCTATTAGTATTTTCCCAGGGCTGCTGTAGCAAATTACCACAAACTTGATGGCTTAAAACAACAGAAAGGAGGCCAGGCACAGAGGCTCACACCTGTAATCCTCTGGTGTGATGGGAGGATCACTTGAGCCCAGGACTTTGAGATCAACCTGCACAACATAGGGAGACCCTGTCTCCATTTCACAGTTCTGGAGGCCATAAGTCCTAAATCAAGGTGTCACCAGGGCCATCCTCCCTCCAAAGACTAGGGGAGGATGCTTCCTTGTCTTTTTCAGCTTCTGGTGGCTGCCAGAGTTCTTTGGCTTGTGGCTGCATCACTCCAATCTCTGCCTCCATCTTCACATGACATTCCCCTTTGCTCTGTCTTTTCCTCCTGTCTCTATTATGAGGACACTTGTCATTGGATGTAGACTCCACCCAGGTCATCCAGGAGGATCTCATCTGGAGATCACTGACTTCATTTTTCTTTTCTTTTTTTCTTTTCTTTTTTTATTTTAAGACAGAGTCTCGCCTTGTTGCCCAGGCTGGAGTACAGTGGCCCAATCCCTGCTCACTGCAACCTCTGCCTCCCAGGTTCAAGTGACTGTCTCACCTCAGCCTCCCAAGTAGCTGGGACTACAGGCATGCACCCCCACGGCCAGCTAATTTTTGTATTTTTAGTAGAGATGCGGATTCACCATGTGGGCCAGGCTGGTCTCAAACTCCTGGTCTCAAGTGATCCACCCGCCTTGGCCTCCCAAAGTGCTAGGATTACAGGCGTGAGCCACCATGCCCAGCCTAATTTCATACTTTTCCCAAATGAGATCACATTTACAGATTCTAGGCAGACATATCTTTTGGAAGGGCCACCTTTCAACCCACTGCAACTAGTATCAACTGAGACCAGAAGAATATGGGCATGCTAGGTAGTGAAAACAAAATCAGTAGTCCAGGCGCGGTGGCTCGTACATATAATCCCAGCACTTTGGGAAGCTGAAGTTGGTGGATCACCTGAGGTCAGGAGTTCAAGATCAGTCTGGCCAAGATGGCTAAACCCTGTCTCTACTAAAAATACAAAAATTAGCCAGGTGTGGTGGGCGCTTATAATCACAGCTACTCAGGAGGCTGAGGCAGAGAATTGCTTGAACCTGGGAGGTGGAGGTTGCAGTGAGCCGAGATTGCACCACTGCACTCTAGCCTGGGTGACAGTGAGGCTACCTCTCCAAAAAAAAAAAAAAAAATCAGTGAAGGGTAGAGAGCCCAGCCCTTTAGAAGTGAAGGAAGGGGCCCGGCGGGGTGACTTACGCCTGTAATCCCAGCACTTTGGGAGGCCGAGACAGGCGGATCACGAGATCAGGAGATCGAGACCATCCTGGCTAACATGGTGAAATCCCGCCTTTATTAAAAATACAAAAAACTAGCCGGGCGAGGTGGCGGGCGCCTGTAGTCCCAGCTACT
>NW_012105320.1:1008959-1010662 GCF_000951045.1 Mandrillus leucophaeus
AAAAAAAAAAAAAAAAAAGGACTCCGAAGCTGTGTCTGTGTCTGGACTTGGTAGGAAAGGCTCCTATGGTTGGTAAGAGATACCTGTCCTGGTCTCTTGACTCCCATATTCAAGACACTTGACACAAAGTGACAAATTAAGAAGCAATTTCCTTAAAAGAAGCAATGATCCAACGTAGTACATGCTATAAAACACAACAAAATGCACATAAGTCTTTCCTCTTTTAGAATGTAACTTATTTCAAGGTAGGAATGTATATGGGGTATGTGTTGGCTATGTATAGGTCCCTCCTACTTGTATAGGTAGAAAGTTGATTCTCATATGGGAAGTAACTTGCCCAGGGTCACACAGCACTTCACTTGACAAGCTGGGACTTCAATGCAGGTCTCCTAGGGTTCAGGCCATGGCTCCTGCTCTCTATGCACAGCCTCCATGGCCTTTCCAACCACATACTCATCTCAGTCCAACATCATAGAAGATGGTATTACTAAATCGTTTTTCTCTTCTGAACAAAATCTAAGTCTACACCTCAGTTTGCCTCCTTTGGGGTGTCCATTTGTCACTCACAATGTATTAGCCACATGCCATCTCCCTAACCACATACATAGTCCACAACAGACTCAAAAGTGATGGATCCAAGATTTCATAGGCCAGCCAGTCCTGTTCCCTTTGATGAAAGTTTCTGTCTCTAACTAGTCTGGTAGAAGGCTCAAATTTGTGAGCTTACAGTAGAGGTGGGAGAACCAAAGCGGAGATCAATCATCTTTCTGTATCAACTCTAACCTGATGGCAGGAATTGTAACAGCAGAATGTGTTCCAAGGTGCTGCTTGTATTGCCCCCTAGTGCTAGAAACAGGAACAACACACTAGGCAAGCGGTAACATTTTCCAGCTGCAAAGAATTGACCTCAAAGATCTTAATTCAAATCACAACACTTTATTTCACAGTAGAGGAAGACAAGGTTGATAGAGGCAAAGGGATTCAGCAGAGCCTACGGCAAATTAGTGGTGAAGTCAGAAATAGAACCAAGTTCTAAACTTTGACTCCTATATTCAAGATGTTTATCACAGAGTGATAAACTAAGAAACAATTTCCTTAAAAGAGGGATGATCCAACATAGTACATGCTATACAACACAGAGCAAAATGCACTTAAGTCTTTCCTCTGTTAGAATATAAACTGTTTAAAGGCAGAAACTTTAGTTGATATACCAAATACCCTTAGGATTAATAAATATTAATGAGAAGGATAATGGTCTTTAACTTCTATTGTGCTAGTCCCATTTTCTAGATGTTGGGCTTTAGTAGCACTTGGCTGCCACAACCCCTACCCCACCTCTTTTTTTCATTCATTCAACAAACACTCATGGAGCATCTCCTATGTGCCAGCACCATTACTGGTGCAGGAGATGCCATAGTGGCCTAAATGGAGTCCCTTCTCTTAGGGAGACCACACTCTAATTGGGGGAGATGGATAAGAAACATGTTAATAACCAAATACTTGTATGTTGGTGATATGAAATAAATATCTGTGTTCCTCCCACCCCCAAGATTCATATGTTGAAGCCCCAACCCCCAACATGACTGGATGTGGAGATAGGGCCTATAAAGAAGTAATTAAGGTGGCTGGGAGCAGTGGCTCATGCCTGTAATCCCAGCACTTTGGGAGACCGAGGCGGACGGATCACAAGGTCAGGAGATCGA
>NW_012105320.1:1012542-1014343 GCF_000951045.1 Mandrillus leucophaeus
TGTTAGCCAGGATGGTCTCGATCTCCTGACCTCGTGATCCACCCATCTCGGCCTCCCAAAGTGCTGGGATTACAGGCTCGAGCCACCGCGCCCGGCCTTATTTATTTATTTTTGAGACAGGGCCTCCCTCTGACACTCAGGTTGGAGTGCAGTAGTGTGATCATGGCTCACTGCAGCCCTGAACTCCTGGGCTCAATGAATCTTCTTGCCTCGGCCTCTTGAGTAGCTGGAGTGCCACCATGCATGTGCCACCATGCCTGGCTCTGCCACTGATTATTGAACAAGTAGTTATCCACATAGAAAAAAAAAGTGTATGTGTCAGGGGAAGATTCCTGCATCACAACATACACAAAAATCAACTTCAAGATTAAAGTCAGCCAACCATGCTGGTTCACGCCTGTAATCCAAATACTTTGGGAGGCCGAGGTGGGTGAATTGCTTGAGCCCAGGAGTTCAAGACCAGCCAGGGCAACGTGATGAAACCTCATCTCTACTAAAAATACAAAAATTAACCAGATGTGGTGGCAGGCGCCTGTGGTCCCAGGTACTTAGGAGGCTGAGACATGAGAATCCCTTGAACCTGGGAGATGGAGGTTGCAGGGGGTCAAGATCGAACCACTGCCTCTAGCCTGGGTGACAGAGTCTCACTCTGTCTCACATAAATAAACAAATAAGCTGTACAAACATGCAAAACAATACCACTTCTTGTTAGGCCATATGTATGGATGTAATAAAAGTAGAAAGAATTACATGAGAATAATAAACATCAAGCTTAGGATTAGTATTTACTTGGGGGAGGGGAAAATAAGTGATTGAAGAGCACACAGGGGTTTTCTGCAGTTTGAGGATGTTTTTCTTTTCTTTACTTTTCCTTTCCTTTCTTTTCTTTTTCCTTTCCTTTCTTTTTTCCTTCTCTTTCCTTCCTTCCTTCCTTCCTTCCTTCCTTCCTCTTTCTCTTGCTCTCTCTTTTTTTTTTTTTTTTGTGACAGAGTCTTGTTGTGTTGCCCAAGCTGTAATGCAACCTCAAATTTCTGGGGCCAAAGCAATCCTCCCATCTCAGCCTCCCAAGTAGCTAGGACTATGGGCATGCGCCAACACATCTGGCTAATTTAAAAAATGTTTTTTCTAGAGATGGGGTCTTTTTTTTGAGACAAGGTCTGGCTCCGTCGCCCAGGCTGGAGTGCAGTGCTGCAACCTCTGCCTTCCAGGCTCACTGCAACCTCCACCTCCTGGGCTCAAGCCACCTTTGAGAGGCACATCAGCCTCCCAAATAGCTGGGACTATGGGTGTGTACCACCATGCCTGACTAATTTTTGTTTGTTTGTTTGTTTGTTTTTTTGAGACAGAGTCTCGCTCTGTCACCCAGGCTGGAGTGAAATGGCACGATCTTGGCTCACTGCAACCTCTGCCTCCTGGGTTCAAACAATTTTCCTGCCTCAGCCTCCCAATAGCTGGGATTACAGGCACATGCCAGCACGCCCGGCTAATTTGTGTATTTTTAGTAGAGTCGGCATTTCACCACGTTGGTCAGGCTAGTTTCGAACTCCTGACCTCATGATCCGCCCATGTCCACCTCCAAAAGTGCTGGGATTACAGGCGTGAGCAACCACACCCAGCCTAATTTTTGTATTTTTATACAGACGAGGTTTCACCATGTTGTCCAGGCTGGTTTCAAACTTGTGAGCTCAAGTGATTCACCAACCTAGGCCTCCCAAACTGCTGGGATTACAGGTGTGAGCCACTGTGCCCAGCCGATGTTTTATTTCTTAAGTCATGTGGTGGGAACACAAATGTTTGTTGT
>NW_012105320.1:1017198-1019658 GCF_000951045.1 Mandrillus leucophaeus
AAAAAAAAAAAAAAAAAAAAGTAATTAAGGTAAAATAAGGTCTTAAGGGTGGGATCCTGATCCCTTATAAGTATTAGTGCCCTTATAAGAAGCAATACCAGAGAGCTGTCTCTCTCTTTCCCACAAGCATATGGAGAAGAGGTCATGTGAGCACACAGCAAGAAGGTGTCCCCCCACAAGCCAAGAAAAGAGCCCTTGCCAGAAACCAAGTCAGCCAGAACCTTGATCTTGTACTTCCCAATATCTAGAACTGTGAGAACATAAGTGTCTGTTGTTTAAACCGCCTAGTTGGCTGCGAACAGTGGCTCAGGCCTGTAATCCCAGCACTTTGGAAGGCCTGGGGGGTCTGGGGGGCAGATCACTTGAGCTTCTGAGTTTGAGAGCAGCCTGGGCAACATGGCAAAACGTTATCTCTACAAAAAGTACAAAAGTGAGCCGGGCATGGTGGTGTATGCCTGTAGTCTCAGCTACTTGGGAGGCTGAGGTGGGAGGATGGCTTGGGAGGCAGAAGTTGCAGTGAGCCACTGTACTCCAGCCTAAGCAATAGAGACAGACCTTGTCTCAAAAAATAAAAAAGGCGCCTAGTTTATGGCATTGTGTTGTGGCAGTCTGAGCCAACTAACTGGTAGTCATGATGACTATGAAGAGAAATAAGGCAGGATTGGGGCAGCAGGACGGTAGGAGGCAAAATGCTACTTCCAATAAAGTGGTAGGGAAGGCCTCTCTGATAAGGTGACAGTTGTATAGCTGGAGGAGTTTTTCACAGATGTCACAGACATGTGATATCCACCCACTCTGATCAAGATATGAAACATTTTCGGCACCAGCATGCCCCTTTGTGCACCTGTCAGTCAGTGCCCACCTAGGGGAAACCATTATTCTGACTTCCATCAGCACAGATTAATTTTGTCTGTTTCTGAACTTCATATAGACATTGATGGACATTTAGGTTGTTTCCAGCTTGAGGTTATTATGCATAAAGCTGCAAATAACATGCTTTTTTGAGGTTATTATGCATAAAACTGCAAATAACATGCTTTTTTTTTTTTTTTTTTTGAGATGGAATCTTGCTCTGTCACCCAGGCTCAAGTGCAGTGGTGCGATCTCAGCTCACTGCAGCCTCCGTCTCCTGGGTTCAAGTGATTCTCTTGCCTTAACCTCCCAAGTAGCTGGGATTACAGGTGCCCATCACCATGCCCAGCTAATTTTTGTATTTTTAGTAGAGTCAGGGTTTCACCATGTTGGCCAGGCAGGACTCGAACTTCTCACCTCAGGTGGTCCACCCACCTGAGCCTCCCAGTGTTGGGACTACAGGCATAAGTCACCACACCTGGCCAAGAACATTCTTGAACGTGTCCTTTAGTAGATATAACACTCACTTCTGTTAAGTATATGCCCAGGAGTGGAACTGCTGGGTCATACAGTATCTATATGTTTATTTGTCTTTTTGCTTTTTCTGAGACAGAGTCTCGCTCTGTCACACAGGCTGGAGTGCAGTGGCATGATCTCAGCTCACTGTAACCTCCACCTCCCCAGTTCAAACGATTCTCCTGCCTCGGCCTCCTGAATAGCTGAGATAACAGACATGCACCATCATGCCCAGCTAATTTTCGTATTTTTAGTGGAGACAGGGTTTCTAGCCATGTTGGCCAGGCTGCTCTCAAACTCCTGACTTCAGGTGATCCACCCGCCTCAGCCTCCCCAAGTGCCGGGATTACAGGTGTGAGCCACAGTTCCCGGCCTATATGTTTAGATTTAGTAACCACTGACAAATATTTTTTCAAAGTGGTTGTATTGATATACGTTCCCACCTACAAAATAGGAGTTCCAATTGTTCCTGACCAATACGTGGTATGCTAGTCCTTTTCTGTTGCCATTCTGGATAAGTATGTTATGGTATCTCTTTGTGGTTATTTTTTGTTTATTTTATTGTACTGTATTTTCTTAGACAGGGTCTCACTCCCATCGCCCAGGCTGGAATACAGTAATGTGATTACTGCTCACTGCAGCCTCAACCTCCTGGGCTCAGGTGATTCTCCCACCTCAGCCTCCAAGTATCTGGGACTATGCCCAGCTAATTTTTGTATTTTTTGTAGAGACAAGGTTTCACCATGTTGCCAAGGCTGGTCTTGAAGTCCTGGGCTCAAGCATTCCGCCCACTTTGGCCTCCAAAAGTGCTGGGACTATAAACATGAGCCACCGTGCCTGGCCTCCTTGTGATTTTAATTTACATTTCTCAGATGACAAAAAATTGTTGAGCAGCTTTTCATATGTTTATTGTTCTTTTTTTTTTTTTTTTTTTCTTTGAGACACAGTTTCATTCTTGTTGCCCAGGCTGCAGTGCAATGGCACGATCTCAGCTCACTGCAACCTCTGCCTCCGGGTTCAAGTGATTCTCCTGCCTCAACCTCCCAAGTACGTGGGATTACAGGCGCCTGCCACCACACCCAGCTAATTATG
>NW_012105320.1:1024214-1028501 GCF_000951045.1 Mandrillus leucophaeus
CCCAAGCTGGAGTGCAGTGGGGCAATCTTGGCTCACTGCAAGCTCCACCTCCTGGGTTCACACCATTCTCCTGCCTCAGCCTCCGGAGTAGCTGGGACTACAGGCGCCTGCAACCACACCCGGCTAATTTTTTGTATTTTTAGTAGAGACGGGGTTTCACCATGTTAGCCAGGATGATCTCAGTCTACTGACTTTGTGATCTGCCCGCCTCGGCCTCCCAAAGTGCTGGGATTACAGGCGTGAGCCACCGTGCCCGGCCTGCATTTCCATATAAATTTTAGAACCAGGCTGGACACAGTGGTTCATGCCTGTAATCCCAATGCTTTGGGAGGCTGAGGCAGGAGGATCACTTGAGCCCTGGAGTTCAAGACCACCTTGGGCAATATAGTGAGATCCCCATCTTTACGAAAAATAAAATAATTAGCCACATGTGGTGATGTGTGTCTGTAGTCTCAGCTGCTTGGTAGGTTGGGGTGGGAGGGTCACTTGAGACCAGGAATTTGAGACTGCAGTAACCCGTGATCACACCATTACACTCCAGGCTGGGTGACAGCAAGACGCTGTTTTTAAAACCAAATAAATAAACAAATCAGCCAGGCGCGGTGGCTCACGTCTGCAATCCTAGAGCTTTGGGGGGCCAAGGCTGGTGGATCACCTGAGGTCAGGAGTTCAAGACCAGCCTGGCCAACATGACAAAACCCCATCTCTACTAAAAATACACAAATTAGCCAGGCATGGTGGTGTGTGCGTGTAGTCCCAGCTACTCGGGAGGCTGAGACAGGAGAATTGCTTGAACCAAGGAGACATAGGTTGCAGTGAGCCAAGATTGTGCCACTCCACTCCAGCCTGGGTGACAGAGCAAGACTCCATCTCAAAAAATAATTAAAAAAAAAATAAACAAATAAATAAACTTAAAAGGCCAACTAACAGTTGACAATTTATAGACACACGCACACCCACACACCCTACTGAAAGGATTTGATTGGGATTACATTGAATCAATAAATCAATTTGGGGGGGACTGACAGAGCTGAGAAGCAAGTGGCCAGTCACAACCTCTCTTCTGGGGAAGCAAGCAAGGAATGATCCTGTTTCAGCAGGTTCACATGCCTCCCCCGACACCCCTCTTCTCTTTCCTGTCATCTGCAAGGTTTCACTAAAGCTACTTTCTCCCAGAAATTCTTGTTTCCTCCTCTGAACTCCCACATAGAGCTCTCCACATCTTTCTAATGTATCTCAACACAGTTCTACGTTGTATTAAAGACCTTCAGTTCCCTGGTTGTTTGCGAGCTTCTAGAGAACAGGGTTCCATGTCTGATCATTTGGGAGTGGGCAAGGGAAACAGTATAATGAAATGGGAAAAGTATAGACCAGTGTGATCCAATGGAACTTCCACAGTGATGGAAACGTTCCACACTTGTGCATCGCTTGATGAGGAACGCTGTCTGAGAAATGCATCATTAGGCGATTTCACCCCGTGAGCATCATGGAGTGCGTTTTCATAAACCTAGCTGGTGTAGCCTACTGCACACCTAGACTATATGGTGTAGCCTATTGCTCCCAGGCTACAAATCTGTAAAGCATGTCGTTGCACTGAATACTGTAGGCAATCGTAACACAATGGCAAGTATTTGTGTATCTAAACACATCTAAACATAGAAAAGATACAGTAAAAATACAGTATTATAATGTTATGGGAAGACTTTTGTATATGCCGTCCATCATCAACTGAAACATCATTACGTGGTACATAACTGTAGTTGCACTGCCCTATGGTATGGCCTGTAGCCAGCTATGGCTGTTGAGTGCTTGAAAGGTGGCTCATGGGGCTGTGGAACTGAATTTTTAATTTTATGTTAATTGTTATTAATTAAATTATTTATTTACTTCTTCATTCACTCATTCATTTACTTATTTATCAGACAGGGTCTCATTCTGTCACCCAGGCTGGAGTGCAGTGGCACGATCATAGCTACTGCAGCTTTGAACTCCTGGGCTCCAGCAGTCCTGCCACCTCAGCCTCCTGAGTAGCTGGGACTAACTGAGACTCCTGTGCACCACCATGCCTGGCTAATTTTTAAACAGTTTTTTTGCATAGATGGGGACTCACTATATTGCCCAGGCTGATCTTGAACTCCTGGCCTTAAGCAATTATCTTGCCTCAGCCTTCCAAAGTGCTGGGATTACAGGTGTGAATCATAACACTTGGCCTGTTGTTAAATTTATTTATTTATTTTTATTTTATTGTTTGAGATGGGGTCTCACTCACTCTGTTGCCCAGGCTAGAGTGCAGTGGCACCATCTCGGCTCACTGCAACCTCCGTCTCCTGGATTGAATCGATTCTCCTGCCTCCCCTTCCCAAGTAGCTGGGATTACAGGCATCTGTCACCATGCTCACCTAATGTTTGTATTTTTAGTGGAGACAAAGTTTCACTGCATTGGCCAGACTGGTCTTGAACTCCTGACCTCAAATAATCCTCCCACCTCAGCCTCCTGAAGTGCTGGGATTACAGGTGTGAATCACACCACTCGGCCTGTTATGAATTAAATTTAAATAGCCCTGTGGGCCCAATGGCCACTGTCTTAAGTAGCACGGGGCTAGACTTTGAAGAAAGAAAATTGACCCTCAGTTCTGTCACTCAAAAACTCTCAGGAAGCCCTGTCCACTCTACTTCCCAAATGTGTTCCAGATCCATTGCCCCCTCCTGTCCCCATGCCACTCTTGCCTAGCTCACTGCCACAGACTGGTCCAGATTATTCTCTTGCTCCTAGCCTGATCTTTCAGATGAAAAATATGGTCCTGGGCTGGGCATGGTGGCTCACACCTGCAATCCCTGCACTTTGGGAGGCCTAGGCAGGTGGATCACTTGAACCTGGGAGGCGGAGGTTGAGGTGAGGCGGAAGTTGAGGTGAGCCGAGATTGTGCCATTGCACTTCAGCCTGGGTAACAGAGCAAGACTCCATCTCAAAAAAAAAAAAAAAAAAAAATCTGGTCCTGTTTCTTCTGTACTGAAAATACTTCAGTGTCCCTTACTGACCATCATGGTTTCTCAAACCAGGAACTAATGACATATTCTTGGCGCTCCTTGAGTTCTTTTTTTCATTTGTTTGTTTTTTGAGGCGGAGTCTTGCTCTGTTGACCAAACTGGAGTGCAGTGGCACAATCTCGGCTCACTGAAACTTCCAACTCCAGCATTCAAGTGATTCTCCTGCCTTAGCCTCTCAAGTAGCTAGGATTACAGGCATGTTCCACTATGCCCAGCTAAAGTTTTTTGCTTTTCTTTTTTTTGAGACGGGGTTTCACCGTGTTCGCCAGGATGGTCTCGATCTCCTGACCTCATGATCCGCCCGTCTCGGCCTCCCAAAGTGCTGGGATTACAGGCGTGAGCCACCGCACCCGGCCTGGAGTTTCACTCTGTCACCCAGGCTGGAGTGCAGTGGTGCCATCTTGGCTCACTGCAACCTCCACCTCCTGGGTTCAAGCAATTCTCCCGCCTCAGCCTCCCAAGTAACTGGGATTATAGATGTGCACCACCATGCCCAGGTATTTTTGTATTTTTAGCAGAGATGGGGTTTCACCATGTTGGCCAGGCTGGTCTCAAACTCCTGACCTCAGGTGATCCACCTGCCTCAGCCTCCCAAAGTGTTGGGATTATAGGCGTGAGCCACTGCACCTGGCCGACTCTATTTCAAAAACAAATAAAACAAAAAAAACAAAACAAACAAAAAGGACTTCTAAACTCCTCCCCCTATAGTGCCTGCAGAATCAAGTGCAAGGGTCAAAGTCAGGCACTGACCATCCTGTGCTCTTCTCCCTCCCACCCACTGCCCAGGGTGGAGGAGGGAGCAACAACTATTAAGGGTCCAGTGTATGTCCAGGCCTGAGCTGCGTGCTTCTTAAACTCCATTTAATCATCAAAGTGACTTTGTAAAGTAGGTATTGCCTGACTTACTTCATAGTGATGTGGTGGGTGGCTGAGTCCAGCTGCCTGGGGGCAGGGGCAAGCTGGTATCTGGAGTTCTTGGTTTCCGGAGTGGGAAGCAGGCTCTTCCAAGATTATACAGTAAGGAGCTCCATAAACACACAAAGGGGGAGATCCAAGCACAGGGCAGGAGAAAAAAAAAAAAAGGAAAGAAACAGAAATGTCTCCTCCACATTGCCTGCTCGCCTGCCCGCCTGCCTGCCTGCCTGCCTGCCTGCCCGCCCCTGCCTTCCACTGCCTTCCACTGCCTTCCCTTGCCTGCCTTCCTTCCCTTCTCTTTCTTTCTCTTTTCTTTTCTTTTTT
>NW_012105320.1:1028562-1028970 GCF_000951045.1 Mandrillus leucophaeus
AAAAAAAAAAAAAAAAAAAAATCTGGTCCTGTTTCTTCTGTACTGAAAATACTTCAGTGTCCCTTACTGACCATCATGGTTTCTCAAACCAGGAACTAATGACATATTCTTGGCGCTCCTTGAGTTCTTTTTTTCATTTGTTTGTTTTTTGAGGCGGAGTCTTGCTCTGTTGACCAAACTGGAGTGCAGTGGCACAATCTCGGCTCACTGAAACTTCCAACTCCAGCATTCAAGTGATTCTCCTGCCTTAGCCTCTCAAGTAGCTAGGATTACAGGCATGTTCCACTATGCCCAGCTAAAGTTTTTTGCTTTTCTTTTTTTTGAGATGGGGTTTCACCGTGTTAGCCAGGATGGTCTCGATCTCCTGACCTCGTGATCCGCCCGCCTCGGCCTCCCAAAGTGCTGGGA
>NW_012105320.1:1032185-1037045 GCF_000951045.1 Mandrillus leucophaeus
ATCCACCCACTTTGGCCTCCCAAACTGCTAGGATTAAAGGCATGAGCCACTGTGCCTGGCCACCTTCTATGTTTCCTGACCCAGACCCCTGCCCAGACAGCACTGCAACTCTCTCCTTTGTGTCCCAGACCTGACTGCGGCCCTCATCATACTAGTGGCACTTGCTTAGATTTACCTTCCCTTGTTTTAAGTCTTTGGTTATATGGATACAATCTTTGTTATCGTTCATTCTTGCAGCCCTGTAGACCCTGGGGACTTAGTGGTAAATGAGATAGACACCGCCGCTGTACTGCCAGAGCTTCAAGCCTAGCAGGAAACCAACAATAAAACACAATGGGCTGGGTGTGGTGGCTCAAGCCTGTAATCTCAGCAGTTTGGGAGGCCGAGGTGGGTGGATCGCCTGAGCTCAAGAGTTCAAGACCAGCCTGGGCAACATGGCGAAACCCCGTCTCTACAGAAAGTACAAAAATTTAGCCAGATGTAGTGGTGTGTGCCTGTGGTCCCAACTACTTGGGAGGCTGAGATGTAGGATCGCTTGAGCCTGGGAAGTGGAGGTGGAGGTTTCAGTGAGCTGAGATTGTGCCACTGCACTCCAACCTGAGTGACAGAGCGAGACCCTCATCTCACACACACAGTGGATGTGAAGATGGGGTGCACATAGTCTATGGATGGGCGCAGCAAAGGAATGAAGCTGGGGTCCGGAACAGAAGTATATGAAAGGCTTATGGGCTCTAGAAGAAATGGCTATCATTTTCCCTGCCTGGCATGCTCTCCCCTGTGTGCCCACCCATCCCCACTTCCTGTGGTCCAGATGAAGCTCTGAATCACAGTGCTCTGTACCTCCCCCACCACCACCCTGGTGGACTTGGATTCAAGCTGGCCAATCAGACCACCCATCCCCATGTCCTCAGAGATTGGCTTAGGACCGGGTATGTAAGCCCAGTAGAACCAGTCAAAGACTTCTCTGAGGTTTGATATAAGGAAACTGGGAAACAGGGGGCTTCACTTCTTCTAAGATCATGAGCTGTAAGGACAGTGTAATGTGGAACTGCTTGCCATTTTCCCAGGCCAGGTGGAGGAAGCCATCTGCAACAGGCAACAGCAAGGCTGATACACAAAGGGAAGAAAATAAAGATGGAGTCAGGGGAGCCCTGGTGATATCTTTTTTTTTTTTTCTTTTTTTGAGATGGAGCTCTGTCACCCAATTTGGAGTGCAGTGGCACAATCTTGGCTCACTGCAACCTCCGCCTCCCAGGCTCAAGCGATTCTTGTGCCTCAGCCTCCTGAGTAGCTGGGATTACAGGTATGCATCACCACGCCCAGCTAATTTTTGTATTTTTTAGTAGAGACAGGGTTTCACCATGTTGGCCAGGCTGGTCTCCAACTCCTGACCTCAAGTGATCCACCTGCCTCAGCCTCCCAAAATGCTGGGATTGCAGGTGTGAGCCACTGGTGCCCGGCCCCTGGTTATATCTTTTAGGTTCCTGGATCCATTTGTACCTGAAGTTCATCTCTAGATTTTTTTAGTTATATGACTCATTAGCTTAGCTTTTTTTTTTTTTTTAGACGAAGTCTCGCTCTGTCGCCCAGGCTGGAGTGCAGTAGCACGATCTCAGCTCACTGCAAGCTCCACTTCCGGGGTTCATGTCATTCTCCTGCCTCGGCCTCCTGAGTAACTGGGACTACAGGTGCCCACCACCACGCCCGGCTAATTTTTTGTATTTTTAGTAGAGATGGGGTTTCACCGTGTTAGCCAGGATGATCTTGATCTCCTGACTTTGCGATCTGCCTGCCTCGGTCTCTCAAAGTGCTGGGATTACAGGCGTGAGCCACCGTGCCCGGCCGCTTTTTTTTTTTTTTAAAAGACAGAGTCTTGGTCTGTCATCCAGGCTGGAGTGCAGAAGCCCCATCATAGCTCACTGCAGCCTTGAACTCCTGGGCTTAAGCAATGCTCCCACCGCAGCCTCCCAAGTAGCTAGGACCACAGGTGTGTGCCACCAGGCCTGGCTAACTTATTTTTTTTTTTTTTTTTTTATAGATAAGGGTCTCACTATGTTGCCCAGGCTAGTCTGAAACTCGTGGGTTTAAGTGATCCTCCCACCTCAGCCTCCCAAAGTACCGAGATTACAGGTGTGATCCACTGTGCCTGCCTTCATTAACTTTTTTATTTTTAAAGCTTGTTTCAGTAGGGTTCTGTTGGGCTTTCAGCATAATAGTTTCTGTGTTCCATCCATGGTCTCACAGCCCTTGATGTGATCAAGCCCGAGACTGCAATGTCAGACCCCAGAAGGGACCCGGGCATGCTGTTGGAGGCAGGAGTGGAAGGCAAGGATGACAGCTTCGAGGAAGCAAAATACCTGCCAGCAACTCCATGCTGGACCAGATCAACTCCTGTCAGGAGCAGCTGGAGGAGAACCACCACTTCCACACCCACCTCCAGGAGCTGCTGGAATCCAACCAGCAGATATGCCTTGAGTTCCAGCAGCAGCTCTGGGAGCCCCCAGCGATGTCAGCCTCTAGGCTCTGGGAGCCACCGACTAGGTCCCAACCCTGCTTCCCTGGGCCAGGCTCTGGCCTGGGCCCACACTCCCTGACTTAGATGCCTTCCCAAGGGCTGGCCTTCAGGGTCCCCCGATGGATCTAACTGCCTTGGCCACCCTTCCAGCACTCCCCTTGGCCTGCCTGGGCTAGTCCCCACTGCCTGGCATCCCCTCCCGGGGTCAGGCATGGGCCTGCGACCACCTACTTGCCTGCCACCCAACTGGGTGGGCACTCCTCACTTCACCCAGGCCTTAAGTGTCCACATGAAATGGGTCACACACACACAAAGTAGAGTTCCATCACTGGTAAACAAAATCATCCTGACTGAAAGGTTGGGCCTTTTGTCTTGGTTATTTGGTGCTATTTGGTGGAGTAGGTGATTGATAAGTATTGGTTAGATGGGTAGAGGTGTGGATAGACGTTGACATGAGGCAATTTTCTTCTTTCATCCTGCTTTTCAACTTTCGAAGCCTAAGTACAGTCTCATTGTACAATATGGTGACTATAGTTAATAACAGTGTATCATATACTTGCAAATTACTAAGAGAGGCTAGGCATGGTGGCTCACGCCTGTAATCCCAGCATTTTAGATGGCTGAGGTGGGCGGATCACTTGGGGCCAGGAGTTTGAGACCAGGTTGGCCAACATGGTGAAACCCCATCTCTACTCAAAATACAAAAATTAGCCGGGTGTTGCGGGATGCACCTGTGGTCCCAGCTACTAGGGAGGCTGAGGCATGAGAATCACTTGAACCTGGGAGGTGGAGGTTGCAGTGAGCTGAAGAGGTGCCACTGCACTCCAGCCTGGGTGACAGAATGACTCTGTCTCAAAAAAAAGAGAAAATTACTAAGAGAGATTTTAAGTGTTGTCACCACACACACACACAAAAGATAAGACTGTTAGGCAAGCATATGTTGAATAGCTTGATTTAGCCATCCCACAATATATACATATTTCAGAATATTATGTTGTACACCATAAATATAGACAAATTTTGTCAATTAAAAATTAAATATTGGCTGGGCTGATCATTTGAGGTCAGGAGTTCAAGACCAACCTGGCCAACATGGCGAAACCCCATCTCTACTGACTCTGTCTCAAAAAAAAAAAATTAAGTAAAAATATCAATAATAATTTTTTTTTTGAGACTACTCACTCTGTCGCCCAGGCTGGAGTGCAGTGGAGTGATCTCAGCACACTGCAACCTCCGCCTCCCAGGTTCCAGCTATGCTCATGCCTCAGCCTCCCAAGTAGCTGGAACTACAGGCACTTGCCACCACACCAGGCTAATTTTTGTATTTTGAGTAGAGTCAGGGTTTTACTGAGTTGGCCAGGCTGGTCAAACTTCTAACCTCTAATGGTCTGCCCACCTGGGCCTCCTGAAGTGCTGGGATTACAGGTGTGAGCCACTGTGCCTGGCCTAAAAACTAAATAATAATTTTAAAAACTATGTATTGTCCATGGTAGTCCAGGCCAGCCCTGTTGCATTGAAACCTCAAGTACATCTAATAGTACAGTGAGGAATAAAGTGCAGAAGTAACTGGTAACTGCGGCACAGCAAGAAATTTTCAACCTATGGCTCAGACATTAGACTTACTTCATGGTGGCTGACATGGACCTTCTCCCAGAATAGAAGGGATAAATGGCAGTAGCCCCCAGAGATCTAGACCTTTCTGACGGGGCACATTCCTCATCCCATGTGGGCAGGTGAGGCCAGACTTCAAGTGCATGTCTGAGGACCAAGGATCTACGCCCAGGGTCAGGAAGTATGCTCGATGTCAGGTATCTCCTTCACACAGCTATTTGGCAGGTTCTGTAGAGAAGCCAAGGGACACTGGCATGGTGGTTCACACCTGTGATCCCAGCAACTTAGGAGGCTGAGGCAAGAGGATCCCTTGAGGCCAGGAGTTCAAGGCTGCAGTGAGCTACGATTGTGCCACTGCACTCTAGCCTGGGAGACAGAGCAAGACCCCATCTCTTAAAAACAAGTGGAAAAAAAAAAAGCAAAGTGAAAATAATTCCAGCTGAGTCCATCTGCCTCACCAGTCCTTGAACCCAGACTGGGGGGGTCTGGTCTACTGCTTAGTCTCATTCAGGTATTGGTGGCATAGATACAGATGGGAGGACGAGGGAGGAAATGGCTTGAGGGATGAGACACTCGTGAGAACCACACAGTGGGTCAGAAACAGTCACTGTCAACTACCAATAATCAAGGCTGTCACTTTTCACTTTGTTTATGATGTGCTTTGTCATTCAGATGCTTTTAATTTTGATGCAAAGTAGATGATGTTTCTCCTAATGATTGGTACTTTTTGCATC
>NW_012105320.1:1037143-1040023 GCF_000951045.1 Mandrillus leucophaeus
CTGCTCACTGCAAGCTCCGCCTCCCGGGTTCACGCCATTCTCCTGCCTCAGCCTCCCGAGTAGCTGGGACTACAGGCGCCCGCCACCACTCCTGGCTCATCTTTTATATTTTAAGTAGAGACGGGGTTTCACTGTGTTAGCCAGGATGGTCTCAATCTGCTGACCTCGTGATTTGCCTGACTTGGCCTCCCAAAGTGCTGGGATTACAGGTGTGAACCACTGTGCCTGGCTTCAAATATACTTCTTAAGCTTTCTTCTAAAACTGTCATATCCTTTTTCTTTTCTTTTCTCTTTTCCTTCCTTCCTTCCTTCCTTCCTTCCTTCTTTCCTTCCTTCCTTCTCTCTCTCTCTTTCTTTCTTTCTCTCTCTCTCTTTGTTTCTCATTTTTTTTGAGACAGGGTCTTGCTCTATTGCCTTGACCTGCTGGGCTCAAGCGTTCCTCCTATGTCAGACTCACAAGAAGCTGCAATTACAGGTACATGCCACCATGCCCAGCTAATTTTTAAAATTTTTTGTAGGGATGGGGTTTTGTCATGTTGCCCAGGTTGGTCTCGAACTCCTGGGCTCAAGCAATCCTCCCACCTCAGCCTCCTAAAGTGCTGGAATTACAGGCATGACCCACCCCACCAGCCTCATTTCATTTTCACATGTAGTGCTTGGATGCATCTGAAATTTATTTACAGTTTGATGTGATGGAGCAAACCAATCCTATTTTTTTTTTTTCCATCTAAATAAGCTGTTATCCCAACACCATCCCCACTGCCCTGCTATTCTGATATCTGGGCTGAGTCAAAGTGGGCTGGTTCAGCAGACACAGTGAAGGTCACACTGTGCCCAGGAGAGTTTCTTGGGCACAGAACGCTGGCCTTGCCCACACCTTAGAAGCTATGTTAATGAAGGAAGATGTTTCTTATGTTTTCTTCTTTTTTGTTTTGTTTTTTTTTTTTTGGACAGGGTCTCGCTCTGTCACCTAGGCTGGAGTGCAGTGGCACAGTCTCAGCTCACTGCAACATCCATCTCCTGGGTTCAAGCAATTCTCCTGCCTTAGCCTCCCAAGTAGCTGGGATTATAGGTACCACCACCACCACCGACTAATTTTGTATTTTTAGTAGAGATGGGGTTTCACCATGTTGGCCAGGCTGGTCTACAGCTCCTGACCTCAGGTGATCCACCTGCCTCGGCCCAAAGTGCTGAGATTACAGGTGTGAGCCACCGCGCCTGGACTTCTTATGATTTTTTTGAAGTCTCAGTTTAAAACTGTAAGAACTTTACAGGCTGGGCATGGTGGCTCACGTTTGTAATCCCAACACTTTGGGAGGCTGAGGCAGGCAGATTACTTGAGCTCAGGAGTTTAAGGCCAGCCTGGGCAACATAACCAAACCCTGTCTCTACAAAAGATACAAAACTTGGCGGGGTGTGGTGGTGCATGCCTGTAGTCCCAGCTTCTTGGGGGCTGAGGTGTTCACTTGAGCCTGGGAGGTCGAAGCTGCAGTGAGCCATGTTTGCAACACTGCACTCCAGCCTGGGTGACAAAGCAAGACACTATCAAAAACAAAAACCAAAAACTTTATAAGCAGAGAATGAAGAGTAGTATAAGGTCATGGTTACAAATCCAGGTTTTAGAGTCAGACAAAGGTAGCATCAAACTTTGCTTCCCCTCTAAGATGTGTTTCTTCATAGCACTCTATTGATACCCTTCTTCGATGGTCCCAGCTAGCATTATCACCTCCAGCTCTTCCCTAGCTGTGTAACTCCACAACCCTACTCTAGATTATAGATGGCTCACAGTGGGAGCCCACTCTTAGAGGCTTAGGCCGGGTTCCCCAGAAGCAGAGACTGAGGCAGGAATTCCCATGCAATTGATTTATTGAGGGAGGCCCTAGGGAGAAACTTTCGAGGAAGTGAGGAAAGCAGAACAGCACCAGGGAAGGAGCTGAGCAAACATGTGCTTTCAGGTGAGGCCTGACCACAGTCTAATTCCAAGGGGAGCGCTGCAGTGTTGGTCCCACCGTGAGGTCAGAGGCTGGCTTTTATGCTGCACCCCATTAGTCAGTCACTGGCCTTGGGCCACCCCGGCTGTGTGTGTAACCTCTCAGACACCCAGCAGAGACAATGGTACCTACGACAGAGACACCAGCACCCACCAGAGACAATACCCACCAATGACAACAGCACCCATCACAGAGACAACAGCACCCCCTCAGAGACAACAGAACCCACCAGAGACACACCCACCACAGAGACAACACCCACCACAGAGACAGCAGCACCCACCTCAGAGACAATAGCACCCACCACAGAGACAACAGCACCCATCTCAGAGACAACAGCAACCATCTCAGAGACAACAGCACCCACCAGAGGCAATAGCACCAACCAGAGGCAACAGCACCCACCACAGAGACAACAGCACCCACCAGAGACAACAGCACCCACCACAGAGGCAACAGCACCCACCAGAAGCAACAGCACCCACCAGAGACAAGAGCACCCACCACAGAGACAACAGCACCTACCACAGAGACAACACTCACCACAGAGACAACAGCTCCCACCAGAGACAACAGCTCCCACCACAGAGACAACAGCACTCACCTCAGAGACAACAGCACCCACCACAGAGATAACAGCACCCACCACAGAGACAACAGCACCCACCACAGAGACAATAGCACCCATCTCAGAGACAACAGCACCCACCACAGAGACAACAGCACCCACCACAGAGACAACAGCACCCACCACAGAGACAATAGCACCCATCTCAGAGACAACAGCACCCACCACAGAGACAACAGCTCCCACCTCAGAGACAACAGCACCTACCACAGAGACAACAGCACCCACCTCAGAGACAACAGGTCCCACCAGAGACAACAG
>NW_012105320.1:1040834-1043283 GCF_000951045.1 Mandrillus leucophaeus
ACCCACCACAGAGACACCACCACCCATCACAGAGACACCACCACTCACCACAGAGACAACAGCACCCACCACAGAGACAACACCACCCACCTCAGAGACAACACCACCCACCTCAGAGAGGACACCACCCACCTCAGAGACAACAGCACCCACCACAGAGACAACAGCACCCACCACAGAGACAACACCACCCACCTCAGAGACAACACCACCCACCACAGAGACAACAGCTCCCACCTCAGAGACAGCACCACCCACCTCAGAGACAACAGCACCCACCGAAAGGACAGTAGCACCTCCCTCAGAGAAATATTCTTTGAGGGTTTTTTTTTTAAGAGAGAGAGGGTTTTAAGAGAGACAGGGTTTCGCTTTGTCCCCAGGCTGCACTGCAGTGGCCTAATCGTAGCCTTGAACCCCCGGGTTCAAGTGATCCTCCTGCCTCAGCTGCCGGAGTGCTGGACTACAGGAGTGCACCACTATGCCTGGATTTTTTTTTTTCTTCTAATTTTAGTAGAGATGGGGTCTTGCCATGTTACCCAGGCTGGTCTCAAACTCTTGACTTAAGCGATCTTTCCTTCTTGACCTCCCAAACTGCTGGGAATACAGGCATGAGCCACTGTGCCCAGCCCATAAAGAAGTATTCTAAGCAAAATATGGGGATAGGGTTGGACCAGTATGATGATGGGAAAGAATTAGAGAAAAATGTGAACTTGGATATGTCTTCACCAAGCTTAATCTGAAAATAATCTATTTTACTATTTTATGTCTGTGATGTTTCTCTGGTTCAATTAAAATGTGCTTTGCCTTTTTATTTGAGACAGGATTTCACTCCCATTATCCAGGCTGGAGTGCAATCGCACGATCTCAGCTCACTGCAACCTCTGCCTCCCAGGCTTGAGTGACCTTCCCAGCTCATCCTTCCGAGTAGCTGGGATCACAGGCCTGGGCCACCACGCATATAATTTTTTAAATTTTTCTGTAGAGACAGGGTTTCACCATGTTGCCCAAGCTGGTCTAACACCCCTGGGCTCAAGTCATCTACCTGCCTTGGCCTCTCAAAGTGCTGGGATTACAGGCATGAGCAGTGCCCCCGGCCTCTCTTTCTTTTAAACATGGTCTCTGTTTATTTCCCAGGCTGGAGTATAGTGGTGCAATCACAGCTCATTGCAGCCTCAAACTCTTGGGTTCAAGAGATCCTCTGCCTCAGCCTCCTGAGTAGCTGAGACTACAGATGCACCTGGTTAATTTTTTAATTTTTTTGTAGAGATGGGGGTCTCTCCATGTTGACCAGGCTAGTTTTGAACTCCTGGCTTCAAGTGATCCTTCTGTGTTGGCCTCCCAAAGTGATGGGATTACAGGCGTCAGTCACTGCACTCGGTTGCTCAGGTTTCGTATAGCAAGCGTTTGCTTCAGCCTGTTTGATTAGGTTTCTGTCCCTTGCCTGGAGTTTCTTTCTAGAGGTGCTAAATCAGTAGCAAACACTTATTTGTCAGGAACAGTAGCACATGCATGACATGCACACTTGCCTTCATCTTCAGAACAATCCTGTCTTTGCTACACAAGAGGAAACGGAAAGTCAGGAAGATTGAGTAACTTGCCCAAAGTCACCCAACAACAAGCACTAACTCAGGCCTGTCTGATTTGGCACACAGTGGCTCAAAATCACCTTGCAATGGCTGGAAAGTTAATCTTCAGATTTACAGTGAGGCAATCTTTTTAAGTGCAAAGCTGTAGGAATGTTTATAAAACAAATGTCAAACATTTATACAATGTTTGAAAGTGGCAAAAGTTGATCCTCATTGGGGAAACCCTGGGTGTGTGTTACCAGGTTGTTTTGGGGAACTGCTGACTAGAATCATCGTATGTGCAGTGAAGACCATTGACCACTAGATGGCCCTGCAGCTCTTTGCGGTGCCATCGCCAATCGCATGGGCCGGTTGGTTCCCAGGGGCCAAACCCTATGAAAGCGGAGAAATGAGAAAAATAAGCACAATGTAGGGCATTTTTCAAAAACCGTAACGTACTAAATTTTAAAGTCCATCCAATATTCTGAGATCATGTTCTTCCTACTTTTTGTGGTAACAGATGATCGCTCCTCGCCAAATATTCTTTCTTGGCAAAAACTGACCTAGTTTTGGACACATTTCCCCTCCCCACTTTTAAAAAGTGGGATTGTGAATTGCAAAAGCCTGGGATTGGTAAAAATACGAGCTTCTCATAAAAAGTGGATCCAAGGCTGGGCGTGGTGACTGACGCCTGTAATCCCAACACTTTGGGAAGCCGAGACGGGCAGATCGCCTGAAATTGGGAGTTTGAGACCAGCCTGGCCAGCATGGTGAAACCCCATCTCTACTAAAAATACAAAAAATTATCCAGGCATGGTGGCAGGCGCCTGTAATCCCAGCTACTCAGGAAGCTGAGGCAGTAGAATTGCTAGCACCCGGGAGGC
>NW_012105320.1:1043403-1045405 GCF_000951045.1 Mandrillus leucophaeus
AAAAAAAAAAAAAAAAAAAAAAAGAAATGTAAAAAAAAAGTAATAAAAATAAATAAGACCGGGTACAGTGGCTCAGGCCTGTAAACCCAGCACTTTGGAAGGCCAAAGTGGGCAGATCACTTGAGATCAGGAGTGGAAGACCAGCCTGGCCAACATTGTGAAACCCTGTTTCTACAAAAAATACCGAAATTAGCTGAGTGTGGTGGCACATGCCTGTAATACCAGCTACTGTGGAGGCTGAGGCAGGAGAATCGCTTGAACCTGGGAGGCAGAGGCTGCAGTGAACTGAGATGGTGCCACTGCACTCCAGACTGGGCAACAGAGTGAGACTGTGTTTCAAAATAAATAAAAATACATACATACATACATACATACATACATACATACATACATAAAAGATGAGGTGCGTTGGGCCAGGCGCAGTGGCTCACGCCTGTAATCCTAGCACTTTGGGAGGCCAAGGTAAGTGGATCACCTGAGGTCAGGAGTTTGAGACCAGCCAAGCCAATATGGAGAAACACTGTTTCTACTAAAAACACAAAACTTAGCTGGAAGCGGTGACAGGCACCTGTAATCCAAGCTACTCAGGAGACTGAGGCAGGAGAATTGCTTGAACCCGGGAGGCAGAGGCTGCAGTGAGCCAAGATTAAGCCACTGCACTCCATCCTGGGCAACAGAGCAAGGCTCAGTCTCAAGAAAAAGAAAAATAAAAAAAAAAAAAAGGAAAGTAAGTGTTGGGCAAGAGATCAGAAGCCAGGGATGAGCATCTGAGAGCAAGCGTGACTGGCCACTAGGTTCAGGAAGCAGTGCCCGAAAGATTCCCAGAGATGGAGCAGGAGAATTTTGGAGGGTGCCGCTTGTGGTGCCTGGAATTCGTAACCTCACATGCACAGAGTAGCAAGAAAAGAGGCTGGCCCTAGTACTGTGGCTCCTGGAGGAGGCTCCAGGACTTAGAGACAGTGGGGAAGATGGAGGAGAATGTCCCCTGCTTGGTACAACTCTCCCCCAATCCTACCATTTCTCTCCTGCCTCCTCCCTCTTAGGTGTTCTGAGCCCCAAAACTAACCCTGGTTTTCCTAAATAAGAAATAAGCATGCAAAATAGTTCAGTAGCCAAAGCAATTTGATCATTCCAATTCCAGGTTTCCATTTTTCAACTATATTTTGTTTGTTCATTTATTTATTTATTTTGAGATGGAGTCTCACTCTGTCGCCCAGGCAGGAGTGCAATGGCGCAATCTCGGCTCACTGCAACCTCCACCTCCTGGGTTCAAGCAATCAATTCTCTTGCCTCAGGTTCCCCGAGTAGCTGGGACTTCAGGCGTGTGCCACCACACCTGGCTAATTTTTGTATTTTTAGGAGAGACAGGGTTTTGCCATGTTGGCCAGGATGGTCTCAAACTCTTGACCTCAGGTGATCCGCCTGCCTCAGCCTCCCAAAGTGCTGGGATTACAGGCGTGAGCCACCTCACCTGACCCTATATTTTGTTTTATTTAAGGAGCATGTGCATGGAGTTTGGTCAAGGCAGGTTTTAAAAACTGACAACAAAACCAGCTTGCCTTCTCCATCCCTGTCCTCTCCTCAGTCTTATGTCTCAGAGGCAACCTCTGCTATGACTTCTTGTTACTTCATGCTTTTATCACCCTTCTTCTTTTCTTTCTTTTTTCCTTTTTTTTTGAGACAAAGTCTCACTCTGTCACCCAGGCTGGAGAGAAGCTGCACAATCACGGCTCATTGCAGCCTTGACCCCTTGGGTTCAAGCAATCCTCCAACCTCAGCCTCCCAAGTAGCTGGGGCTACAGGCATGTGTCACCACACTTGTCTAATTTGTTTTAATTTTTTATAGCAACATGGTTTCTCAGTGTTGCCCAGGCTAGTCTCAAATTCCTGGGCTCAAGAGATCCACCCACCCCAGCCTCCCAAAGTGCTGAGATTACAGGCATGAACCACCATGCTCATCCACCATTCTTCCTCTTCTTCTTTTTTTTTTTTTTTTTTTTTT
>NW_012105320.1:1047075-1065685 GCF_000951045.1 Mandrillus leucophaeus
GCCTCCCAAAGTGCTGGAATTACAAGTGTGAGCCACCACACGAAGCCTGTTTAACCTGCCTCATTTTCTTCATTTCTTTACTTTTTAAACATATACCTATTGCTATTTTTTTTTTTAATTGTGTCTGTGGGTGTCTTTTTTTTTTTTTTTGTGAGATGGAGTCTCGCTCTGTCACTCAGTCTAGAGTATAGTGATCATGGTTCACTGTAGCCCTGACCTCCTGGGCTCAAGCAATCCTCCTAGCTCAGCCTCCCAAGTAGCTGGGATTACAGGTGCACACCACCATGCCCAGCTAATTTTTTTACTTTTTGTAGAAATGAGGTCTTACTATGATTAGCTCAGCCTGGTCTCGAACTCCTGGACTCAAGTGATCCTCCCACTTCAGCCTCCCAAAGTGCCAGGATTACAGGCTTCAGCCATCACACCAGCCCTGAAGAAATTCTTTATCCTGACAGTGTGTTTGACCGAGTTGAGAATGAGAGAAATAGGAACCTGATGGGAAGTTCTCTATTTATATGTGAAGGGCTTATTAATTGCTTGATTTTTCCTGTAAAATGATCAGGGGGAAACTTGCTTTTTCCTTTGATGACTCCGAAAATGAGAGTGTGTGGGAATCATTTATCTGAGACAACTCAGGTTTTCTAGAGAAGAACCTTCAATCTCCTGTCTGGGCACAAACTTTCTGGGAGTAGGAGAAATGAAGGGGACTGGAAGTCTTTGGGGTTTTTGTTTGTTTGTTTGTTTGTTTATTGAGACAGAGTCTGGCTCTGTTGCCCAGGCTGGATTGCAGTGGCGCAATCTTTTTTTTTTCGAGACAGAGTCTCACTCTGTCACCCAGGCTAGAGTGCAGTGGTGCCAGTGGCACAATCTTGACTCACTGCAACCTCTGCCTCCTGGGCTTAAGTGATCCTCCCACCTTAACCTCCCAAGTACCTGGGACTACAGGTGTGCCGCCATGCCCAGGTAATTTTTAAATTTTTTGTAGAGGTGAGGTCTCACCATGTTGCCCAGGCTGGTCTTGAACTCCTGGGCTCAAGTGATCCTCCCGCCTTGTCCTCCCTAAGTGCTGGGATTACAGGTGTGAGCTGCTGCACCCAACCTTATTATATAGACTTTCAATAAAAGTTCTTAGTTCTGAGTCTTATCTCAATTCCCTGCCATGCCTGGGATACCTAAATCTGGAGCTTCTTAGGTTCAATTTTTCCAGATTCCAAATTTAACTCCACAGGTGAGGGTTCTAGGGAACCAAGTGACAGACAGAGATCTGTTCTCTTTTTACCAGACAGGTCATCCTAGTTTATCCCTTAATGACAATAGGACTTTCTTATAGAAAGTCTCAAACATAGGGTTACCAGATTTAATAAGTAAAAATACAAAATGCCTGGTTAAATTTGAATTTCAGATAAACAATGCAATACATCGGGCATACTTATACTAAAAGTAATTTGTTTCTTTGAAATTCATATTTGACCCATAGCCTGCATTTTATTATTTATTTTTATTTAATTAATTAATTTTTTTGAGATGGAGTCTCACTCTGTTGTGCAGGCTGGAGTACAGTGATGCGATCTCGGGTCACTGTAACCTCTGTCTCCTGGGTTCAAGTGATTCTCCTGTCTCAGCCCCCTGAGTAGCTGGGACTACAGGTGCATGCCACCACACCCAGCTAATTTTTGTTATTTTTAGTAGAGAACAGGGTTTCACTGTGTTGGCCAGGCTGGTCTCAAACTCTTGACCTCAGGTGATCCACCCGCCTTGGCCTCCCAAAGTGCTGGGATTACAGGTGTGAGCCACCACACCCAGCCCACTGTCCTAATTTCTACCACCATAGTGTACTCTAGCCTGTTCTCAAACTTCATATACCTAGGCTCATATATCATACTCTTGTATCTGGCTTCTCTCATTTAATATAATGTTTAGTTTGTGTGTGTGTGTGTGTGTGTGTGTAACTGAGGGGAAATTCATGTAACATAAAATAAATTGTTGTAAAGTGAACAATTCGGTGGCATTTAGTACATTCACAATCCAGCACAACCACCATTTCTGTCTAGTTCCAAAACATTTTCATTACCCCCAAAAGAGTCTTCATTCCTGTGAAGCACTCAGCATTCCCCCCACCCCCAGCACCTGGCAACCACTAATCTGCTGTCTGTCTAACCTTTTCTTTTTATGGTTCATCAGTTCTTTACTGTCTGGTAAAATCCCACAAGCAGAGAAGGATTATTTCAAAAGGGCTCCAAGAAAGGAAAGCCAGGGGAACAAAAGCAGCACCAGGTAAAGTAAAATTCGGCCAGATGATCAAGCCTCAAAGAAGGAAAACATTCCTAACCCCAAGATGGAGTCTACTCTTCATCTTAGGCAGAAGGTTCCTATTCAAACCAGTCTTGAAAGCTGCCCTGGTGCTATCTACGTGAGCAGTGTTTAATTTTGTATCAACAAAGCACAATTCAGTGGCAATGTTGAAAGAGAAAAAGCCGCACAGCTGGCTTTCTCTGCAAATGACATTGACATAAAGACCAAAGTAAATGTTAGCATCCTGGAAACAGCAGCAGGTGTCTTAAGTAGAACAGCAGGTACTGGGGAGAACTGTGGCCAGCTGCTAAGTAGCATCTACTCAGAATTCATTTGAAACAATCATAAAAGTTATAATTTCAGACATCTGGATGCATTTGATCATGGATCTTTTTGCTGTGTCTTTCTTTGCATTGCTGGGGATTGCTGGACAATTTCTGATGTCTAGACAAGTTCTTGCCCACCACCATATGTTTAGCACCCAGTACCTAGTGTGATGTTTGCCACATACTAGGTGAACAATAAACATTTTTCGGGGTGAATGAATGAGCAAACCATCTGGGGCACTGACTCGAAAAGTGGAATCATAAAATCACTGCAGTTTAGACTTAGGGGAGAACTAAAGAGAAGGAAAAACAAGCTAATAAATGAACTCCTGGGTGGGCGAGGTGACATACACCTGTAATCCCAGCACTTTGGGAGGCTGAGGCAGGCAGATCACTTGAGGCCAGGCATTTAAGACCAGCCTGGCCAACATGGTGAATCTGTCATCCCAGCTACTTGGGAGGCTGAGGTGCAAGAATCGCTTGAATCAGGGAGGTGGAGGCTACAGTGAGCCGAGATTGCACCACTGCACTCCAGTCTGGGCAACAGAGCAAGACTCTGTCTCAAAACAAACAAACAAACAAAAAACCCAAAAAAACAAAAAGCCAAGAACTCCTGCGAGGGACTGTGCAAGGTGGTTTACATGCATGACTCCCTTTAAGCCTCACAATTACCTTCAAGGTTATCATGATGCCAGTTTTACAGATGAGGAAACTGATGGTCACAGAGGCTGTCTCCCAGAATGCCAAGTCGAAACCTTTCACTTGGAAGCTGAGGAACTTCAGGCCCAAAGCTCTCAGGGGTCTTGAACTAGTCGACAGAGCTAGCCTCGTTACCAGCCCACTTAGGATGTTTCCAGTTCTGCTTTTGGCCGAAGGCACACTGTAATGATTCCAGAAGCAATATGACCATCAATGTCCAAGGAACAGAAAGTTTCCAAAAGCAAAGTGTTTGTCTATTAAAACAGGATGGGGACATTAAGACTCCTCGGCAGGTTTTAGGCAAATAAGCCTTTACAAGTTACCCAAGGTGGCTTCATGTCTCGAGGTCTCAGGAGATAGACATGGATGAGCAGCAGTAGGTCAGAGGTTCAGGTGCTAGACAGGCCTGGTGCTGGAGCCATGGGGATTTGCCAGCAGGTCCTGGCTGCATCACTTTTAACCTTTCTGTGCCTCAGATGAGCAACTGATTAGGGATGTACTGAGTCCCTGCCAGGTGCTCTGCCAAAGACGACAAATTTGGCCAATAATAGTTACTGAGGGCTATCAAGTGGCTTATAACCTTTGAGAGTTACAAAGGTACATACATAAGATCCAGTCCCTATTAGCTGGGTGTGGTGGTACATGTCTGTTGTCCCAGCTACTCAGGAGGCTGAGGCAGGAGGATCATATGAGCCTGAGAGGTGGAGACTGCAATAAGCCATGATCACACCACTGCACTCCAGCATAGGCGAGAATGAGATCCTGTCTCAAAAAAACAAAAAAACAAAAAACAAACAAACAAAAAAATCCAGTCCCTGCTTTTTTCTCTAATTGGGTAACAAATCATCCTGCTTTGCTGGAACTGTCCCAGTTTAAGCACTGAAAATCCCCCATCCCAGGAAACCCCTCAGTCCTGGGCACACAAGGCCAATTGGTCCCCGTGGAAGGTCTTGATGGGAAGGGGAAGGAAAACCACACAGGAGCTAATGATGAACACCAACCAGCTGGGGACATGTGACGCCACGTCTAATATAGAGGCCCCCAAGGGACTCAGGACAGCAGTGCTATACACACCACATCAGACCCTGCAGCAAAAGGAAACACCAAGAGTACTGATCTTTCTTTGTTTAGAAATGTGATATTTTGGGCCAGGTGCAATGGCTCACACTTGGGAGGCTGACATGGGAGGATCACTTGAGCCCAGGCTGCCTCCCAAAGTGCTGAGATTACAAGCGTGAACCACCATGCCCAACCCAAAGCAGTTTTTTTTTTTATTGTTGTTTTTGAGGCGGAGTTTCACTCTTGTTGCCCAGGCTGGAGTGCAATGGCACAATCTTGGCTCACTGCAATCTCCGCCTCCCGAGTTCAAGCAATTCTCCTGCCTCAGACTCCCCAGTAGCTGGAATTACAGGCATGCACCGCCACACCCAGCTAATTTTGTATTTTTAGTAGAGACGGGGTTTCTCCATGTTGGTCCAGCTGGTCTCAAACTCCCGACCTCAGGTGATCCACCTGCCTCGGCCTCCCAAAGTGCTGGGATTATAGACATGAGGAGCCATGCCCGGCCAGCAGTTTTTAAATCTCGCGTATGACAGTTACCTCTGTGTCAGACACACATAGTCATGTGTGCATGTCCTCCTGGATTGTGGGTTCTTTGAAACAAAGTTCATGTGTAAATACCATTTTATCATCCATAGAACTAGTGCAAAGCCTCCAAATGTGCCAGGCATTCAGTGAATATTTGGAGAATTTGAGAATCAACAATAATTCCTAAGATATATTGAGTACCAGCCCTGAACTAAGCTTCAACTTTTAGATGTTAACTCGAATTTCTTTTCTTTTTTATTTTTTTAAGTCTGTTGGCTGGACACGGTGGCTCACGCCTGTAATCCCAGCACTTTGGGAGGCCAAGGTGGGTAGATCACGAGGTCAGGAGATTGAGACCATTCTGGCTAACACGGTGAAACCCTGTCTCTACTAAAAAAGAAAAAAAAGAAAAAAAATTAGCCAGGCGTGGTGGTGGGCACCTGTAGTCCCACCTACTCAGGAGGCTGAGGCAGGAGAATGGCATGAACCCAGGAGGCGGAACTTGCAGTGAGCCGAGATTGCGCCACTGCACTCCAGCCTAGGCGACAGAGCAAGACTCCATCTCAAAAAAAAAAAAAGTTTGTTAACTTGCTATATAGTTGAATCTCAATTTTCCCACCAAAAAAGTTAAGTGAAAGAAAAACGCAGCCAGGCAAAATGGCTCATGCCTATAATCCCAGCTACTCAGGAGACTGAGGCTGGAGGAGCTTGTGGCCAGGAGTTCAGACCAGCTTGGGCAACATAGTAAGACCCCGTCTAAAAAATTAGCTGGGCATGCATGGTGGCTGTGCCTATAGTCCTAGCAACTTGGGAGGCTGAGGTGGGAGGATCACATGAGTCCAGGAATCTGAGGCTGCAGTGAGCTATGATGGCACCACTGCACTCCAGCCTGGACAACAGAGCAAGACCTTGTCTCTAAATAATAATAATAACAATAATTTAAAATTTAAAAAGGAAAAAACTGTCGTAGCATGACGGTATATTCTAGAATTCTGTGAGTCAGTCCAACTCTAACTTCTTGACAACCCCATGAGGTGGTCTTACTATTATTCCCCATCTCTGACAGGAAAACAGAGGCTCTGAAAAGTGAAGGACTTATTTAGGATCACCAAATTTATAAGTAGTGAAGCTCCTTTTTTTTTTTTGAGATGCAGTTTCACTCTTGTCGCCCTGGCTGGAGTACAGTGGTGGCATGATCTCGGCTCACTGCAACCTCCACCTCCTGGGTTCAAGCGATTCTCCTGCCTCAGCCTCCCAAGTAGCTGGGATTACAGGCGCACGCCACCATGCCTGGCTAATTTTGTATTTTTAGTAGAGACGGGGTTTCTCGATGTTGGTCAGGCTGGTCTTGAACTCCTGACCTCAGGTTTTCCGCCCACCTCAGCCTCCTAAAGTGTTGGGATTACAGGCGTGAGCCACTGCGTTGGCCATTTTTTTTTTTTTTTTTTTTTTTTTTTTTAAGACAGGGTCTTGGCTAGGTGCGGAGGCTCACACCTGTAATCCCAGAACTTTGGGAGGCTGAAGCAGGCAGATCACTTGAGGTTTGAGACTGGCCTGGTCAACATGGTGAAACTGCATCTCTACTAAAAATACAAAAATTAGGCCAGGTGCGGTGGCTCACGCCTGTAATCCCAGCACTTTGGGAGGCCGAGACAGGCGGATCACGAGGTCAGGAGATCGAGACCATCCTGGCCAACATGGTGAAACCCCGTCTCTACTAAAAATACAAAAAAAATTAGCCGGGCGTAGTGGCGGGCACCTGTAGTCCCAGCTACTCGGGAGGCTGAGGCAGGAGAATGGCGTGAACCCGGGAGGCGGAGCTTGCAGTGAGCCGAGATTGTGCCACTGCACTCCAGCCCGGGCGACTGAGCGAGACTCTGTCTCAAAACAAAACAAACAAATAAACAAAAAACACAAAAATTAGCCAGGCGTGGTGGTGCTTGCCTGTAGTCCCAGCTACTCAGGAGGCTGAGGCAGGAGAATCACTTGAACCTGGAAGGCAGAGGTTCCAGTGAGCTGAGATTGCGCCACCGCACTCCAGCCTGGGTAACAGAGCAAGACTCCATCTCAGAAAAAAATTTTAAAAAGGGATGGGATCTTGCTCTGTCACTCAGGCTGGAGTGCAGTGGTGTGATCATAGCTCACTGCAGTCTTGAACTCCTGGGCTCAAGTAATCCTCCCAGTCCACCTCAGCCTCCCAAGTAGCTGGGACTACAAGTGCACACCATGCTGCCCAGGTAATTATTTATGTTTTGTAGACATGATGTTTTGCTCTGTTGTCCACTCTGGTCTCCCACTTTGACCTCCGAAAAGTGCTGGAATTGCAGGTATGAGCCACCTTGTCCAGCCATGAAGCTCGTACTGGACCCCAGGCAACTGGATTCTACTCTCTGCATGCCTAACCATCAAGCTGCACTGCCCAAGTCAAACTGACTCTTGCAGCATCAGACCTCAAACATCATCAACTTGGTTTTCTTCACTTCAAAGATGAGGAACAGAGAGGTACAAGTGTTAATAACAGTAGAACTAGGACCAGAGCTCTGGATTCCAGGCTTCCAGTCCAAGAGCACATTCTCATGGTTGTCTCTCAAAGCAAGGCACCCCTGGGGAGCTTACATGTCCCGCCAGGGCCTTCAGGTGCTATTTACTCAGCTAGGTGTGGACTCTGCCCAGCTTCTGGGCTATTGTTTGCACAGCAAATGTCACCCAGCACCCCCTCCAACCAAGGAATGGGAACAAAGACCGAAAAAACATTATTTTGCTGGTTTCAGACACCTTGACATGAGTTTTCAGTTTCTATCTAATAAAATGCAAATTACTGAAAGAGGGGGTTGCCTGAGAAGTGTCACGTCCTAAAAGCAGTGGACCAGGCCTGGATCTTTTCCATGCCTGGGCAACCTCCAGGACATGGGGCAAGGAATCTAGATTTGAATCCCAGTTCCATGAGCAGGGCATGGTGGCATATATCTGTAGTCCCAGCTACTTGGGAGGCTGAGGTGGGACGATCATGTGAGCCTGGGAAGTAGAGGCTGCAGTGAGCTGTGATCACGCCACTGCACTGCAGCCTGGGCGACAGAGTGAGACCCTGTCTCAAAATAATAATAATAATAATATCCCAGTTCCAACACTGACAATTTCATGGTCATCGACTTAACCTCACAGCACCTCATTCTCCTCTGAGAAAGGCGGCCAATTCCTAACTTATGGGAACCAAAGAGAGAATGGATGCCAAGTGCTCACACAGTGCCTGGCACATGTCCAACACTCGTTAGCTATCCTTCCTAAAGTTGACTTATTTCAGACATCTCATGTACGTCTCTTTGAAAATAAAGGAAGCTTTAAAGTATAAAGGACAAAAACAAGGCTTAGGGTTTTTCCCTACTCTGACTTTACCTGGCTTCTTCCTGGAAAAGGGTTCCAAGAACTTTTAGAAGTAGAAAGTGAACAAACAAGGGAGATTTTAATCTGTAAAAACAGTCCCACAGATTCCCTCTTTCTCAGGGAGGCCACTGCCTGCAGCTAGAAGCAAATCCACTTAATCAGTAACTTTAGCTCCCTGATCAGTTTCCAACAAGCAGTTCCTATTCTTGAACCAGGATATGCAAACATGGGCACTTACTGGAAGGGAGGTTTCAGGGCCTCTGGGATTTCGTCAGCTGCTCACTCTCCCAGGAAAACTTGTGGGACCTGTCAAGCCAGCGGCCAAGGACGAAGGCAAGCTGAACATTTCAAGGTCTACTGGGCCTTCCCCCTTTCAGTTTTTAATTCAGGCAGAACACATGGAAGAAATGCCAAGGAGGAAACTGTGGATTTATGGCTGCCAAGCCAAGTGGGGTGCAGAAAGAAAACAAGAGGAAATACAAAAGGATGCCTACCTCATTGTACAAAGTGAGAAGGCAGGACAGGTGCACACAGCACAGCCTTGTCCTATCTCAGGAGCCCTGGGTTCCAGCCCAGCTCCTGATCCCAAGAGATACCTTTCTTGGAACTCCAAGGGAGAGCAGCAACACTGGCCAAGCCCAGAGACCTGAAGTTCATTCCCATTGCTTTAGGCACAGCATCAAAGCAGGGAAGTGGGGGTGGTGAGTGGGTAAAATTTAAGGCCAATTGCAGAGTTGGGGGAAGGATATTCTCTCTCTCTGTCTTTCTCTTTCTCTCTCCTACATACACACACACACACACACACACACATACACACACACACATATATCCTGCCTCCCATTTTTAAAACAAGTTGTAGATTAAGGTCAGGTGAGGTGACTCAAACCTGTAATCCCAGCAGTTTGGGGGGTCTAGGCAGGCGGATCACCTGAGGTCAGGAGTTCGAGACCAGCCTTGCCAACATGGTGAAACCCCGTCTACTAAAAGTACAAAACTTAGGTGGGCGTGGTGGTTGGTGCCTGTAATCCCAGCTATTCAGGAAGGTGAGGCACAAGAATCACTTGAGCCTGGGAGGCAGAGGTTGCAGTGAGCTGAGATCATACCACTGCACTATAGCCTGGGCAACAGAGCAAGACTCCATCTCAAAAAAGAAAAAAGTTGTTGGTTAAAAGAGAAATATTAAGGAAGTATTGAAGGGGCTGGAGCGAAGGTAGGAAAGAGACAAGGGACAAGAGTTAAAATAAGTATATACAGAAATCTGAAAGGATCAGCCGGGCATAGTGGCTCATACCTGTAATCCCAGCACTTTGGGAGGCTGAGGCGGGTGGATCACCTGAGGTCAGGAGTTTGAAACCAGCCTGGCCAACATAGAAAACCCTGTCTCTACTAAAAATACAAAAAATTAGCCAGGCATGGTGGAAGGTACCTCTAATCCCAGCTACTTGGGAGGCTGAGGCAGGAGAATCGCTTAAACCCAGGAGGCAGAGGTTGCAGTGAGCCAAGATCACACCACTGTACTCCAGTCTGGGCAACAGTGCGAGACTCTATCTCAAAAAAAAAAAAAAAAAAAAAATCTGGAAGGATCTTCTTATACTGCCTTGGGGACAGTAGCAGGTGTTTAAGGCTGAACATATTTTTTCTTTAGTTTCAAGTCATTTTTAGCACTAGATGAACTGTTATTGCTTTCTTGAGATTCTATCTCAGGTGCAGGTGGCTTCTAGCTTCTTTGTCAGGGAAAAGAGGCATGAAGAAAAGAAGCTAAATTCTGTGCAAATTTCTACTCATCCTTCAAAGTCCATTTGAACATCTCTTCTTTATGAAGGCTTCCCTGACGGCCCTGGGGAGTTAGGCGTCTTTCTTTTTCCTCGGTACCACCACTTAGGGATGCTTACAGTTACACTGCATTGGAACTATTTGCATGTCTCTCTCTTCTTCTGGATTCTGGTCCCCTGAGAGCAAGATAAAGGCACCGGTGTTCAGGATAAATGCATGACCCCAAATCCAAGGTTTTCTGGCAGTGGTTATGATCACTATGCTAGAAATATCAGTTTATTGCAGTTGTCATGGCTAATTGTACCCAGCTTCTGCACAAAAAATAAAAAAGCATTGAATGCAAATAATAGAGCACAGGTGAAGGGTGGTGAATTTCAGGAGAACACTAAGTCTGCACAAAAGCAAATTGTTCTCCTTCTTCTCATGCTGGTACCCGAGAGAGTGTGGGACACTCCCTTCTCTCTTGGTCAAGATTAGAGGAGTCCCTTTATTTTTTATTTTTTTTGAGACAGAGTTTCTCTCTTGTTGCCCAGGCTGGAGTGCAGTGGTGTGATCTCAGCTCACTGTAATGTCCCTCTCCTGGGTTCAAGCAATTCTCCTGCCTCAGCCTCCTGAGCAGCTGGGATTACAGGCACGTGCCACCACGCCTGGCTAAGTTTTTGTATTTTTAGTAGAGACAGGGTTTTGCCATGTTGGCCAGGCTGATCTCAAACTCCTGACTCAGGTGATCCACCCGCCTTGGCCTTCCAAAGTGATGGGATTACAGGTGTGAGCCACTGCACCAGGCCAGAGGAATCCCTTTAGAAAGCTGTGTTTTCGGTTGGGCGCGGTGGCTCACCCCTGTAATCCCAGCACGCTGAGGGGCCAAGGCAGGCAGATCACCTGAGATCAGGAATTTGAGACCAGCCTGGTGAAACCCCATCTCTAAAAAAATACAAAAATTAGCTGGGCGTGGTGGCGTGCACCTGTAATCCCAGCTACTAGGGAGGCTGAGGCAGGAGATTCACTTGAACTCGGGGGACGGAGGTTGTAATGAGCTGAGATCACACCACCACACTCCAGCCTGAGCCAGAGAGCAAAAAAAAAAAAAAAAAAAAGAAAAGAAAAGAAAAAAAGAAAACTGTGTTGTCAGTGATTTTTCCCAAGACTTTTTGTTTTGTTTTGTTCAGACAGCATCTTGCTCTGTTGCTCAGGCTGGAGTGCAGTGGTACAATATCGGCTCACTGCAGTCTCAACCTCCTGGGCTCAAGTCATCCTCCCTCTTCCCACCCCAACCTCCCCGGTAGCTGGGACTATAGGCATTTGTCACCACGCCCAGCTGACTTTTGTATTTTTTGTAAAGACGGGGTTTCACCATGTTGCCTAGGCTGGGCTGGAATGCCTGGGCTCAAGCGATCTGCCTGCCTTGGCCTCTCAAGTACTGGGATTACAGGCATGAGCCACCATACCTGGCCTTCCCCAAGACTTTTAAGTGAAACTTAGAATCAAATAATGCACTTCCAGCAAGCCTGAACAAATCCGATTTCTCAAGACATTACTGAAACACTTCAATTTGAGAAATGTTTATTCTGACCCAAAGCCATACCCAGGGCAGCTGTCTTCTTTACCCCTTTATTCCATAAGGTAAGAAAAAAACATACTCACAGAGCCTTAGAGTTGTAAATGCACCTGGTCACCTGGAAGGTGACTCGAAAGAACCCGTGCCCCTCCTCTTGCATATGCCTCTGGATTTTTGGGGAATCTGCATTCATTTCTTTACCCACACTGCCTCTGTACAGACCTCCCTTGAGTCAGTGTCTGTTTCAGGCACCTCCACACACCGTTCCCATGTGCTGAGGGGGCCACTGGTGGGCAGGCAGACCTCAAAAACAGTTGGTTGCAGTTGCTATCACTTTCCTTTAGATATCTAGGCAGTATTTCCTAAAGCGAAGTCAGAGTGGCTCAGGCTAAGATGGGCCGCCCTTGTTCTGGAGCCCGGAACTATAAATTCAGCAAGCTCCTTCCTGTGTGCCAGGCACTCTGCTAGGTCGCCTTCACACACATTCCCACATTTTCCGGTAGAAATGCACAACGGCAATGAAGGGAAAAAAAGGAGGCTCTCAAAGAAGTTAATACTTTGTTCTGGGTTATCTAGCAGAGTAAAGAGCTAACCCACAACTTACAGCTCAAGTTTGGTAGTTAATCTCATAATTTTTAAAAAGTGAAAACAGCCAGGATTTATGCAGTTCCAAGAGCCAGCTGGGTAAAATATAGACCCAACTCTGTTTTGGTGAATGGAGGGGATATGAGAAGAGAAAAACCTCCAAGAACAAAGGAAGAAGTATAATTATGTTTGCCTCAGAGAAAACTGGGGGATAAACCATTCATCTTCCATTCATTCATCTTCCATTCCCAGACCTTATAAGAACAGTCACTGTAACGTGGGGGCTAGAAACATTGGCTTATGAAATAGACAGGCAAAGGTCGGTTTTCAGTTCCACCACATCCTGGCTGGGTAACCCTGGACAAGTTGCTTAACCTCTCCACTACTCCTAGAGGTTACAGATCACTGAAAGTACAGACATTGGCAAATAGTTCTTAGAGACACATTATGGGTCCTAAGGACTATACTATAGTCTATAAGTCTGGAATTTTATGCTGGAAAATACAACTTGTTTTCAAATGGAAAAAGATAAGTGTTTTGTATAAAACAACAGAGTTACATTTTAAGACCAGGCAGGCTAACATAACAAGACCCCTTCTCTACAAAAAATAATAAAAATAAGCCAGTTATAAAGAGAGCTAAATAATAACTAAAGAAGAAAAAAATTAGCCAGGTCTGGTGGCGTGCTTGGGAGGCTGAGGCAGGAGGATCACTAGGGACCAGGAAATCATGACCAACCAGGGCAACATAGCAAGACTTGCATCTCTACCAAAAACAAAAACAAAACAAAAACAAAACAAAAAAAAACTTGTTTTTAATTAGCTGGGCATGGCAGTGTGCTTAGAAGGTTGAGGCGGGAGGGTCACTTGAGCCCAGGAGTTTGAGGTTATAGTGAACTATGATTGCACCATTGCACCCCAGCCCAGGCAACAGAACAAGACAGTGTCTCTGAAAATAAAAATAAAACAGCAGAGTCACATTTTCAAATTGCAGATGCCAACCTCTTCTTTCTCAGGCCTGACTGCCTCACACACTTTGTTTAGTATAGAGCACTTCCCCATAAGCCACCAACCCCCAGTTATGGCGTAATTCAAACACTGCCCCTAGAATCTCACGTAGTAGGGTCACAGGTCTGTGCTCAGCAAATGTTTGCTGTCCTCTGCTGGGAATTTTGTTCCAGGTCACACTAACAGGGCAGATACTTGGCAGCCTGTAACTAGGTCCAGCCCACTATTGGTCAGATGGGTATTTTGTTTCCAGTTCGGAGGAGGGAGAAACTGGAGAAAGCTTATCCAAGGTCCATCGCTGTGACATTTTTCCTGCTTTGTGGACCCCATTTCTGCTTGTGACCAGTGATCAAATTTTATACATACTTAGACATATTTTGAAGATGTGAGTACCCTACTGTTTCACGTAGACCTCTGGGAACTCTCAAACTTCTTTCCTACCAAATTCCTTTTATTTTTATTTTTATTTTTTAGACAGAGTCTCACTCATTCTGTTGCCCAGGCTGGAGTGCAGTGGCTCGATCTCAGCTCACTGCAACCTCTACCTCCTCAGGTTCAAACGATTCTCCTAACTCAGTCTCCCGAATAGCTGGGATTACAGATGCACGACACCATGCCCAGTTAATTTTTGTATTTTTAGTAGAGACGGGGTTTCACCATGTTGGCCAGGCTGGTCTCCAACTCCTGACCTCAAGTAATTCACCCGCCTTGGCCTCCCAAAGTGCTGGGATTACAGGTGTGAGCCACTGTGCCCAGCCCTTGGCTACCAAATATCTAAAGATGGAAGAAAGGATGAGATTAATGATAGACTAAGAAGAGTTTGGGAATGCTTGTTGGTAATTAGGGTGGACTGTCTTTGGAAATAATAATAGGTAACAGATATGTGTTTTCTCTATTTCATGTGCTGTGTTAAATACATGATCTTATTCAAAGCTCAGCTCTCATTTTGGAGACAAGGAAACTGAGGCTCAAAGAGGTTAAGCAACTTGTCCAAGGTTACCTAGCTAGGTGGTGGAGGTGAAAACCTACCTATGCCTGTTGATTTCATAAGCCAATGCTTCTAGCCCCCACATTACAGTGACTATTCTTCCAAGGTCTGGGAATGGAAGATGAATGAATGGAAGATGAATGCTTTCTCTCCCAGTGTTCTCTGAGGCAAACATAATCATACTTCCTCCCCTGTTCCTGGAGGTTTTTCTTCTCATATCACCTTTATTCACCAAAACAGAATGGGTCTATATTTTACCCAGTTGGCTCTTGGAACCACATAAATTTTCATGGAAAAAAAAAAAAAAAAAGGAACAGAAAAAGTACAGTTTGCTATCTTATCCTACATGAATATCAGATGTGCAAAGTCAGCTATAAATAAGAGGATATTTTGGCCGGGCGCAGTGGCTCGTGCCTGCAATCCCAGTGCTTAGGGAGGTCAAGGCGGGCTGATCACTTAAGGTCAAGAGTTCAAGATCAGCCTGGCCAACAAAGCGAAACCCTGTCTCTACTACAAATACGAAAAAAAGGCTGGGCGCAGTGGCTCACGCCTGTAATCCCAGCACTTTGGGAGGCTAAGGCAGGTGGATTGTGAGGTCAGGAGATCAAGACCATCCTGGCTAACACGGTGAAACCCCATCTCTACTAAAAATACAAAAAATTAGCCGGGCGTAGTGACGGGCGCCTGTAGTCCCAGCTACTCGGAGGCTGAGGCAGGAGAATGGCGTGGACCCGGGAGGCGGAGCTTGCAGTGAGCCGAGATCCGGCCACTGCACTCCAGCCTGGGCGACAAAGTGAGATTCCATCTCAAAAAAAAAAACAAAAACGAAAAAAAAAAAATTAGCCTGGTGTGGTGGCAGGTGCCTGTAGTCTCAGCTACTCGGGAGGCTGAGCCAGCATAATCACTTGAACCCAGGAGGCAGAAGTTGTGGTGAGCTAAGATTGCGCTGCTGTACTCCAGCCTGGGCGACAGAGTGAGACTTTGTCTCAAAAGAAAACAACAAAACAAAAACAGGATATTTTTTAAAATGCTGAGAGTCCCTAGATCATTCTCAGGAAATTCAGTCTCCTACAAGCCAGATCATGCACAATTCTCAGCATCACCTAAAGCCCAAGCCACCTCACCAAAGGGGGAGGAAGGGATCAATTGTAGCCATTTTGGAGTCAAAGCCCCAGGGTGCATGTCTGGGAAGATTGAACTTGAGTAAATTAAGCTCTTCAGATAAATATGGTTTGCTGAAATTAATCATTAAATATTCTGCAAAAGTAGGTGTACTATCCGGAAGCCAATGCAGGATCCTGGAACACAAAAAGGTCATTAAAGGAAAAACTGGTGAAATCCAAATAAAGACTAGAGTTTAGTTCCTAGCAATGTGTCAGTGTTGGTTTCTCAGTTTTGACAAATGTGCCACAGTGGTGTAAGCTGGTAACGTTAGGGGAAACGGGAACTGGGTGAGGGCATGCCTGATAATTATCTGTGCTAGCTTTGAAACATTTCTGTACATTTGGCTGAGCTCACATCTATAATCCCAGAACTTTGAGAGGTGGGTGGATCATGTGAGGTCAGGAATTCAAGACCAGCCTGGCCAACATGGTGAAACCCCGTCTCTACTAGGAGGTTGCAGTGAGTTGGGATTGTGCCACTGCACTCCAGCCTAGGTGACAGAGCGAGACTGCATCTCAAAAGAAAAGAAAAAAGAAAAAAAACCTTTTCTGTACATTTAAATTATGCCAAAATAAAAAGTTTAAAATTTCAGTACCAATGAACTGGTTTTCTTTCTTATAGGAATAATGAAGGGGGCTTGCAACACTTAAACTTCTTTCGAGACAGGGTCTCTGTTGCCCAGGTTGGAATGCAGTGGCATGATCACAGCACACTGCAGCCTCGACTTCCTGGACTCAGGTGTTTCTCCCACCTCAGCCTCCTGAGAAACTGGGACTACAGGTGCACGCCACCATGGCTGGCTAAGTTTTTGTATTTTTTGTAGAGATGGGGTCTCACCACGTTGCCCAGGCTGGTCTTGAGTTCCTGGGTTCAAGGGATCCACCCACCTCAACCTCCCAAAGTGCTGGGATTACAGGCGTGACCCGGCTAAGCTTCTCTCAAACAAGATAAAGCTTGCTTCTCTTGCTACCTTTGAACCTCAGCATAAAGAATAGTTACCAACAATGGAGAGTTTGTGCTTTCTTTAAAAAACAAAAAAAAAAGCAAAACCAAATGCAGAGCCAGGTCAGTGCCAAGTGAAAAAGAGCCATGCAATATCTTCACATTTTTTGAATGAATCTTTTCCTTTTGTTGTCATGCCCCTTTAGTGTCATTTTAATTGAATGGGCAAATGAACTGCAGCATTTTGTAGGTGCCAAAGAAGTATTGAATTTCTTAGAACCCAAGTGCACACAAGTGAACTTCAGGAAGTTTTGCAACTTTTTTTCCAGAAAGGGGTGGGCAGCCACAGGACCAAAGGAAACACTCGTCAACATGACCAAGAGGATTTCCTGCCCACATACTCAGCGTCTCAATGTTATTTGAACGGTTTGCAGATGTCTTTCTTTAGAAATAACTAATAAAATTGGAAATACGGAATCAATAGTACTAGCAAACCAAAATGACTTCATCCATTTCTGGAGAATAATGAAGTCCCATGCATTCAAGTTGTTTTCTTTTCTTTTTTTTTTTTAAGATCTTTTCTTGGTTATGACGAATGTAACACAATTTTTTTTTTTTTTTTTTTTTGAGATGGAGTCTCGCTCTGTTACCCAGGCTGGAGTGCAGTGGCACGATCTCGGCTCACTGCAACTTCCACCTCCCAGGTTCAAGTGATTCTTCCGCCTCAGCCTCCTGAGTACCTAGGACTACAGGCGCTCGCCACCACGCCCAGCTAATTTTTGCATTTTTACTAGAGACAGGGTTTCACCATGTTGGCCAGGTTGACCTTGTGATCTGCCCACCTTGGCCTCCCAAAGTGCTGGAATTACAGGCATGAGCCACCGTGCCTGGCTGTAACACAATAATTTAAGATGACAACATTAGAGGAAATTAGAACTGAGAAGAGTGTACACAGCATTTTCTGCAAGATTGATTCAACTTTGATTCCATCAGGGAAACAAAAACATTGTATAGAAATTTACTCTTCATTCTCTCCCAAAACATTTAAGAGTTTTTCTTTTTTTTTTTTTTTTGAGACAGAGTCTCGCACTGTCACCCAGGTTGGAGTGCAGTGGCATCATCATAGCTCACTGCAGCCATGAACTCCTGGGCTCAAGCTCAAGCAATCCTCCTGCCTCAGTCTCCCAGGTAGCTAGGACTACAGGCACAAGCCACCACACGTGGCTTCACGAACAATTTTAAAATTCATTTAGTCAATAAACAGGGAGATGCAGAAATGAGTCAAAGAGCCTTCAAGGACCATACAGTGTAATGTGGAGACACAGACAGGTAACAGTGCTGTAGCTGTTATGCTGGAAGTTGGTAGCGGACATGTGGGAATAAAGCAGGTATAGACTGGAGTGGTATTTGACCTGACTTTAGAGCAGTGATCTCAATGGGGAAGATCTTGGCCCCCAGGGGACATTCTGCAGTGTCCAAGGACAATTTTGATTGTCACAACTTGGAGGAGGGGAGAGGTGCCACTGGCATCTCGTGGGCAGAGGCCAGGGATAGTGTTAAACATCCTACAAGGGACAGGGCTGTCCCTCACCATAAAGAATTATCCAGCCCCACAGGTCAGTAACACTGAGGCTGAGAAACTGTAGTTTAAACAAACAGAAGAAATGGGGTTTACTAGGCAAACTAAACAGAGAAGAATAATTCAGGGAAATGGTAAGACTGGAATGAGGGATGGACAGATAAGCTAGAGACGTAATCTGTAGGCTTAAGTTGATTATTTTTTCCCTTTGAACCTCAATTTTCCCATTCACAAAATAGTGATGCTATAATGTGGTATGACTCACCTCTTTTACTGCTATCAGAAGAAAGTGTCACTGACAAAAATTGTGTCCCTGGGACTCACCTACTTCTAGTTGCCCTGCTCAAGCCTACTTGTTCCTCAGCAGTGCTAGTAGCTTATTCATGAGAACAAAGACGGTACTTGGGAAATCTAACGAAGGGCAGTGTGGCAGGTAAAATGGTCAGTAAGCCGGGCGCGGTGGCTCACGCCTGTAATCCCAACACTTTGGGAGGCCAAGGTAGGCTGATCACCTGAGGTCGGGTGTTTGAGACCAGCCTGACCAACATGGAGAAACCCCATCTCTACTAAAAATACAAAATTAGCTGAGCATGGTGGTGCATGCCTATAATCCCAGCTACTTGGGAAGGCTGAGGTAGGAGAATCACTTAAACCTGGGAGGTAGAGGTTGCAGTGAGCCGAGATTGCGCCATTATACTCCAGCCTGGGCAACAAGAGCAAAACTCCATC
>NW_012105320.1:1066739-1070163 GCF_000951045.1 Mandrillus leucophaeus
AAAAAAAAAAAAAAAAAATGAGTACATTTGGCTGGGAGCGGTGGCTCATGCCTGTAATTCCAGCATTTTGGGAGGGTGAAGCGGGTAGATCATCTGAGGTCAGGAATTCAAGATCAGCCTGGCCAACATAACAAAACCCCATCTCTACTGAAAATACAAACAAAAAAAAATTAGCCAGGCATGATGGTGCATGCCTGTAATCCCAGCTACTCAGGAGGCTGAGACAGGAGAATCACTTGAACCCAGGAGACGAAAGTTGCAGTAAGCCGACATCATGCCACTGCACTCCAGCCTGGGTGACAGAGTAAGACCCTGTCTCAAAATAAAATAAAATAAAATAAAGCATATTGCAGATAATCTAACCATTCAATAGTCATTCAAAAATATTTATTGAATGCCTAGTATGTACTCGGCACTATCGTATGCACAGAACACACACAAAATGTAACCACGATTAATCCTAGCTTCTGCATCTAATGAGCTTGTTGAAATCCAGTTGGGAAAAACATACAACATAAACAATAAAAAGTTGGACAACCATGAAAGAGTTAAATAACAATTTACTCTTTAGCAATATAATAAAGCAGTACATCACTGGTGGGAATGTAAAATGGCATAACCTATAGCCACTTTGGAAAGCTGCTAAGTTTCTAAAAAATGTAAACATAGTACTTACCATATGATACTACAATTCCACTTCTAGGTATTTACTCTAGGGAAATGAAAATATAAAGATTTCGCTAGGTCCCGTGGCTCATGCCTATAATCCCAACACTTTGGGAGCCCAACTTAGGTGGCTCACCTGAGGTCAGGAGTTCCAGACCAGGCTGGCCAACATGGTGAAACTCTGTCTCTACTAAAAATACAAAAATTAACCAGGCTTGGTGGCGTGTGCCTGTAATTCCAGCTACTCGGGAAGCTGAGGCGGGAGAATCACTTGATCCCAAGAGTCAGAGGTTGCAGTGAGCTGAGATCATGCCATTGCACTCCAGCCTGGGTAACGAAACGAGATTCCGTCTCAAAATAAATAAATAAATAAATAAATAAAGTGGGAATGTTTCTTGATTGAAAAAACATAGGTCTGGCTGGGCACTGTGGCTCACACCTGTAATCCCGACACTTTGGGAGGCTGAGGCGGGCGGATCACAAGGTCAGGAGTTCTAGATCAGCCTGTCCAACATGGTGAAACCCCGTCTCTACTAAAAAAACAAAAATTAGCTGGGTGTGGTGGCAGGCACCTGTAATCCCAGGTACTTGGGAGGCTGAGGCAGGAGAACTGCTTGAACCTGGGAGGTGAAGGTTGCAGTGAGCTGAGATTGTGCCACTGCATTCCATTCAAGACAGAGCAAGACTCCATCTCGAAAAAAAGAAAAAAATCCAAGCCCTTGGTTGGGAGGAAAGTTGTGCTGTTCAAATCTTTTCTGTCTGCTCCCTCTGTTGATTCTGAGAGTTGTATTTGTCTCCCACTGTGATTTGTGGATCAATCATTTTCATCATTTCAGTCTTTGTTTTATACATTTATTTTCTTTTCTCTCTTTTATTAAGACAGAGTTTCACTCTTGTTGCCAGGTTGGAGTGCAATGGCATGATCTCGGCTCACTGCAACCTCACCCTCTCAGGTTCAAGCGATTCTCCTGCCTCAGCCTCCTGAGTAGCTGGGATTACAGGCACCTGCTACCATGCCCAGCTAATTTTTGTTATTTTTAGTAGAGATGGGGTTTCGCCATGTTGGCCAGGCTGGTCTCTAACTCCTGACCTCAGATGATCCACCTGCCTCGGCCTCCCAAAGTGCTGGGATTACAGGCGTGAGTCACGGTGCCTGGCCGATTTTCTTTTGTTTTTTCTTTTGAGACAGGATCTTACTCTGTTGCCCAGGCTTGAATGCATTGGCTCACTGCAGCCTCAATCTTCTGGGCTCAAATGATTCTCCCACCTTGGCCTCCTGAGTAGCTGGGGCTACAAGCGCACACTACTAAGACCAGCTAATTTTTTTTTTTTTGAGACGGAGTCTCGCTCTGTCACCCAGGCTGGAGTGCAGTGGCCAGATCTCAGCTCACTGCAAGCTCCGCCTCCCGGGTTTACGCCATTCTCCTGCCTCAGCCTCCGGAGTAGCTGGGACTACAGGCGCCCGCCACCTCGCCTGGCTAGTTTTTTTTTGTATTTTTTTAGTTAGCCAGGATGGTCTCGATCTCCTGACCTCGTGATCCGCCCGTCTCGGCCTCCCAAAGTGCTGGGATTACAGGCTTGAGCCACCGCGCCCGGCCATTTTTTTTTTTTTTTTTGAGACAGAGTCTTGCTCTGTCCCTCACCCAGGCTGGAGTGCAGGGGCTTGATCGTGGCTCACTGCAACCTCTGCCTCCCAGATTCAAGCAATTCTTGTGCCTCAGCCTCCTCAGTAGCTGGGATTTCAGGTGCATGCCACCATGCCCAGTTAATTTTTAATTTTTGTATTTTTAGTATAGACGGGGTTTCACCATGTTGACCAGGCTGGTCAGGTGATCTGCCCGCCTCGGCCTCCCAAAGTGCTAGGATTACAGGTGTGAGCCGCCATGCTAGGCCTATACATTTCAAAATTATGTTGCTGTGTTCATAAAGATGTACATGTGGTAACTTGTACCTTCAATCAACATGAAATACCCTTCTTTGTCCTTTTAATGCCTTTACCATAAATTCTATTTTGTCTCATATTAATATTGCTACATATGCTTTCTTTCCATAAACATAAAAATGGCTGGTAAGCCATTTCCTTTTTTTTTTTTTTTTTAATTTTTGTTTTTCAGAGGCAGAATCTCATTCAGTCTCCCAGGTTGGAGTGCAATGGTTCAATCATAGCTCATAGCTTACTGCAGCCTCAAACTCCTGGGTTCAAGAGATCTTACCACCTCTGTCTTCCGAGCAGCTGGGACTACAGGTGCAAGTCACCACACCTGGTTAATTTTTTTTTATTTTTTGTAGAGACGAGGTCTCAATATGTTGCCCAACCCGGTCTTGAACTCCTGGCCTCAAGCAATCCTCCTGACTTGAGAAACATAGTAAACAGAACATGTGAAATAACATGGCAGAAATAAGTCCAAATATGTAAGTAATCAAAAATAAATACGAATGCTTTATTCTCTTCTTAAAAGAGAGAAGCTCTGATTGAGAAACCCCAAAGCCAGCTATATGTTGTTTATAGGAGATACACATAAAACAAAACAGCATGATTAAGAAGATAATATAACCCATTCACATTTATGTTTTATTGTTTATATGTTTGGACTTATTCTTGCCATGTTATTTTCTGTTTTCTGCTTACCAGCTTACAGTGTTTTTCTATTTTCCCTTATCTTTTCTGGAATGCCTGTTTATTTCTGTTCCTGTTTTGCTCACGCTTTCCTGATTGATTCTTTCTGAATAAGGCTTTTTTTTTTTTTTTTTTTTTTTT
>NW_012105320.1:1070879-1073112 GCF_000951045.1 Mandrillus leucophaeus
AGGTTTCACTGTGTTAGCCAGGATGGTCTCGATCTCCTGACCTCGTGATCCGCCTGCCTCGGGGCGTGAGCCACCGTGCCCAGCCATATTTTATATATATTATAGCTCTTATCACAGGTGCCTAGTAAATGTTTTAAAACACTGATGGTGCCTGATGCAAGAATTACCAGGCTCATCTTATAGAGAGGATATGACACTGTCCAAGGGTTTGGACTCACATGTTCAAGACTTCATGGACAGCAATTTGCAGTGGGTCAAATTATTGTTTTTAGTATGACTTAAAGTGTTTGTCAAAAATACAAAAATCTTGAAAGCAAGCTGGGGAAGTGAATTTCAATATCCCATTAACTAAGACCAAAGTGCAATTCATAAACCTTTTTTCCCTATCCCGCACCCTGTGCTTTCTCTACTCAGTTACTCACTTCACCCTGCAGGACTAAAAAGGGTCCTCCAGAATCTTCTTTCTCACACAGTGCAAGACATTCTCTTGGCGTTAATAAATGTTCACTTAATAAATAAAAGGGGCCGAGTGCTGTGGCTCCTGCCTGCAATCCCAGCACTTTGGGAGGCCAAGGCAGGAGGATTGCTTGAGCCTAGGAGTTCCAGCCTAGGCAACATGGCAAAACCCAGTTTAAAAAAAAAAGCATCAAAAAATAAATAAAAGGTAAAAGGTGGCATGACATGACTTTTCTAAGAGCCTCTTACAGCTTTCCAAGATCTTTTAATATGAAGCTGTAGGTCTCAACTAGAAGACACCTCCAGACTTCTCCCAAAACGTTTCAGAGGCCAGGAATAAGTCTCCCCACATCTGAAGGCACATCAGAACTCAGGTGGCCCAAGCTGATGAGAGTTAAACAGGAACTTGGTTTCTTGGTCCTGCAGAGACTCCAATCACCCCCACCTCTTTTCCAACCCACAGGACAGAACCTGCTCAGGAGGCTCTGGAGTTGGGACAGCCCAATTAAAAAAAATTATTGGTTTCCCTCCCAACATGGAGGGTGAAAACACATGTTAGGAGACTCATGGCCCAGTCCTGGGAAAAACCCTTTAGAGGGTCTAGATATCAACAGACGGACTTGCTTTTAGTTCCTTTTTCCCATCCTGTTCCCTCCCTACCAAAATACAATTGACCAGCTAATCTGACTTAATAACACTAAAGAATTACTTAGGAACCTGCTATCTTAACATTTCACTTTTTGCGTATCTTCCAAATACCAGGTAGCAGTCTTACTACTCTTTGCACCCCTAGAACCTGGAATAGTGCTGGCCGCAGAGGAGGAAGCAATAATTACTTGTTAGAGAAAGTATTGCTGTGTATTTCTGGGGAATTTCACATTTTGTAATTTGCTTCAAAAAACTGGACATGCATATTTGGGGGAGTTTCTCAGACTTTTCCATGTTAATATTCATGTGTATAAATCGCTCCGGTGCTGCTCTCTGGCAGCCCCTCTTTCACAAACACCTGGCCACCTTCACGCCACAATGGCCAGGCAGGAGCCTCGACCTCCCCTCGGAGAGGCGGTTCAGGGTCAATCCTGGGGTCTCAGTCTCTACACGTGACGTTTCCTGTCCCCTCATTTAAAATAACAGTAGGCTGGGCGCGGTGGCTCACGCTTGTAATCCCAGCACTTTGGGAGGCCAAGGCAAGCGGATCCACGAGGTCAGGAGACCATCCTGGCTAACACGGTGAAACCCCGCCTCTACTAAAAATGCAAAAAATTAGCCGTGTGTGGTGGCGGGCGCCTGTAGTCCCAACTACTCGGGAGGCTGAGTCAGAATTGCTTGAATCCGGGAGGCGAAGTTGCAGTGAGCCGAGATCACGTCACTGCACTCCAGCCTGGACGACAGAGCGAGACTCCGTCTCAAAAAATAAAAATAAAAATAAAAATAAAAATAAAAAATAAAATAAAAAAACAAACGAAAAACTAAAATTATAGATATTCCCCCTCAACCCAGAGACAACACCTATCGTTTATTAAGCCCTCACTATTGTTAAACTTAGTTTTAAAGGGCACGATCTCATTTCCTGAAGACTTTTATTCCGCATAATTTCTTTCTAGGCTTTTTCTTTTTGAGACAGAGTCTCGCTCTGTCGCCCAAGTCGGAATGCAGTGGCCGGATCTCAGCTCACTGGAAGCTCCGCCTCCTGGGTTTACGCCATTCTCCTGCCTCAGCCTCCCGAGTAGCTGGGACTACAGGCGCCCACCACCTTGCCCGGCTAGTTTTTTGTATT
>NW_012105320.1:1074117-1091718 GCF_000951045.1 Mandrillus leucophaeus
GGAAGCCCGGACTGACTGGATCCGCCTCGCCGGGAACCCAGGGCGGCCCAGGGCTCTTTTCTGTGCTTTTTAACTCTCTCGTTAGAAATGACCAGAGGTGGGGATGCGGGCGCCTGTCTTCCAGGCCCTCTTGCTGTGTGGCCGCAGACCGGTGGTTCAGCCTCTCTGAACTCGGACTGTGACATGAAGTCGAATAATCTGTTTTGGTTTACTTCTGTTTCTGGAGAGGCGCGGAGCTGAAATAACAGCTGTTGAAAGGGCTGGGAGCTCTGCGAGGCTCACTGGTCTAGCTCAGTATCTGCGTTATTAAAATGGAACCTACTTCATGAGGTCTTTGGGGAGATTGAGACTTGCATGTAATGTGCCTAGCACTTAGTCCTCCGTAAGTGTTCACTCTTTTGTGATCATTGTGCCTTCTGTGACTTATGAAGTGTCTCCTCTGAGTTCAATTAATTCTTAAAAAGTGTCTCCTCCAACAGACACGGGCCCATCAGCAGGTCACTGCCTAGGATCTCAACACTAGAGATCAGGGAGTGGCATCAGCCTCTCCCTTTTCTAAATTGGGCTTGGGGACGGAGGGTTGATGTCATAGCAAGATTGCAGCCTTCACTGGATTAATGAGGCCAGGCTGGATCCTGTTTAAGAGAATTGGAGACAGGAAGCAGCGGGGGAATAGATGGGGAAAAAGGAAAGTTCCTTATGATGCAAGATGAATAGTGTGTGTGTGTCCAGCCCCAGTGCTGTGACGGGGATGAGTCTGAGGTGGGCGGATGATGCAATATGGGAGAGAATAAAGCAGCTCTTCTAGCTAGATTGACAGACTATTTTTTATTTTGTTTTATTGAGGGGAGGAACCTGAAGTGTATTTTATCATTAGTCTGTCTCATACTGTAAATAAAAATGAAAGCACCAGCTGGTCAAGTTTTCAAATAAAGACATAAATAAGGTTTGAAATGACTCAGTGTGGTATGTTCCTTTTCTCAGGAAACTGAAAAACAGAGTAGCAGCTCAGACTGCCAGAGATCGAAAGAAAGCTCGAATGAGTGAGCTGGAACAGCAAGTGGTAGATTTAGAAGAAGAGGTAAAACTACTTAAGGTCAAACTCTTTTATCCATTGTATATCCTTCCTTGGTAAATGTTCTGATATTTGCTTCCCATCCCAAGTTGTTTCAGCCCCTATTAGAATACAATTGAATATGTGATTAAAAGTTAAACTAGGCTGGGCGTGGTGGCTCACGCCTATAATCCCAGCACGTTGGGAGCCCGAGATGGACAGATCACTTGAGGCCAGCAGTTTGAGACCAGCCTGGTCAACATTGTAAAACCCCATCTCTACCCAAAAATATGCCAAAAACAACAACAACAAAAAAAACCCCAAGCGTGCGTGCCTGTAGTCCCAGCTACTTGGGAGGTTGAGGTGGAAGGATTGTTTGAACTTGGGAGAGGGAGGGTGCAGTGAGCTGAGATCGCACCACTGCACTCCAGCCTGGGCAACAGAGTGAGACTGTCTCAAGAAAAAAAAAAAAGGTGGCTGGGCACAGGGGCTCACACCTGTAATCCCAGCACTTTGAGAGGCCAAGGTGGGCAGATCACTTGAGATCAGGAGTTCGAGACCAACCTGGCCAGCATGGTGAAACCCCATCTCTACTAAAACTATAAAAATTAGCCGGGTGTCATGGCAGGCACCTGTAATCCCAGTTGTTCAGGAGGCTGAGGCATGAGAATCAGTTGAACCCAGGAAGCGGAGGTTGCAGTGAGCTGAGATCATGAGATCGCACCACTGCACCCCAGCCTGGGTGACAGAGGGAAGCCCTGTCTCAAAAAAAAAAAAAAAAGGTTAATCTAAGTTAGGACAGGTAGGTAGTTGGTGAAGTGGTGAAGCTTGTTGAGGGCAGAAGTGATTGACTTTGTGGCATTTGGTGCTAGATGTGTCTCAAAGTAGATGGATTCAACAATGTTTAGTGAGTTTGTAGTAAGAAATTAGCAAGGGCTAATAGGAAATAATTGCTTAAACTTTACATTCTTCCTGGCTTGGCCAGAAATTCACTAAAGATTCCTTTCCCCCTCTAGGGTCCACCTGTTATTTAATCTTAAATTGTTGTCAATTACACATCTTGAACACATAGAGATTATTTATATATTTTTTTAACCCCTTGGTCAATTTGCATATATTGTTCTTTTTAAAGTTTTAATCATTAGTTGGTTCTTCTAAGACTCATGAGTCAGGAGCAGGGTTTTTTTTGTTTTTTTTTTTTTGGATTTATAGTCATCACTACCACTTTTATTATTACCTGCCAGTTCAAGATAGTTATTTTTTTTTATATTATTATTATGATTGAGATAGAGTCTTACTCTGTTGCCCAGGCTGGAGTGCAGTGGTACAATCTTGACTCGCTGCAACCTCTGCCTCCCAGGTTCAAGCAATTCTCCCTGCTACAACCTCCAGATTAGCTGGGATTACAGCACCCACCACCACACCTGGCTAGCTAATTTTTGTATTTTTTAGTAGAGACGGAGTTTGCCATGTTGGCCAGGCTGGTCTTGAACTCTTGACCTCAGGTGATCCACCCGCCTCGGCCTCCCAAAGTGTTAGGATTACAAGCATGGGCCACCGTGCCTGGCCAAGATAATTTAAAATAAAAAAATTATGGGCCGGGCACGGTGGCTCACGCTTGTAATCCCAGCACTTTGGGAGGCGGAGGCAGGCGGATCACGAGGTCAGGAGATCGAGACCATCCTGGCTAACATGGTGAAACCCCATCTCTACTAAAAATACAAAAAATTAGGCAGAGCTTGCAGTGAGCTGAGATCGTGCCACTGCACTCCAGCCTGGGCGACAGAGCGAGACTCCGTCTCAAAAAAAAAAATAAAATAAAAATAAAAATAAATAAAATAAAATAAAAAATAAAATAAAAATTATATCTACATTAAAGCTACAAGTCACACTTTGCTGAAGTCAGTATTGGTAGTTGGAAGCAGTGTGTTATTCTTGACCCCATGAAGTGGCACTTATTAAGTAGCTTGCTTTTCCATAATTATGGCCTAGCTTTCTAAAACCTACTGTGAACACCACAAGCATAGAGTTTTCCAAAAGCTCAAGAAGGAAAGGAGACCAATTATACTGAATCAGGTAGATTCTTAACTGAAATAATTGTTTTAATAGCCTCTTATGAACTTTCTTCCAGAACCAAAAACTTTTGCTAGAAAATCAGCTTTTACGAGAGAAAACTCACGGCCTTGTAGTTGAGAACCAGGAGTTAAGACAGCGCCTGGGGATGGATGCCCTGGTTGCTGAAGAGGAGGCGGAAGCCAAGGTAAATCATCTCCTTTATTTGGTGCCTCATGTGAGAACTGGTTCCAAGTAACATGACCCAGTGATTATGTTTACAGTCTGGACTTCTGATCAAGAGCGTTCTTGAAATTTTCCTTCAGTTTTAAGACATTTTCATGCAGGCAGAGTGTTCTTCCCCTAAAAGCACTTGACACTTACTCATTTTTTAAGTGTGTAGTGAACAGTACTAAGATCTAATAATGAAAACAAGTTACATGGCTCTCTAAGAGCAAGTACTAACAAATGCAGTAGCCAACAAGATTACCATGCAATCATTAAGGAGAACCAAAGTAAGAGAGCTACTCAAACCAGACTTTGAATGCTACTAAAATTAAAGTAGTCCTTTGATGAACATTAATGAGTAGGGAAAGGATTCTTTGTGATAGTGATACCTCTGTGGTAAGAGAAGGGTGGTATATGAGTTTTAGTATATAGATAAGGCAAATTCATTGACAACAATCAAATGGTCTAAAATTGACAATAGTGCAGTTTTACTCTGTGAACGTAATGTTCAGGACGAATTTACAGAATTACTTGGCCAGGTGCGGTGGCTCACGCCTGTAATTCCCGCACTTTGGGAGGCCGAGGCGGTGAATCACCAGAGGTCAGGAGTTCGAAACCAGCCTGATCAACATGGAGAAACCCCATCTCTACTAAAAATACAAAATTAGCCGGGCGTAGTGGCACCTGCCTGTAATCCCAGGTGCTCGGGAAGCTGAGGCAGGAGAATTGCTGGAACCCAGGAGGCGGAGATTGCAGTGAGCCAAGAGCACGCCATTGCACTCCAGCCTGGGCAACAAGAACAAAACTCCGTCTCAAAAAAAAAAAAGAAAAGAATTACTTATAAGAAAGATTCTAGGTTTAAATTGCTATAGAACTTTATTATCTAAGAACATTATTATTATTGAGAAGAGCAAGATAAGATGTTATTTGTCAATTCTGCTTGAATCTTTGCCTGGAGAAGGAAAAATGTTTCATTGTGAAGGAAATGTATAAGGAAATCTTACCTCCCTTTTCTCATCTCTTGAGGACTTAAAAGTGGAAATAACAATGGTTAGGGAAAGATTTCAGCTCTAAAGAACGGTTTTCTAGTTTTCTTGAAAGCTGAGAATCACAGCGGTCTAGCAAGCATTTCCTTGGGAACTTGAAGCTGTTTATTCACTTTGGTCTTTCCTCCCAGGGGAATGGAGTGAGGCCAGTGGCCGGGTCTGCTGAGTCCGCAGCACTCAGACTACGTGCACCTCTGCAGCAGGTGCAGGCCCAGTTGTCACCCCTCCAGAACATCTCCCCATGGATTCTGGCGGTATTGACTCTTCAGATTCAGAGGTGGGGATCATTCTGACTTATTAAAGAGCTATATAACCAGTTAATTACATCTGTTTGATGCTTGACATCCCTAACTAGACAGATGAGGGTTGAAGTTAGTTTTTGGTGGGGTTAGAGGTGAACATCAACTACCTTCCTAGTTCCAGGTAATATAGGACATGGAGTGAAGTGTAGATAAATGGGTCTGGTGGGTCCTGAGGTCATTTTAATCACATAATGACTAATTTACATTATGGAATCTAGTACAAAGTGTTCCAGTTCGATTTTCCATAGTATTCTGACAGTTGTACGTCATTTAATTTTTGCCTCTTGCAGTCTGATATCCTGTTGGGCATTCTGGACAACTTGGACCCAGTCATGTTCTTCAAATGCCCTTCCCCAGAGTCTGCCAGCCTGGAGGAGCTCCCAGAGGTCTACCCAGAAGGACCCAGTTCCTTACCAGCCTCCCTTTCTCTGTCAGTGGGGACGTCATCAGCCAAGCTGGAAGCCATTAATGAACTAATTCGTTTTGACCACATATATACCAAGCCCCTGGTCTTAGAGATACCCTCTGAGACAGAGAGCCAAGCTAATGTGGTAGTGAAAATCGAGGAAGCACCTCTCAGCCCCTCAGAGAATGATCACCCTGAATTCATTGTCTCAGTGAAGGAAGAACATGTAGAAGATGACCTCATTCCAGAGCTGGGTATCTCAAATCTGCTTTCATCCAGCCACTGCCAGAAACCATCTTCCTGCCTACTGGATGCTTACAGTGACTGTGGATATGGGGGCTCCCTTTCCCCCTTCAGTGACATGTCCTCTCCGCTTGGTGTAAACCATTCTTGGGAGGACACTTTTGCCAATGAACTTTTTCCCCAGCTGATTAGTGTCTAAGGAATGATCCAGTACTGTTGCCCTTTTCCTTGACTATTACACTGCCTGGAGGATAGCAGGGAAGCCTGCCTGTGCTTCATTCAAAAAGCCAAAATAGAGAGTATACAGTCCTAGAGAATTCCTTTCAAGTATTTGTTCAGATCTCATAGATGAGCCCCAGGTACTGTCTTTTGACATCCAGCAGTCCAAAGTATTGAGACATATTACTGTAATTAAGAAATATTACTATAATTGAGAACTACAGCTTTTAAGATTGTACTTTTATCTTAAAAGGGTGGTAGTTTGCCCTAAAATACTTATTATGTAAGGGTCATTAGACAAATGTCTTGAAGTAGAATTTATGAATGGTTCTTTATCATTTCTCTTCCCCCTTTTTGGCATCCTGGCTTGCCTCCAGTTTTAGGTCCCTTAGTTTGCTTCTGTAAGCAAAGAGAACACCTGCTGAGGGGGCTCTTTCCCTCACGTATACTTCAAGTAAGATCAAGAATCTTTTGTGAAACTATAGAAATTTACTATGTAAATGCTTGATGGAATTTTTTCCTGCTAGTGTAGCTTCTGAAAGGTGCTTTCTCCATTTATTTAAAACTACCCATGCAATTAAAAGGTACAATGCAGCATCCTTGTTCTTTGATTTCTTTTAGGGCCGTAAGTCTTATTTTCTCTCTAGTTGTTTCTGTGTGCTGTGGTAGGACTTTATCCAACTGAAGTGAGCCTGCCACTTTTAAAAGTGACTGAAGGCTTTTCCACCTTAATTACTGCCTGCTTTAATTCTGGATTGCCGTAAGTGATATAAGCTATAATTTGAGCAGTTACTGTCTTTCTGAGACAGATTCTTCAGCCTAACTGACCAATATCACAGCCAGTAAGTGGGAGAGCTAGAACCCTAACCACTATTTGCTATACCATCTTATAAATGTTAAACAAGGACACACCATCACATATCGAGATTCTCTTGCCCTTATCATGGGAATTAAGAGCATTTTCTAGACTCAAACTCCCTAGTTTCAACTCTGCCACTGGTAAGCTGGGTAACCCAGGGGTTATATATAATCACTTATTTCCTCATCTGTAAAGTTGTATAATGGTATCTCTAAAGGTGGTTAAGATTCAAAGAGATGATGCATTATAAGAATTTAGTATATGCCAGGCACCATCCTAAGCACTGGAAAGTTAGTTATTACCTCCTAATCCACTTTGGAAGGGTATTAATTTCTTCCAGAATTATATTTACTCAAGAATTTGTTTCATCAAATAATAAATCTCTTCAAGAAAAAATCCTAGTGACACTAATACAATTCCCAAAGACTTGATAACCACCTCATCCTTCATAGCATCTTTTCCTTGGAAATCTTACAAGGTTTTACAGGACTTTCCTTATTTATAAAATTTCACCTATGCCAGTAGATGAAATCATTCTATGCCAATTTAGCATTTAAATGCTCTGTTCCCTACTTATGAAGACTAACTCTGGGGAGGTCAAAGTGAATGAGTAGAAAAAAGGCAGGATTCAGAGAATCCCAAGCAGCAAGGCAAAGCGGACTATAGAATGCCTGTTATCCCAACACTTTGGGAGGCAGAGGTGGGCGGATCACATGAGGTCAGGAGTTCATGGCCAGCCTGATGAACATAGTGAAGCCCTGTCTCTACTAAAAATACAAAATTAGCTGGGTGTGTTGGTGCGTGCCTGTAATCCCAGTTACTCGGGAGGCTGAGGCAGGAGAATCACTTGAACCCGGGAGGCCATTGTGGGAACCAAGATTATGCCATTGCACTCCAGCCTGGGCAACAAGAGCGAAACTCCATTAAAACAAAACAAAACAAAAAAAGAATGCCTTTGGTGTAGTGACTGGAGGCAAGTCAGCTGCCTTCAAGATTCGGTTGCTGAAGCCAGGGCCCAATCCTGGTGCTCAGCAATGCAAGCTTGCTTAGGCTCTTAAGTTTCTTCAGAAACTTACAGGCCAGGCATGGTGGTTCACACCTATATCCCAGCACTTTGGGAGGCCAAGGCCAGCGGATTGCTTGAGCTTAGTTCAAGACCAGCCTGGACAACATGGCAAAACCCTCTCCACTAAAAGTAAAAAAAATAGCCAGGCATGGTGGTGTGCACTGGTGGTCCCAGCTACTCAGGAAGCTGAGGTGGGAGGATCGCTTGAGGCCAGGGGGCGGAGGTTACAGTCAGCCAAGATCGCAGCGCTGCACTCTAGACTGGGTGAAAAAGCGAGACTCTGCCTTAAAAAAAAGGTTTCTGTATTATAAATATAAGAACAGCCTCCAGCTGACCCCATGATTGGAAACTTTATCTCACCTGATTTTCTATAACTGCAAACCTTAGCGCCAAGAACCTATTTAGGGATTGTATAGGCAGATGTAATTACAGAGGTACTTTAGCCTCTATCATTATAGCACAAGCATCTGGAGGTTGAGGCTCCAGTTATTTATATTCAATGATATCATATGAAAGAGGCAGCTGTACTAACAGGACAGGACATATATAACCAGTGTAAATTATCAGGGTTTTCATTTCCTGCACAGATGGGTGGAAATTACTAAACAGCCTTGAGAAAACACCTGGTATTCATGGACATTTTCATACTGAAACACCAAATTGAATGGTTAGAATAAAAAATCACGATTAATTCCCACAAAACCAAAGCAAGAGTTCCATTAAATGCAGAGGGTTGTCTCATAACTGCGATTGAAGAGGCAAGTGGTAAGATGCCTGCATGCCATTTCCCTAGGCCTTGTCACACCAATCTATTTCTCTTTTTTGTTGTTGTTTTGTTTTGTTTTGTTTTTTTGAGACTGAGTCTCGCTCTGTCACCCAGGCTGGAGTGCAGTGGCACAATCTTGGCTCACTGCAACCTCCACCTCCTGGGTTCAAGCAGTTCTCCTGCCTCAATCTCCTGAGTTGCTGGGCTTATAGGCACATGCCACCACACCCAGCTAATTTTTGTATTTTTAGTAGAAACGGGGTTTCACCATGTTGGCCCGGCTGGACTCAAACTCCTGACCTCAAGTGATCCACCAATCTCAGCCTTGCAAAATGCTGGGATTACAGGTGTAAGCCACCACGCCCAGCCCCCTCCTTGCTTTTCTACTAGATATGCTATTGGAGCAGAGAGAAAGTAGGGACAGAACTGTAGGCAGAAGGTAATACTGCTTACTCCAGGCACACTTTAAAATAATCAGTTACGTTCTAGTCTCCTAAGAATTCAATTCTCTTATGACATAAAGTTCATTAAGAAACAGAAAGACTGGACCAGGCATGCTGGCTCACGTCTATAATCCCAGCACTTTGACAGGCTGAGGTGGGAGGATGGCTTGAGCCCAGTTCGAGACCAGCCTGGGCAACATAGCAAGACCCCATCTCTAAAAAATAAATACATAAGTAACAACAACAAAAAAAAACAAAAACAAAGGAAGACTGGCTTGTTTACCCACCGAACAGTTTCTGAAAGAAAACATCAGTCTTTTTTTGAGGCAGGGTCTCACTGTCACCCAGGCTGAGCTGCAACGGCACAATCATGGCTCACTGCAGCCTCGAACTCCTGGATTCAAGCCATTCTCCCACCTCATCCTCCTAAGTAGCTGGGACCAGCCACGACACCTAATTTTAAATTTCTTATAGAGACAGAGTCCTACTGTGTTGCCCAGGCTGGTCTCAAATGTGTGGGCTCAAGCAATTTTCTGACCTCAGCCTCCCAAAGTGCTGGGATTTTAAGCATGAGCCACTGCACCCAACCAAACATCACTGTCTTGCTGGGGCTATAATCCAAACACTATTCTAACCACAACTACTTCATCTCTAAGATGCTACTAGTAGTCTGAGGAACTAGCGAATTAACATAGCTAGAGGATTTGTACCAAACTGATGCATACTAAACCATGTTTCCTTGAGGAGTTTAATGTTAGACTGCTTGAACTATATTATTGGTTATTTCAACCAAATCTAAATGACATCTTAGATCTGCAAAGACTCTAAAACCAACTGGTCAAGTGAAAGAACACTGACCTGAGGAACTGGACGACACGATCTACTTAGGTTTTAGTTTCCAAACCTGTAATTAGATCATTTTTAGCTGTGATTTCCAAATTTTGATTTAAAACATCACGTGGCCGGGCACAGTGGCTCACGCCTGTAATCTAGCACTTTGGGAGGCTGAGGTGGGTGGATCACAAGGTCAGGAGTTCGAGACCAGCATGGCCAATATGGTGAACCCCTGTCTCCACTAAAAATACAAAAATTAGCCGGGTGTGGTGGCGCATGTCTGTAGGCTGAGGCAGGAGAATCACCTGAATCTAGGAGCCAGAGGTTGCAGTGAGCCGAGATCACGCTACTGCACTCCAGTCTGGGCAACAGAGGGAGACTCCATCTCAAAAAAAAAAAGCCTCCATGCTTTTTGTAATTGTATCCCAAACTTAACTCCCCCTACCCACCAAATCAGGAATGTATTTATCAAAGAATGTAAATATGCAGGCAATACTGCCACCCAGTGTCCTGTCAAGTCTTAAAGAAATGAACTGGCTGGGCACGGTGGCTCACACCTGTAATCCCAGCACTTTGGGAGGCTGAGGCAGGCGGATCACCTGAGGTTGGGAGTTCGAGACCAGCCTGACAAACATGGAGAAACCCCGTCTCTACTAATAGTACAAAAAAAAATTAGGTGGACATGGTGGCATGTGCCTATAGTCTCAGCAACTCAGGAGGCTGAGGCAGGAGAATCGCTTGAACCCAGGTGGCGGAGGTTGCAGCAAGCTGATATTGCACCACTGCACTCCAGCCTGGCGACAGAGCGAGACTTCGTCTCAAAAAACAAAAAAAACCACCACCACAAAAATTAGCCAGGTGTGGTGGCGCATGCCTATAATCCCAGCTACTCGGGAGGCTGAGGCATGATAATCACTTGAACCCAGGAGGCAGAGGTTGTGGTGAGCCGAGATCATACCATTGCACTCCAGCTGGGGCAACAAGAACAAAACTCCGTCTGAAAAAAAAAAAAATTAACCACCACGTAAGTGAACATCACTGGGTTTTCCATTCCCCATTTTCAAAGATCCTCAACCCCCTCTATGAACTCTGTATGCCACTCTTCCAACTCTACATTTGAATATATATATATATATATACACACACACACATTTTTTTTTTTTAAGAGACAAGGTCTTGCTAACATTGCCCAGGTCCATCTCTCCTGGGCTTACGTGATCCTCCTGCCTCAGCCTCACAAAGTGCTGGTACATTGTATGCACCATTGTACCTGGTCCATTTGAACATTTTTGAATACACAGTTACCACTGCCATCTAAATACTAACAATAGCAGTGAATTGCTCTCAGTGGAAAGCAGTCTACGGGTTTTAGAACAGCAACACACAGCCTGCCTATTTTGGGAATAGCTAATTCAAATATGAAACTTAAGCTTTATCCCAACATAATCATCCCTTCAGCATAAATTTAAGTCCTTCACTAATATGAATGCTGCTTCAACTACAATTGAGAGGAAAGGAGGTATCTGATTTCATTATTTAAGTGGAGTAATACAAATATCTCAAAAGTCCAAAACAAGAAGTTTTATTGAAAACGATAAAATACAGAAACACCAGATTCTCATTTTAAAGTAAAATTAACAGCATCTTCCAGAACATTCCTAGAACTGAACCATTCTTGTCACTTTTGAAAAACAAAGCCAAGTTCCAAATCCAAAATAATACATGAACATGCTGGTAAACATTTTTCTTATGGTTCCTGCCCCGACCTTAGTTATTTTCCTAAATTTTACATGTGTACCTTTTCAAGAAAGAGTAGCAGTTTTTTAAGTGATTAATATTTATGAGAACTGGACTTTCTTCATATTACAAAAAAACAAAAACAAAAAACAAAAACCACACGCACCCTACTCAAACTCAGATAAAATACACATTTGTTCATTAAAGCTCACCTGCTTTAGATAATTTTTTCTCTTCACACATTAGCACAGTAAGCCAATGTTTGATCCATGCTGCAAAAGCTATACAAAACAAAAAGCCCTGATAACTCCCTAGGGAAATCTTAAGGCAAAGCAAAAGCAAAACCCTTATGCTACAAAAGTAAAACAAAAAGCAGAGGCATTGGGACTGTGGAGACGGCTCAGATGAATAAGCACCACAAGGATGAAGAAAACAATTTTTGTAGAAACATATGCAAGAAGATAAAGTCCAAAAAAGAACATAAAACATCAATTATCCTGCAGAAATAATTATCACGTCAGGTAACTTGACTAGTGAAATAAGCTCTGTTTGGATTTTAATTAACAGAATCTTAATTCTCTCCTACATTTACCAGTAGTATCAGAGCCTTGGGTTGGGGGCTCGTTTCTTCCTTTTCATCGTAAGACCTTTAGTCGGAGACCTGCCCAACAATTCCTGTAGAAGACAATCTTGGTGTGTTTTAGATCCTTCTTTGGAAAGCTGTCATCTTCCTTTCCACCTAAACACTAACTCTACCTCTGGGCAGTCACTTCATGTTTTTGTGTTGCACTGGAACACATTTTTTAGCATGGAGATTTGTTTAAGGCTACAAACTTTACAAGTTGGTCCCATCAAACAATGACTACAAGGCAGAAGTTTATCAAACGGCATGAATCAAACACTTGCACATTTCGAAAGAATACAGTTTACATTCATCTCGAAATCTGAGATTAAGAAACTATTAGCTGGTTTTCAACTGCTTTCAATACTGGTTTGAAGTTTGAATAATTTTACTGTATAGATATTAAATAATTTGTTTAAATATTAAACATTAAATATTTTCCTGACTATCCAGACAGAAAGAGAAAGCAGGAACAGGCAAAGAAGTAACAGTCCAATTAACAGACTTGTGACTTCTATGCCATCTGTAACAAGGGGAGGGATTTCAGTAAGGGTTCCAAAAACGCCTAGAAGGTGGTTTCTAAAAATTCACCTTTATGTAGCATAAGCCATTTTTTTTCTATAAAAGGTATCTGATTCCTACAAAGTGGGAAGAAACCCAGAAAACAAAACTGGGGTGGTGTCCTGTTGTGATGGAAGGGCATTATACCATTACACTCATTTAATAACTTATAGTGGATACTCTGTAGCAATAAAGAAACTGTCATTTTATTTTGCCCTATCAGCCCCTGCCACACAGAAGAGCTCTTCCTGAGAAACTACAAATTTCAAACCTGGCTATCCTCAAAGGACACCTGAAGCCTGGTTTAGGTACTCAAGAAGATGAAGGCTTCCTGCTAGCAGGAAGCAATTCTCCACTACCTTTTAGGCTTACTGCACAAGTCTCAGCACCAAATTGGCTGTTTCAGTAAACCTCAATGTCACCTGCTCATATATTTTCAGCTAATCATTCACTGTTTTCTAAATTAACATTTAAAAGTAACTTGCTGGCTGTGCGCCGTGGCTCACGCCTGTAATCCCAGCATTTTGGGAGGCTGGGGTGGGCAGATCACCTGAGGTCAGGAGTTCGAGACCAGCCTGGCCAACATGGCGAAACCCGGTCTCTATTAAAAATACAAAAATTAGCTGGGCGTGGAGGCGGGCACCTGTAATCCCAGCTACTCAGGAGGGTGAGGCAGGAGAATTGCTTGAACCCGGGAGGTGGAGGTTGCGGTGGGGAAAAAAAAAAAAACTTGCTAATACAAGTATAACTTTTTAAAAAATTACTAAAGTTATCAATGCTGGGTTTAGTTGACCAAGCACTTCCTTAGGATGAACTAAAGGATGCTTCTCCCATAGGCAAATTGCAGATGGGTTACATCAGTCTTTTAACTATCATTGAAAGTCAATTAATTTGTAAACATTACTGAATAACTGGGCTTATCAATTACGCAAGGGAAACCAAGGAGTAACAGTGGCACAAGGCAAAAAAGCCTTGAAGGAAAAACTTTCTCTATTATTTTCATAGTCAAAGAGGAGAGCCACAATACTACTGGCTATCAACGAGCTATACTGAATTGATAACTAAATTACAAGTTGCTAAGAAATTTGATTTCTTAGCAACAGGCTTAAGCTACTGCTCTCTTCCCTCCTCCCCAATTAGATATAGGCACCACTGTAAATAGCTCATATCTACACACTAAACTGTGACTTAACTGTCAGGATACAGCTGTAGTAGGAGCATCCTTCTTAATCATCTTTTTTTAATTCAAGGAGAATATTCTCCAAGTGTCTGAATAGTTTAGACAATGTGATATATGATTTAAGTCACCCTTACACATACAGCTTCTATACTTGTCTTTGAAGAGGCTGTAATCTTCGAAGAAACTGTAAACCAACATTCCTTTAATAAGCCCCACAGAAAACTGCTTTTCCCTTGAGACAAACTTCCTTGGCAAAAAGTTGAAGTCAATAAATGGCTACCCAAAATGAGAGTCCCACCCCCAAATCACAGGTGGAGATATTATTACACCCGTTTCATAAAACTTTCAAGTCCCTATACTATGCAAAGAGTCTCATAACTGAACACAGGATTCTTCTAACATTTGACAACTTTAGTGTAGAAATTGGTTTCTAGAGTTCCATCTCTTCTTCTGTGCTAGTAGCTGTCTCCAAACTATTATAAAGAGACATCCCTGGTTGCCGAGGTTCCAAGAACAGTTCAGTTCTCTGAGGGAAGGCAGTGCCAGCAGCTGCATGCTTAGCTTGGCTCTCTCCTGTATAGTTCTTAGTATTAGAGGATGGCTTTGGCTTATCAGAAAGGAGTTCAGGGAGGGGTTTCCAGAGAACAAGCTCCATGGAAGGACGGCTCCTAAGACATAAAATACAGACTTTTATCAAAAAATTTTAGGACATGAAAACAAAAGCTATAGGTTGAAAAGCCAACATTACCTAATACCTTAAGGACTGATGGTAGCAAAACAGGAGATTTAGAACACACAAACTGATCTTTACTTACTTTCTTTTTTTTTTTTTAAAGAGATGGGGGTCTCGCTGTGTTGTCCAGGGTGGAGTACAGTGGCACAGTCATAGCTCACTGCAGCCTTTAACTCCTGGACTCAAGTAATCTACCCACTTTAGCCTTCCCAGTAATTAGGACTACAGGCACATTACCACCATGCCTGGCTCCAACTGATCTTTAGAAACGCCCCTCAAATACATAACATTGCACACTTCAACATGTATATCTAACCAAATCAAGTGGATGTAATGATGCTGTGATGGGAAGTATCTAAAAATCCAATGTGAAAACATAGAGCCCTTGATTGTTAGAAATTTTTTAAAACTGTGGTTAATATTAGATGTAGGCAGCTAGCTTATACTAAATCATTATAAATGAAAAGGAAACACTGGACAAACATGCTGAAAGTATCTCAGGTGCCTTTTAGTACAGGTACAAAGTATAATGCTTTATGGGTCAGGCATGGCGGCTCGTGCCTGTAATCCTATCACTTTGGGAGGCCGAGCCAGGCAGACGGTTTGAGCCCAGGAGTTTGCAACCAGCCCGGACAATGTGGTGAACCCTGTCTCTACAAAAAATACAAAAATTAGCTGGGTGCCTGTAGTCCCAGCTACTCGGGAGGCTGAGGTGGGAGGATCACCTGAGCCTGGGAGGTCAAAGTCTGTGGTGAACTGTGATCATGCCACACTACACTCCAGCCTGGGTGACAGAGTGAGACCCTGTCTCAAAACACAAAACAAAGCAAAACAAAACAAGCTTCACGGTTAAGGCAAAATGACTATGTTATACACACACTGTGGCAGCGATGGTGTCTGGGCCCAAAGAGGAAGCAAAAATAAAACAAAACAATGAAATACCCCCAAAGGCTAGCTTCTGGAAAACTACCAAAAGCAGAAAGTGCTATGGTTTAGGCTGGAGGGTAACGTGACCAGCTTACTTATGGCTATTTACCCACCCTTAGGGCTGGGTAGTTAATTATAAGCTCAAGATAGGACTCTAAAGCAAAACCTCTGTGATAAGACCAAATAGCAGCTGAACTTCTAGCACAAATCATCTCCCCTGTATCCAAAGGTAATAATGCCTCATCTATCTGGCCTCACTGAGACTGGTGTCCTAAGAGGTTTTTTCAGATACCTGAAACTTGCCCTCATTGGGTACCAACTCCATCTAAAGTCTTTCCTAGGCAATACCTAAATGGCACTTTATAACCAACTTCCCTACTATTTTACATAGTTAATAATGACAATTTGAGATCATGGAGGCTTCAGGGACTACAGGATTACAGGGCTGGGCTAATCATTACTCACAGGCCCCAGGCCACTTTACTTTTTAGGTTATTGTGTTTGCTTTCCAGGTTCCTCTCTTGTCCTCACAGTGTAGTCACAGCTCCCTGTTAGGAGTTCTGTTTGTTCTGCTCTCATTTGCTGTTTCTGCTTCTACTCTGATGATCTAGGAAACCAGATAACTGAGCTCATAAACTGTGTTTAGATTAAAAGCAAAACAGCTCTGCTAAAGGCCTGGAAGGACTATGCTAATGAGCCAAGAATATGAGCTTTGTTTTGCGGTCTTTGCAGTAACTACTTTCACTGATGGGCCACTTTTTTTTTTGTTTCCTAGGCCTCAATGTTGTTCCTGGGTAATTTAGAAAGCCGGGTAAACAGGAGCCTTTGAAATGTGGTTCCTATATCCTATCACAAGAACTTGAGAGACTGGGCTCTCTTGCCAGTCATCCCATTTCCAAATAGCAGACTACAGTCCATTTTAGGTCTTCAAAGGAACGAAAGAGTAAGTAGGCAAGGCAGCCACTTCCCCATACTTCAAACTTCTACTTGTAAAGCACTTTGCTCAACCCAATGAACTAGGAAAAAGCCAATCTCCGATTGCCTGGTGATCAGGAGATAAAAAGAGCTGACGAGGACAGGATGGGCAGAATCTAGACACTGGGTTTTCCCTGCAAGATCATAAATAAATAGAAATCAGGTACCAAAACTTACATAGACTCAATCATTTTCTTTGTAAAAACTTCATCAAATTCCCTCTTCAAACCTGTTTTCATGGTATCAGAAAGGACAAGACTGGGGAGATGGTTAACATTTCTGTCAGCTTCAACTTCTTCATCTTCATCAATTATCCTAAATCAATTAAGGCATCAGCAGAAGAAAAAATATTTAGACAAGCTATTATATATTCTAGTATTTAGACAAAATTTTAAAAATACAAAAGGATAAAAGCAGTAAGTAATACAGCAATAGACTAAGCAAAAAATGAGGCTATACCTGAGTATAAAAGGTATACTCAGGCTGGGCGTGGCAGCTCACACCCGTAATCCCAGCACTTTGGGAGGCTGAGACGGGTGGATCACCTGAGGTTATGAGTTCGAGACCAGCCTGACCAACATGGAGAAACCCTGTCTCTACTAAAAATACAAAAATTTGTCGGGTGTGGTGACACATCCCTGTAATTCAGCTACTCAGGAGGCTGAGGCAGGAGAATCACTTGAACCCAGGAGGTGGAGGTTGCAGTGAACCAAGATCGTGCCATTCTACACCAGCCTGAGCAACAGAGCAAGACTCCGTCTCAAAACAAAAAAACCTATACTCAGGGGGTTGTTCAACATTTCATTTAACAAAAAAGTTTTACATATAATCAAATCTGAATGTTCTTCAGAGAATTATCACATAAACCAAAATTAATATTCAGAGACAGTAAGTGAAAACACTTAGCAGTTCTATGAGAATTCACTTTAAAAGCACATACTTCATGGCTGGGCACGGTGCCTCATGCCTGTAATCCCAGCACTTGAGAGGCCGAGATGGGCAGATAACCTGAGGCCAGGAGTTCGAGACCAGCCTGGCCAACATGGTGAAACCCTGTCTTTACTAAAAATACAAAAATTAGCCAAGTGTGATGGCAGGCACCTGTAATCCCAGCTACTCAGGAGATTGAGGCAGGAGAATTGCTTGAACCTGGGAGGCGGAGATCGCAATGAGCCAAGATCGCACCACTGCACTCCAGCCTAAGCGACACAGTGAGACTCTGTCTCCAAAAATAAAAATAAAAATACAAAAAAAATTAGCTAGGTGTGGTGGCAGACACCTGTAATCCCAGTTACTCAGGAGGCTGAGGCAAGTGAATTGGTTGAACCTGGGAGGCAGAGGTTGCAGT
>NW_012105320.1:1093463-1101071 GCF_000951045.1 Mandrillus leucophaeus
GCTCATAAACTGTGTTTAGATTAAAAGCAAAACAGCTCTGCTAAAGGCCTGGAAGGACTATGCTAATGAGCCAAGAATATGAGCTTTGTTTTGCGGTCTTTGCAGTAACTACTTTCACTGATGGGCCACTTTTTTTTTTTGTTTCCTAGGCCTCAATGTTGTTCCTGGGTAATTTAGAAAGCCGGGTAAACAGGAGCCTTTGAAATGTGGTTCCTATATCCTATCACAAGAACTTGAGAGACTGGGCTCTCTTGCCAGTCATCCCATTTCCAAATAGCAGACTACAGTCCATTTTAGGTCTTCAAAGGAACGAAAGAGTAAGTAGGCAAGGCAGCCACTTCCCCACACTTCAAACTTCTACTTGTAAAGCACTTTGCTCAACCCAATGAACTAGGAAAAAGCCAATCTCCGATTGCCTGGTGATCAGGAGATAAAAAGAGCTGACGAGGACAGGATGGGCAGAATCTAGACACTGGGTTTTCCCTGCAAGATCATAAATAAATAGAAATCAGGTACCAAAACTTACATAGACTCAATCATTTTCTTTGTAAAAACTTCATCAAATTCCCTCTTCAAACCTGTTTTCATGGTATCAGAAAGGACAAGACTGGGGAGATGGTTAACATTTCTGTCAGCTTCAACTTCTTCATCTTCATCAATTATCCTAAATCAATTAAGGCATCAGCAGAAGAAAAAATATTTAGACAAGCTATTATATATTCTAGTATTTAGACAAAATTTTAAAAATACAAAAGGATAAAAGCAGTAAGTAATACAGCAATAGACTAAGCAAAAAATGAGGCTATACCTGAGTATAAAAGGTATACTCAGGCTGGGCGTGGCAGCTCACACCCGTAATCCCAGCACTTTGGGAGGCTGAGGCAGGCAGATAACCTGAGGTTAGGATTTGGAGAAGAGCCTGGCCAACATGGTGAAATCCCATCTCTACTAAAAATACAAAAATTTGTCGGGTGTGGTGACACATCCCTGTAATTCAGCTACTCAGGAGGCTGAGGCAGGAGAATCACTTGAACCCAGGAGGTGGAGGTTGCAGTGAACCAAGATCGTGCCATTCTACACCAGCCTGAGCAACAGAGCAAGACTCCGTCTCAAAACAAAAAAACCTATACTCAGGGGGTTGTTCAACATTTCATTTAACAAAAAAGTTTTACATATAATCAAATCTGAATGTTCTTCAGAGAATTATCACATAAACCAAAATTAATATTCAGAGACAGTAAGTGAAAACACTTAGCAGTTCTATGAGAATTCACTTTAAAAGCACATACTTCATGGCTGGGCACGGTGCCTCATGCCTGTAATCCCAGCACTTGAGAGGCCGAGATGGGCAGATAACCTGAGGCCAGGAGTTCGAGACCAGCCTGGCCAACATGGTGAAACCCTGTCTTTACTAAAAATACAAAAATTAGCCAAGTGTGATGGCAGGCACCTGTAATCCCAGCTACTCAGGAGATTGAGGCAGGAGAATTGCTTGAACCTGGGAGGCGGAGATCGCAATGAGCCAAGATCGCACCACTGCACTCCAGCCTAAGCGACACAGTGAGACTCTGTCTCCAAAAATAAAAATAAAAATACAAAAAAAATTAGCTAGGTGTGGTGGCAGACACCTGTAATCCCAGTTACTCAGGAGGCTGAGGCAAGTGAATTGGTTGAACCTGGGAGGCAGAGGTTGCAGTGAGCTGAGATGGTGTCATTGCACTCCAGCCTGGGTGACAGAGCGAGACACCATCTCAAAAAAAAAAAAAGGCTACAGTATACTGGCCCAGCACAGTAGCTCACGCCTGTAATCCCAGCACTTTGGGAGGCTGAGGCAGGCGGCTTGCTGGAGCCCAAGAATGCATGACCAGCTTGGGCAACATGGTGAAATCCCGTCTCTATAAAAGACACAAAGATTAGCCAGGGGTGGTGGTGCATGCTTGCAGTCCCAGCTACTCGGGAGGCTGAGGGGGACAGATGTGTTGAGCCTGAAAGGTCAAGACTGCAGTGAGCCACTGCACTCCAACCTGGGTGACAAAGCAAGACCCTGTCTCAATTAAAAAAAGAAAAAAAAGGGGGGGGGGCGCGGGTTGGCTCACGCCTGTAATCCCAGCACTTTGGGAGGCTGAGACGGGTGGATCACCTGAGGTTATGAGTTCGAGACCAGCCTGACCAACATGGAGAAACCCTGTCTCTACTAAAAATACAAAATTAGCTGGGCTTGGTGGCGCATGGCTGTAATCCCAGCTACTCGGGAGGCTGGGGCAGGAGAATCGCTTGAACCCAGGAGGCGGAGGTTGCACTGAGCCAAGATGGTGCCATTGCACTCCAGCCTAGGCAACAAGAGCAAAACTCCATCTAAAAAACAAAACAAAACAAAAAAACAAAACAAAAAAAAACATACGCTTTGAATTCTCTGACTTACAGTCTTTCTGAGAGGTTAAGGATCAAGGTATCACCAAATGATAAACAGAATTAGCTTATATGAGAAGAGATATTACAAGGAAACAGCAAAAAAGCAGCTATATACACTGCCCAGTTACCTGTCCTCAATCTCTTGAAGCTTCCTTCGGGCAACTTCACACTGTGGTTCTCCAGTTGTCTGATCCATTTCTTCACAAATAACATCTAATATCCCAGGTACGGAAAGGCCACTAATGCAGGGATTTACTCCATGCCCCTCTACATCCTGATGCGCACAAAGAATCCAGTCATTAGGACCAGCACGGAGCTCTGCTTCAGTTATCCTTTTCTTTCTTACTGGACAACTAAAAAACAGAAAAAAAATTCAATGAAAATCCCAACTAATATAAATGAAACGTTTATCATTCCTATCTCCAATCAAATTTTTATATTTAAAAAACTAACTTTTTTGACAGTGTGTGATTACAAGATGGAAAATACTGCATTTTTTTCCTGCTATTCTCACAGCCACACTGAACTGCTTTCTTCTACTGCTCTTTGCCAAATAAAGATGCACCTGCAAGATTTTGCCTGTTCAAACAGTTAAGTGTTCAGTGTGGGACCTTAAAGTCATTCCTGCTTATTTGGCTCTGGAAAGGGCAAGTGGGAAGTAAAGAAACCAAAAGTTGGCTGGGCGTGGTGGCTCACACCTGTAATACCAGCACGTGGAGTGGCTGAGGTAGGAGGATCACCTGAGCCTACAGTTCAAGACCAGCTTGGGCAATATAGTGAGACACTAATTCAAACCATGAATGAATGAATGAATGAATGAATGAATGAAACAAAGAAACCAAAAGTCAGCAATTCAGCATATTTTGTCATACTGCTACTGCTCCATCAAACATATAGGGAGATGGTCTGGCAGCCATTCTATATTCCCTTAGGGCAAAAATGTACATCTCATGAGGTTTGTTCAAAGTATTAATATTACAGGTGTGGGGGACAGCATTAATTTCTTGGTCCCCTTCAAAATGTCAGAGGCTCTATCAGTGTCCAACCAATAGTGGGGTCCAATTTTCTCCCACTTTGCAACATAATGTCTTCATATCCTAAACAAATTCGTACTTCATAGAAACTTAAGAATTCATCAAATCCCTTTTTTTTTTTTTTTTTTATTTGGAAACTAGGACCTAGAAAAACTAACCTGGCTTCTCCAAAGTGTCACAGTAAAGTAATGAGTTGCATCTTGAGGAAAAAGCAGAATAAGGCAAGTGTGGTGGTGTGTGCCTACAGTCCCAGCTACTTGGGAAGCTGCGGAAGGATATCACTTGAGCCCAGTGTCTGAGACCAACCTAAGCAACACAGTGAGAGAGTCCACATCCCCAAAAAGCAAAATAAATCTAAAGGGAACAGGTAATTTCCCCACACAATCTAACAATTCCACTATAAAAAGCAAATGAGTTTAACAGCTGGGTTCTGCACTCTGACCTCCAACAACATGATTTAGGCTAAGTTATTTCATGCCTGTAGGTTCACTTTCTAAATAGAGATCGATGATAATTAAGTCCCAAAGATAATATGATAGCACACTTCTGGGCATTAGACATCCAAATGTCTCATCCCACCTCCATTTGTAAATTAAAGATGGTTAACTTTTTAAGCCAATAGTTTCTATACTTTAAACTTTTTATTTATTTAGGCATCTATAATAACATCTTAAGAGGGAACCCCAAAAGATAAAAGCAAAAAGTTTCCTGTGTTATCCACAGTAATCCCAAGGCAATAAGGAACAGAAATATTTTCTGGTCAGTGGGTCTCACTGCAACCTCCGCCTCCTGGGTTCAAGCAATTCTCCTGCCTCAGCCTCCGAGTAGCTGGGACTACATGCACGTACCACCACGCCCAGATGATTTTTGTATTTTTAGTAGAGAAGAGGTTTCATCATGTTGGCCCAGCTGGTCTCAAACTACTGATCTGAGGTGATCTGCCTGCCTCGGCCTCCCAAAGTGCTAGGATTACAGGCATGAGCCACTGCGCCGGACCCAGTGATTTTTAAACTAAGGGAACTTTCAAATCTAATGTTTTATGAATCTACGTATCAACAAGTTTAGAAAATCCAAAGTGTCCAATGGCAGAAAAAAATCATACACAAAATTAAAAGACAAAGGATAAATTTGAAGAAAACAAGTGCAACACACATAAACCCCTAACTTCCTTAATAAAGATTTCCTGGCAGGACGTGGTGGCTCACGCCTGTAATCCCAACACTTTGGGAGGCCTAGGTGACCGAATCACAAGGTCAGGAGATAGAGACCATCCTGGCTAACAGGGTGAAACCTGTCTTTACTAAAAATGCAAAAAATTAGCCAGGCATGGTGGCATGCACCTGTAATTCCAGCTACTCCGGAGGCTGAGACAGAAGAATCGCTTGAACCCAGGAGGCGGAGGTTGCTACAGTGAACCCAGATCATGCTACTGTATTCCAACCTGGGCAACAGAGTGAGGAGCCATCTCAAAAAGAAAAAAAAAAAAATTCCTATAAATGAGTAAGAAAAAGATCAATAAGCCAATAGAAAATATGCATAAACAGCCAGGCGCAGTGGCTTGTGCCTGTAATCCCAGAACTTTGGGAGGCCCAGGCGGGTGAATCATGAGGTCAAGAGATCAAGACCACCCTGGCCAACATGGTGAAACCCCGTCTCTACTAAAAATACAAAAATAAGGTGGGCCTGGTGGTGCGCGACTGTAGTTCCAGCAACTTGGGAGGCTGAGGCAGGAGAATCACTTGAGCCTGGGCGGTAGAGGTTGCAGTAAGCCAAGATCACAGCTCTGCACTCCAGCCTGGCGGCAGAGTGAGAGTCCATCTCAAAAAAAAGAAAAGAAAAGAAGTTCAATATCACTTATAATTAACAAATATAAATTAAAACAACAATCTAAACTTCTTTAACCTTTTTAACTATAAAATCCTACACACGTAAAATTACATCAAACATACAGCTTAACAAATAATTACAAAACAAACAATAATGACAATGTAATTTAAGACACAGAATAGGCCAGGCGCAGTGGCTCATGCTTGTAATTCCAGCACTTTGGGAGGCCGAGGCGAGCAGATCACAAGGTCAGGAGATCGAGACCATCTTGGCTAACATGGTGAAACCCCGTCTCTACCAAAAATACAAAAAATTATCACACACCTGTAGTCCCAGCTACACGGGAGGCTGAGGCAGGAGAATCACTTGAACCTGGGAGGCAGAGGTTGTGCCGAGGGAGCCGAGATTGTGCCACTGCACTCCAGCCTGGGCAACAGAGCGAGACACCATCTCAAAAAAAAAAAAAAAAAAAAGGCTACAGTATACTGGTCTGGCACAGTAGCTCACGCCTGTAATCCCAGCACTCTGGGAGGCCGAGGCAGGCAGATCACTTGAGGTCAGGAGTTTGAGACCAGCTTGGCCAACATGGCACAACCCTTTCTCTATTAAAAATACAAAAAATTGGCCGGGCTCAGTGGCTCATGCCTGTAATCCCAGCACTCTGGGAGGCCAAGGCAAGAGGATCATCTGAGGTCGGGAGTTCCAGACCAGCCTGATCAACATGGAGAAACCCTGTCTCTACTGAAAATACAAAATTAGCCAGGCAAGGTGGCACATGCCTGTAATCCCAACTATTTAGGAGGTACAGCCGGAGAACCACTTGAAGCTGGGAGGCAGAGGTTGTGCTGAGTGGAGATTGTGCCATTGCACTCCAGTCTGGGCAACAAGAGTGAAACTCCGTCTCAGAAAAAAAAAAAATTAGCTGGGCGTGGTGGTATGCTCCTGTAATCCCAGCTACTTGTGAGGCTGAGGCAGGAGAATCGCTTGAACCTGGGAGATAGAGGTGGCAGTGAGCTGAGCCTGTGCCACTGCACTCTAGCCTGAGCAACAAAGTAACTGGCGAAAAAAACAAAAGAAAAGATACAGAATACAGCCAGCATCCCAAAATGGTAATCTAGTCTTGCTCTGTTGCCTAAGATGGAGTGCAGTGGCACAATCTTGGCTCACTGTAACCTCTGCATTCTCCTCCTGCCTCAGCCTCTGGGGTGTCTGGGATTACAGGTACGCACCACCACACCAGCTATTTTTTTGTATTTTAGTAGAGACAGGGTTTCGCCATGTTAGCCAGGCTGGTCTCAAACTCTCGGGCTCAAGAAATCCACCTACCCTGGCCTCCCCAAGTGCTGGGATTACAGACATGAGGCACTACGCTGGATGCCAAATCAGGACTTTAATGTGGATGCCTAATGATACTAATGGTCCCAATTTACACTCCTACCCATGTTTAAGAGTTCCTGGTGCTTCACATGCATCCCAATATCTGGAGGTAGAGTGGCATCTCATTGTGGCTTTAATACGCATTTCCCTAAAGATAATGAGGTTGAACACTTTTTTATTTGGTTGTTCTTGGATATTATCTTTGAGAAATCTTTTTACTTCTTATTCTTTTTTTTGAGACAGTCTCACTTTGTTACCCAGGCTGGAGTGCAGTGGCACAATGTCGGCTCACTGCAACCTCTGCTGCCCAAGTTCAAGCGATTCTCCTGCCTCAGCCTCCCGAGTAGTTGGGATTACAGGCACCTGCCACCACACCTGACTAATTTTTGTATTTTTAGTACAGACCGGGTTTCATCATATTGATCACGCTAGTTTTGAACTCCTGACCTCGTGATCCACCTGCCTCGGCTTCCCAAAGTGATGGGATTACAGGAGTGAGCCACCGCGCCTGGCCTTACTTCTTTTTCTATTAGACTGCTTGTTTATGAGATGTAATTTTTCATGTATTAGTTAGGCAGCAATCCCAAAGTTTAAAAATACACTTGTGTTGAGAAGACGTTAATGGGCATATAAATTGGCAAAAACTCACATTCGAACTTTAAAATGCACACACTTTAAGACCCAGCAATTCCGCATCAAGGAAACCATTCATATACTTCCAAACATATACAAAGAACTTCAAAAGAATGGTCAGGGTAGATTTGTAATAGCAAAAGATTAGAAAATAACTTAGAAATCCATCAATAGGAAATTGGTTAATTATCTATACCAAGTCCCGCAATAGAATTCCACACAACTGGCCAGGCGCGGTGGCTCACACCTGTAATCCCAGCACTTTGGGAGGCCGAGACGGGCGGATCACAAGGTCAGGAGATCGAGACCATCCTGGCTAACACGG
>NW_012105320.1:1102091-1103904 GCF_000951045.1 Mandrillus leucophaeus
AAAAAAAAAAAAAAAAGAAAACTTGGTAAATTTTTAGATTATCGTCTAAAGGAGACACAGGAAAAGGGTAACGGTTATCTCTGGTGGGGTAACTAGGGGTGTGGAGTAAAAGACTTGAATACAGTCTGGTGTGACAGTTCACACCTGTAATCCCAGAGCTGGGAGGATTGCTTGAGGCCAAAAGTTCATGACCAGACTGGTCAACATAGTGAGACATCATCTCTACAAAAATTTTTTTAAAAAATTAGCTCAGCGTGGTGACAAGTCTGTAGTCTCAGCTATTCAGGAGGCTAAAGCTGAAGGATCATTTTGAGCCCAAGGAGTTTGATGCTGCAGTGAGCTGGAATAACACAACTGCACTCCAGCTTGGGTGACAGAGACCCTGACTTTAAAAAAAAAAACTTTTCAGGCTGGGGCGGCTCAGGCCTTAATCCCAGCACTTTGGGAAGCCGAGGCGGGCGGATCACGAAGTCAGAAGATCGAGACCATCCTGGCTAACACGGTGAAACCCCGTCTCTACTAAAAAAACAACTACTAAAAAAACAAACAAACAAATACAAAAAAATAGCCAGGCGTGATGGCGGGCGCCTGTAGTCCCAGCTACTAGGGAGGTTGAGGCAGGAGAATGGGATGAACCTGGGAGATGGAGTTTACATTGAGCCGACATCAGCCTGGGAGACTCCGTCTCAAAAAAAAAAAAAAAAACAACTTTTCAATATGTACTTTTTAAATTATTTTACTTTGTGCATGTAACATTAACATGGCTCAAAATCCAAACATTACAATTTGTTACAGAGTGAAAAGTTTCCCTCTGACCTGCCACTGTTACTTTCTCTAAAAGACAACCAGTGTCACTAATTCCTGTGTCTCTTTCCAGAAACACTCATCTAATGTTTCACCTTTTCACTTAAACAAGTAATTTAGACTACAACATGGGTTCAATTAACGGTGGCCATAGAGTGAATAAACAACCACTGAAACTTACTCATCATCCTCCTCCTCTCGCTTGTGTTTCTTTTTACAGTGAACAGAAATACTGTTGGAACAAACAAAAATCAGTCAATTCAGAAATGTACTTGAGCTTGTGCTTTCAGGATCCTCTTTCTTGCTCCAATAATCTTCCTCATCCCCACACACCAAACGTCCCTTTCTGAGCCTAGTGGGATGGGTACAAATCACAGGTCAGTCGGGTAACGGTGGGTTGCCCCGACATAACTGGGCACTGAAATCTCAACTTGTCGTTTTGTCAAGGTGGAAGACCAAACGAGGGAAAACGTCCTCGGGGAAGGCGCTGTTCTAAGCACTTTATTTGCATAATCTCACTAAGAGGACCCGTTTCTGTCCCATGCTTGGCATACTTTGCAGATGAGACACTGAAAGTTGTCACTAACAGCGGCCGCGCCGAGGGGGCACCCAGACCGAGTCGCCCAGGTTCCAACTGGAAGTCTCACTTCTCGGGGACACAGTCGGGCCGAGGTTCGGACCGGACTCCTGGGCTGTGCGACCCCAGGCGACTTACAGTTAACGTCTCTGGGGATCAGTTTCTTCATCTGTAAACTGGGCTGCGAAGCTCCCGCGGAGGGCCGTGGGGAGGGAAAGTCAAGATGCCCCGGCGCGGAGCCCGCGCCCCTGCCCGTGCCCGCCGCGAGGGGCGCCCAGCCTGCCCGCCCGCCCTGAGCCAGTCCCAGTTACTCGCAAGGCTGAGGCAGGAAAATAGCGTGAACGCGGGAGGCGGAGCTTGCCGTAAGCGGAGATCAGGCCACTGCACTCCAGCTGGGGCTAACAGAGCAAGACTCCGTCTCAAAACAAACAA
>NW_012105320.1:1104061-1108480 GCF_000951045.1 Mandrillus leucophaeus
GACCCCACGTCACGCCTTCTAGAACCCTCCACCTCGGGCCGCTCAGGGGCATGCCGGGATTTGTTGTGTGTAGAGGGCCGCTGCCGCGAGGGATGCCGGGATTTGCAGTCCTTCCAGACTACAAACAAAATGGCTGTCTCTCGACCTCTTAGCCGGGGCTATGTGTTAATATGGAACAAGCTACAGAAGAGTAAAATGAAAAGATCAATGTGTTGCACAGTGTGAACCATATCTTCCTACGAATGTAAAAAAAGGGTGGCTCTGGCTGACCAAGAGTATGACCTAGGTTCAAATCCTCACTCCGCAAGTTTCGTACCTCAGTTTCCACAGTAGTAAAATAAGATAATAATAGTACATATAATCATGGAGTTGATGTGTGGAGTACATGAATTTAAACATCTAGAGCCAGGGCTGGGCGGTGGCTCAGTCCTGTAATTCCAGCAATTTGGAAGGTGGAGGCAGGAGGATCTTTTGAGTCCGGGAGACCCTGTCTCAAAACAAAAACAATCTAGAGCCCTTAGAGCAGTGCCTGACATACAATACACACTCATTAAGTATCAGTTATTAATATAAGTGAATCAATAAAAATGTAACAATTTTAATACAAATGAAGTTGGTGGTGCCTTAGAACAGCATGGAAGATAAGTAAAAACCTCATTTGCTGGCTGGGTGCGGTGACTCAAGTCTGTAATCTTATCACTTTGGGAGGCCAAAGTGGGCGAATCACTTGAAGTCAGGAGTTCAAGACCAGTCTGGCCTACATGGTGAAATCCCGTCTCTACCAAAAATATAAAAAATTAGCCAGGTGTGGTGGTCTGTGCCTGTAATCCCATCTACTCGGGAGGCTGAGGCAGGAGAATCACTTGAACCCGGGAGGCGGAGGTTGCAGTGAGCCGAGATCGCACCACTGTACTCCAGCCTGGGTAACAGAGTGAGACTCCATCTCAAATGGCTAGACCCTATCTCAACAACAAAAAAATAAAAATTAGTCAAGCGTGGTGGTGCATGCCTGTAGTCCCAGCTACTCGGGGGGCTGAGGTGAGAGGATCGCTTGAGCCCGTGAGTTTGAGGTTCCGGTGAGCTATAATTACACCACTGCACTCCAGCCTGAGTGACAGAGCAAGACTTTGTCTCAAAAAAAAAAAAGTAAATCAGGACTTAAACAAAAACAAAAGCCTCAGAGCACTTGTGAGAGGTATTGGCAATCCTTCCAGTCTCTTTGGGGCATTCAAAGGCAGCATCTCCTCCCTGGGCTTGGCAGATGGTCAACTCCAATCACTGATTATGCACTGTTTTTTCCATCTCGCAACAGCACCACCATCCAATCTAAATTGCTTATGCCAATCTCAATGCCCTTCAGCCAAAGCACACACCTGTACATAACTGAACAAAGAAAGATTTATCCACTCATAGCGGTGAGGAAGTGACTCCCTAAGAAGGTGTTACAAAGGCTTTTTATAGGATTTGGGGTTGTGTTAGATGATTTGAGGGAAGGTTTAAAAAAACAGCTTTTGGCCGGACGCAGTGGCTCATGCGTATAATCCCAGCACTTTGGGAGGCCGAGGCGGGCGGATCACGAGGTCAGAAGATCGAGACGATCCTGACTAACACGGTGAAACCCCCTCTCTACTAGAAATACAAAAAATTAGCCGGGCGTGGTGGCAGGCGCCTGTAGTCCCAGTTACTCGCAAGGCTGAGGCAGGAAAATAGCGTGAACGCGGGAGGCGGAGCTTGCCGTAAGCGGAGATCAGGCCACTGCACTCCAGCTGGGGCTAACAGAGCAAGACTCCGTCTCAAAACAAACAACCAAGCAAACAAAAAAACAGCTTTTCGACTGGGTGCGGTGGCTCACACCTGTAATCCCAGCACTTTGGGAGGCCAAGGCGTTCGGATCACAAGGTCAGGAGTTCGAGACCAGCCTGGTCAATATAGTGAAATCCTGTCTCTACTAAAAATACAAAAATTAGCCAGGCGTGGTTGTGGGCGCCTGTAGTTCCGGTTACTCAGAAGTCTGAGGCAGGAGAATCGCTTGAGCCCGGGAGGCAGAGGTTGCAGTGAGCCGAGATTTGAGATCGTGCCATTGCACTCCAGCCTGGGCGATAGGGCAAGAGAAAGAAAAGGTAAAAGAAAAGAAACAAAACAGCTTTGCCTGGAATTAATCCTGTCAGGAAGTGGGGATAAATTTGTGATTGGGTGTCTTTTTTTTTTTTTTTGAGACAGGTTCTCATCTGTTGCCCAGACTGGAGTGCAGTGGTGCGATCTTGGCTCACTGCAGCCTCTCCCTCCTGGGTTCAAGCAGTTCTCATGCCTCAGCCTGCCGAGTAGCTGGGATTACAGTCATGTGCCACCATACCTGGCTAATTTTTCTGTTTTTAGTAGAGACGGGGTTTCACCACGTTGGCCAGACTGGTCTCAAACTCCTGACCTCAAGTGATCTGCCCACCTCAGCCTCCCAAAGTGCTGGGATTACAGACATGGACCACCCGCCCCCGGCTGTGATTCTTTTCTAGAAGGTGTGAGGAATGAAGGAAAGCTGAACCTATAATTGGTAAAGCAGCAACAGTCCTTCATATCAGTTAGGGCAGGGTGATATTTGGCCATTTTTGTGATTTGGACAATGTTTATGTTTTTGTCTGTGTTTGGATATGATTAAGTGAACTTGTTTTTATCTTCATCCATGAGGTCACAGAGTAGCCTTGTTCGATGACATTCTGTGAAAATTTTATGTGTAACAGGAGGACACCGAGGTCTAACAGTATTGTGCCCGGAATTTATTCTTTCCGGTGGGTTCTTGGTCTCGGCGACTTCAAAAATGAAGCCGCGGATCTTCGCGGTGAGTGTTAGAGTTCTTAAAGATGATGTGTCTGTAGTTCGTTCCTTCACGTGTTAAGACGTGTCTGGAGTTTCTTCCTTCAGGTAGCTTCGTGGTCTCACTGACTTCAGGAGTGAAGCTGCAGACTTTCACAGTGAGTGTTACAGCTCTTAAAGGTGGCGAGTCCAGAGTTGTTTGTTCTGCCCGCCCAGTGGGTTTGTGATCTGGCTGACTTCAGTAATGAAGCAGCAGACCCTCGCGGTGAGTGTTACAGCTCACAAAGGCAGTGTAGACCCAGAGTGGGCAGCAGCAAAATTTATTGTGAAAAGCGAAGGAACAAATCTTCCACAACCTGTAAGAGAACCCAAAGGGGTTGGCGCTGCTGGCTGGAGTGGCCAGCTTTTATTCCCTTATTTGGTCTTGCCTGCATCCTGCTGATTGGTCCATTTTACAGAGTGTTGATTGGTGCATTTTTACAGAGTGCTGATTGATACATTCACAATCCTTTAGCTAGACACAGAGTGCTGATTGGTGCATTTTTACAGAGTGCTGATTGGTGCATTTACAATCCTTTCGCTAGACACAAAAGTTCTCCAAGTCCTCAGACCCAGAAGCTCCGCTGGCTTCACCTGTAAGTATCAAGCCAGTTTCCTCTGTCAGAAGATACTTTTCTCTTTCTGACCAAAAACCAAGGCATCACCATTGATGCCTCTCTCTTGTTAACACCCATATCTAGTCAGTTAGCAAGTTCTATGGACTTTACTTGCAAAATGCTTCCAGATTCTCCCCATTCTTCTCCAACTCTACTGCCACTGTGATGATCCAGGAAAAAACTAATGAACCCCCTTTGCCAATATAATGGGTTAGGTTTCAGTTTTCTTAATGCAATTTACAATTCAATTTTGTGTTCTTAAAGTAATATTCTGCTTAACTGGATATAAAATATACTCTCCTGGGCAATTTCTACAAATGGCCACCTCATTCCTCACCTTAAAAAATATCCTTTTTTCCAGCCTTGGCTCCCAAAGAGTTTTGTTGACTCTGAGGTTTAGAAAAAAAAAAAAAGGGAAAAATATTTTTCCAGGTTGGGTGTGGTGGCTCACATCTGAAATCCCAGCACTTTGAGAGGCTGAGGTGGCTTGAAGCCAGAAGTTCAAGACAAGTCTAGGCAATACAGCAAGACCCAGTCACTGAAAAAAATAAAACCTAAAAAAATAGCCAGGCATGATGGTGCATGCCTGCTGTCCTAGCTACTCCCGAGGCTGAGACAGGGGGATTGCTTGAGCCCAGCAGTTCAAGGTTGCAGGGCACCATGATCATGCCACTGTACCTAAGCCTGGGTGAGACAGCAAAGCTCTGGCTCAAAAAAAACAAAAACAAAACTTCCAGATGATCCTAGGTATAAATATAAATATATATTTATAAAAAGAGAGTCATGGCTGGGCACGGTGGCTCATGCCTGTAATCCCAGCACTTTGGGAAGTCGAGGTGGATGGATCACCTGGGGTCAGGAGTTCACGACCAGCCTGGCCAACATGGTGAAACCCTGTGTCTACTAAAAATACAAAACTTGGCCAGGCGCTGTGGCTCACACCTGTAATCCCAGC
>NW_012105320.1:1109185-1110430 GCF_000951045.1 Mandrillus leucophaeus
AATAATAATAAAAAATAAATAAAAATAAGAGAGTTATACTCCGTATTATTCTGAAACTTGCTTTTCTATCTATTTCTTGAACATCTAAATTCATTCTTTCTTTTTTCAAAGCATATGGCAGAAAGAGAAGGAGAGAGGGAAGGAAGGAGAGATGGAGAGAGGAGGGAGAGAGAATGAGAGTGAGGGCCAGAGAGCCAGAGAGAGAGAGAAGAGACAGAGCATGGGATGTGGTGTAGAGACACCTTTGGCAGGCCCCAGCCCTGAGCTCCTGGGAGGGGAGGCACACACAGCCATTCTTTTCATTCTTTAATCTACTAGATATATATCTATATATACATATAGATATATTTTTGATATGGAGTCTCACTCTGTCACCTAGGCTGGAGTGCAGTGGCGTGATCTCCACTCATTGCAACCTCTATCTCTGGGGTTCGAGCAATTCTCTTGCCTCAGCCTCCCCAGTAGCTGGGACTACAGGTGCCTGCCCCCATGCCTGGTTAATTTTTATATTTTTAGTAGAGACAGAGTTTCACCATGTTGGCCAGGCTGGTCTTGAACTCCCGATTTCAGGTGATCCGACCGCCTTGGCCTCCCAAAGTGCTGGGATTACAGGCATCAGCCACCACACCCGGCTATAATTCACAATTCTATACTAAGTTATACCCCTTGTCAGGCAATGTACTAAAATTAATAATTTATTAGGTGCTTTCTATTTTCAGGTGCTCTTTACTCAGATTAAGTCAAGTATTCCTCACAGCTCTGTGAATTGGATGATTTTCCTACTCCCATTTTACAGATAAGGAAATTGAGGCAAGTTATGGTTCCCAATTCCCTCAGCTATATGTGAACTAGCCAGTGCCCAGCCTCAGATCTGAGACCCTAGATCCTGCCCTAAACTTGTAGGGTCTGCTCATCTCACTGAATTCTGTGAAAGAAAGGGCTTTGGGGAATCAATCTGAAAGCCTCACTACAGTGTGTCTGAGACCTTGGAGCTTAAGACCCCAGAAGCATAAGTCAGAGGATTGTAGTTAGTTGTCTCCTCCATTACCCTGGGGAGAGCAGCTACAGAATTTGACAGTGGCCCCTAAGAGCCCCTCCTCTTATTTTTATTTTTTCTTTTTTTGAGACAGAGTCTCACTCTGTCACCCAGGCTGGAGTGCAGTGGTGCTCACTGCAACCTCCACCTCCCGGGTTGAAGCAATTCTCCTGTGTCAGCCTCCTGAGTAGCTGGGACTGCAGATGTAC
>NW_012105320.1:1110772-1128184 GCF_000951045.1 Mandrillus leucophaeus
TAAGTGCTGGGATTACAGGCATAAGCCACTGCACCTGGCCAAATTTTTGTATTTTTAGTAGAGACAGGGTTTTGTCATATTGGCCAGGCTGGTCTTAAACTCCTGACCTCAAGTGATCCACCTGTCTTGGCCTTCCAAAGTGCTGGGATTACAGGTATGAGCCACTGCACCTGGACCCATCTTTTTCTTAGTGACTGTCCAACCCTGCCTCTTTGATGTTACTTCCAGTGCACCTCTCATGGGGTTGGTGGGTCAGAGACATACAGACACTTAGACAATCCTTTCATGACTACTTTTTCCTTGGTGGTTAATCTCAACTGTTTCCCCCTACCTTTTTTTTAAACAATGTTTTCTGGTTATAAAATGAACACAGCTTCTTAGTTAGTGGTGGGGCTGATAAAAGTACAGAAAAGCAAATAAAAATCACTTAATACCATCCAGAAGGAAACTCCATTATGACTATCCTGGGCAGTTGAGGCTGCAGTGAGCTGTGACTGCAACACTGCACTCCAGCTTGAGCAACAGAGCAAGACCTTGTCTTAGGAAAAAAAAAAAAAAAAAAAGCTGGGGCCGACGGGAGGGGAATGAGTAATTTGCCTACATAATAGTTATTAATTGATAGAACTTAAGAAACAAACTTAGCGGCCAGGCACGTTGGCTCATGCCTGTAATTCCAGCACTTTGGGAAGCTGAGGCGGGCAGATCACCTTAGGTCAGGAGTATAAGACCAGCCTGGCCAACATAGTGAAACCCTGTCTGTATCAAAAAATACAAAAATAAGTTGGGCATGGTGGCACATGCCTGTAGTCCCAGCTACTTAGGAGGCTGAGGCAGGAGAATCACTTGAACCCAGGAGGCAGAGGTTGCAGTGCGCTGAGTTTGTGCCACTGTACTGCAACCTGGGTGATGGAGCAAGACTCCATCTGAAAAAAAGAAACAATCTTAGCAAGTGAGTTAGGTAAATAATACCAGAGTACTAGGCTTTATCCCCTCTGAAAGAAACACATGATACCAAACTGTTCATGGCAATGATCCATGAGGGGTGGGGGTTGTCAGAAGTTATCACCTCAAGTGATCTGCACTCCTCAGCCTCCTAAAGGCTGGGATTACAGGTGTGAGCCACCGTGCCCGGCCAACCCCTTGGTATTGCGTCTATCTATGCTTCCTTACAGACAACATTTTCACATGTGTTGTCACAACTTGTTGCTGGGGGAATTATGTGCTTCTGATGTGACTCCACTGGAAGAAGACCCTTGGAAGCTTGCATCCGATTTCCATCAGACTTTGTGCCAGGAACCTTTTCCTTGTGTTGATTTCATTTTGTATACTTTTGTTATAATAAGTTATAGCCATGAGTAGGACCATATACTGAATCCTGTGAGATCTCCTGGCAAATCATCAGAACTCCGGTGGTTTGAAGGACACCTGACGTAGTTTCTTTCTGCTTGTCTGGATTTTATTCCTCCTCTTCCCGTCTTCAGTTACCACACCTGGAAATGATCCCTCCCTAGAACCAGTGAGGCTGTATGCACAGGCTTTGGAAATAGGGACTCCTAACAAATCTTACCTCTCCGTGGCATGGCATGGACCCTGGTAAATGGCACCTCTCATTATGAATTGCTTAACCCCATTGACTGGTACTTAATCTTGGTGAGTTCAGCCCTTTAAGAGCACAGGCTTTGCAGATAGATGGGTTTAAATACTCTTACTTTTGTTTTTCTATTTTTGTTACATTAAAAAAAATATTGAGACGTGGCTGGGCATGGTGGCTAACACCTGTAATTCCAGCACTTTGGGAGGCTGAGGCAGGCGGATGGCTTGAGACCAGGTGTTCGAGACCAGCCTGTGCAACATGGAGAAACCCCATCTCTACTAAAAATACAAAAATTAGCTGGGCGTGGTGGTGAATGCCTATAATCCCAGCTACTTGGGAGACTGAGGCAGGAGAATCGCTTGAACCTGGGAGGCTGCAGTGCACTTAGATCATGCCATTGCACTCCAGCCTGGGCAACAGAGTGAGACTATCTCAAAAAAAAAAAAAAAGAAAGAAAAAAGAAACAAAACTTGACATGGGGTCTTGCTATGTTGCCCAGGCTTGTCTCTAACTCCTGGCCTCAAGTGATCCACCTGCCACGGCTTCCCAAAGTGCTGGTATTACAGGCATGAGCCACCTCACCTGGCTAACTCTTACCTTCTTGAATTGTGTTTCTTCATCAGTAAAATAAGTCAAATTCGGCTTATTTTGATGGAATCAGGCGAAATACTACACATATTCCCTGGCATATGGTAACTATGCAGCAAATGCGAACTTTGTTTTTTTTTCAGGCAGGGTCTTGCTCTTTTGCCCAGGCTAGAGTACAGTGGCATGTACATAGCACACTGCAGCCTCAAACTCCTGGGCTCAAGCAATCTTCCCACTTCAGTAGCTGCGACCACAGGCTGCCAACACACCTGGTTAAGTTTTAAAATTTTTTGTAGAGATGGGGTCTCACTATGTTGCCCAGACTGGTCTTGAACTCCTGGGCTCAAGTGATCCTCCCACTTGGTCTCCCAAAGTACCGGGATTACAGGTGTGAGCTATCATACCCAGTCCAGAATCTTTTTTTTTTAAATGGAGTCTTACTCTGTTGCCCAGGTTGGAGTTGAGTGGCATGATCTCAGCCCACTGCAACCTCCACCTCCCAAGTTCAAGTGATTCTTCTGCCTCAGCCTTCCGAGTAGCTGGGATTACAGGCGCACACCACCACGCCTGGCTAATTGTTGTATTTTTAGCAGAGACTGGGTTTCACCATGTTGGCCAAGCTGGTCTCGAACTCCTGACCTCAAGTGATCCACCCACTTCTGCCTCCCAAAGTTCTGGGATTACAGGCGTGAGCCACCGTACCCGGCCCAGCCCAGAACTTTTATTGTTGTTTTGTTTTTGGTGAAAAGTGATTTCCCCAAATATACAGGAAGCATCTGACTGTTCTATCTCTCTCAGGGCTAAGTGGTTTCTTACACAAAGTAGGTGTTTGGAATTTTGTTGGAAGAATGTATTTACGGCGCAATGAAAGGCATAATTTTGTTTCCCAAGTAAAAATAATAAAAGTAGTAATTATAATTGAAAGTAAAAGAAGAATTATCTCTGAGTTCCATGTGCCATGCTCCATGCTAAGCAATTTGCATGGATAATTTATTTCACTTAATCTTCACAATGACACTGTGAGATAGGAACTATTATTATCCTTTTAAAGATAAGGAGGCCATGTCCGGGCACAGTGGCTCATGCCTGTAATCCCAACATTTTGAGAGGCCACTGAGGTGGGCAGATCACTAGAGACCAGCCTGGGCAACATGGCAAAACCCTGTCTCTACAAAACATACAAAAATTAGCCGAGCATGGTGGTACATGCCTGTAGTTCCAGCTACCTGGGAGGCTGAGGCAGAAGAATGGCTTGAGCCCAGGAAGTGGAGGTTGCAGTGAGCCGAGATCATGCCACTGCACTCCAGATTGGGCAACAGAGCCAGACCTTGTCTTAAATAAATAAATACGTAAATAAGATGAGGATGCTGGGCATGGTGGCTCACCCCTGTATTCCCAGCATTATGGGAGGCCAAGGTGGGTAGATAGCTTGAGCCCAGGAGTTCGAGACCAGCCTGGGCAATGTAGAGAGACCCCATCTCTACAAAAAATTAAAAAATTAGCCAGGCATGGTGGTGCCCATCTGTGGTTCCAGCTACTTGGGAGGCTGAGGTGGGAGGATTGATTGAGCCTGGGAGGTCAAGGATGCAGTGAGCTAAGATGGTACCACTGCACTCCAGCCTGGATAACAGAGACCCTTTCTCAAAAGCAAACAAACAAACAAACAAACAAAATACAGATGACGATGGCCAGACGCGGTGGCTCATGCCTGTAATCCCAGTACTTTGGGAGGCTGAGGTGGGTGGATCACGAGGTCAGGAGATCGAGACCAGCCTAGCCAACATGGTGAAATCCCATCTCTACTAAAAATACAAGAAAAAAAAAAAATTAGCCAGGTGTGGTGGCGGGCATCTGTAATCCCAGCTACTTGGTAGGCTTAGGCAAGAGAATAGCTTGAACCTGGGAGGTGAAGGTTGCAGTGAACCAAGATGGCACTACTGCACTCCAGCCTGGGCGACAGAGCGAGACTCCATCTCGAAAAAAAAAAAAATACAGATGAAATATAAGTAGGGGAACTGGGACTCAAACCCAGATATTAGGTAGCTTAAATAACAGCAATTTATTTTCTCACAGTTTTGGAGGCTGCAGTCCAAGCTCAAGGTACCAGCATGGTCAGTTTCAGTTTCTCTTCCTGGCTTGTAGAATCTTAATTACTTCCTTAGAGGCGCCAGAACTGCAACATATGAATTTTGGGGGACAAAATTATTCAGTTCACAACACGAACACTGTCTGACACCAAACTCTGGGAAGACATAGTCACAAATTAGTTGAAACCTCTGATTTGTTCTGACACTATATTGGGAACTGTGTGTGTGTGTGTGCGTGCCTGTGTGTGTTGGGGGCGGGGGCAGGAGGTGCTTCATTTGCTTCAATTGTTGGTCTGAAACTTTAATCCAAATTGGGCTGCCAACTTTTCAGCCGTCTATTAGCATACCTCCCACAGGGCTTTGTTAGCGAACACTTGAAAGGGTTCCTGGATTTAGAAGTCCAGTTAAACTTCAGATGAGAAGGGGAAGAATTTGGAAGAGGTGGGAGAAAAAGGTAAGCCCACTCACCTCAGAAGCCATGACTCAGAAATAATGTCTTTTTTATTTATTCCCCAAATTAGACATGGGAGGCCCTGCAGCTTTTCCAGCTGATGGTAACAGGTAAAGGAAAGTTTCTTTGAAGTTCCTCCAAAGATGTGGCAATGTTGATCTGATTTATTTTTGTGGTCAGATTGTTTTGGTCTTGATCATTGTTCTGAAGAAGGAATGAAGATTGTCTGCACAAGTATTTCAAACCCTCCTTTCATTTCCTCCTTTTTTTTTGCAGAAGCACCCAATTTAATGAGGACATATGCTTGCATTGTAATTATTTACTTAAAGGACTCCTGGTGTGTTTTCAGACAAGTAATTCATTCTCCTTGTATACTGTGAGGGGGTGGAGATTGTGCTGATGTTCCCAAGTATCATTAAGCCCGACAGCTGCTGTGGTTAATTTGCCTTCTAAAGATCAAAGAATTCTAAAATGTTAACTGAGTATAACTGGTTTGGGATTCACAAGATACACATTTTTCAACAAGGATAAGAGACTGGGATGGTGGCTCATGCCTGTAATCCCAGCACTTTGGGAGGCTGAGGTGGGTGGAACACCTGAGGTCAGGAGTTCAAGACCAGCCTGGCCAACATGGTGAAACCCCCATCTCTACTAAAATACAAAAAAATGGCCAGGCATGGTGGCAGTTGCCTGTAATCCCAGCTACTTGGGAGGCTGAGGCAGGAGAAACGCTTGAACCCGGGAGGTGGAGGTTGCAGTGAGCTGAGATCACGCCATTGCACACCAACCTGGGTAACAAGCGCCAAGAGTCTGTCTCAAAAAAAAGAAAAAAGAAAAAAGAAACTGCAAAGGAGCTACAGTTTTAAGTTCTTGGAGTAGTATTTAAACTTTGGATCAAACCCCCTGACTTTTTTCCAATTACAGACAGGCAATTATCTCCAGAGTTTTAAAATGTTGTTTCTTGGAATTTTTTTTTTTGAGACAGAGTCTCACTCTGTCACCTAGGCTAGAGTGCAGTGGCACAATCTCGGCTCACTGCAACCTCCGCCTCCTGGGTTCAATCGATTCTCTTGCCTCAGCCTCCTGAGTAGCTGGGATACAGGCACGCACCACCACACCCGGCTAATTTTTTGTATTTTTAGTAGAGACGGGGTGTCTCCATGTTGGTCAGGCTGGTCTTGAACTCCTGACCCCAGGTGATCCCCCTGCCTCGGTCTCCCAAAGTGCTGGGATTACAGGCAGGAGCCACTGCGCCTGGCCTTGGAATTTTTTAATTCAGAATTTTGTTTGCTATTTTAATCTTCCTTGATCCAGAGACTTTTTGTTTGTTTTCCTGGAAAGGGATGAAGAACTTAAACTGAATTTCAAAGATACAGAAGGGGAAGTAGAGCTGCATTGGGCTGCATTAGAAGAGCATGGAAATAGTGACAAGTGCGTCAGCTGTCCAGGGAGTAATTACAACTACTCTCTACTCCACTAAGATGGAGCAGAAAATGTGGTTAGTGCTTAATACCAGATCAATTTTTTTTTTTTTTTTAAGATGGAGTTTTTTGCTCTTGTTGCCCAGGCTGGAGTGCAGTGGTGCAAGCTCAGCTCACTGCAACCTCCGCCTCCCGGGTTCAAGTGATTCTCCTGCCTCAGCCTCCCGAGTAGCCGGGATCACAGGCACGCACCACCACGCCTGGCTAACTTTTTGTATTTTTAGTGGAGATGGGTTTTCATCATGTTGGCCAGGCTGGTCTTGAACTCCTGACCTCAGGTAATCTATCCGCCTTGGCCTCCCAAAGTGCAGGGATTACAGGCATGAGCCACCATGTCCGGCCTAATACCAGATTAATTCTTTATAATATTATCTAGTTTGAAATTTAGACCAAAGAGACTCTTAGGCAGCCTTGCTTGTTAGCAAACAGAATGCCCCAAGGCCACAGTACCAAAGGGGACTATCTATCTTAGGGAGGAGGGTCATGCCATTAGAAAGTTGTGGCTCTTGGGCAGAGGTTGGCAGAGCCATGGCCAAGTCTGGCTCATCAACTGCTTTGTAAATAAAGTCTGACTGGCACACAGCCCTGTCCATTTGTTTTCATACTCTCTACGCTGATTGTGTCACAATGGCACAACAGCAGTTACAACAAAGACCATATAGTCCAGGGGTCCCCAGCCTTTTTGACACCAGGGAGTGGTTTCATGGAAGACCGTTTTTCCATGGATGCGGATGGTGCTGGAGGATGGTTTGGGGATGAAACTATTCCACCTCAGATCATCAGGCATTAGATTCTCACAAGGAGCATGCAACTTAGAACCCTCAGATGCGCAGTTCGTATTCCTTTGAGAATCTAAGGTCAAAGCGGATCTGACAGGAGACGAAGCTCAGGCGGTAATGCTCACTTGCACGCTCACCTGCCACTCACCTCCTGCTGTGTGATCCAGTTCCTAACAGGTTGGGGACCCTTGATATAGACCACAAAGCTGAAAATATTCACTACCAGGCCCTTTGCAGAAAAAAGTTTTTGGACTCCTCTTTGTAGGGCCTCAAATTGGCCCCATCTCCACCTCTTCATCCATTAGCCTACATTGGGGTCATGCAATGTCAAGTATCAGATAAGAACTGACCACCCAAAGCTCTGACTAGGCTGTCTTTCTTCCCACATGACAAACTTTGCCATCCATTAATGCTTGAGCCACAGGCTTAATTAAGATGATGTAAATGGTTAAAGCTTATCTATTCCCAATTACCAGAAGCCAGAAAAGAAATACACAATAACTTTGTTTATTTTCTTATTTTTTGAGACAAAGTCTCACTCTGTTGCCCAAGCTGGAGTGCAGTGGCAGTCTGTGCCCACTGCAGCCTCCACCTCCAGGGTTCAAGTGATTCTCCTGCCTCGGCCTACTGAGTAGCTGGGACTACAGGCATGCACCACCATGCCCGGTTAATTTTTGTATTTTTAGCAGAGATGGGGTTTCACTGTGTTGGCCAAGCTGCTCTTGAACTCCTGACCTCGTGATCTACCCACCTCAGCCTCCCAAAGTGCTGGGATTACAGGTGTGAGCCACTGCGCCTGGCAAGAACTTTATTTTTTAAACTTCAAACTATCAACAATTAAAGGGGAATCTTCTTTAACTTGATCTTTTCTTCTATATTTGAAAAGTATCTCATCTTTGTCAAAATTTCCTTGGCTTCTTCAAAGTCATCTGAAACAAACAGAGACACTGAAGTCAGGCTTCATTTCAAGCAAGAATAAAACCAACTCTGATGACTAGGGCAGCCATATATAGGTGGAGCCCTGGGGTCCGGAGGGTCCCTCAATTCCTCAATAAGACTTAGCAACAAAGAGGGAGAACATCTGGATCGTTAAGGAGACAAAGGGATAAACCAAATGGGCTGGGGGGGTGGGGCATGTAAGAGCATGTGCACAGGATTCACATAAATTAGAGAAGTTTATTCTCTTCAGGATAGACCCAAGTAATAAATGACTGGTGGGGGCTAGATGCAGGAGCTCATACCTGCTATTGCAGCACTTTGGGAGGCTGAGGCGGGAGGATGGCTTGAGCCCAGGAATTGAAGACCAGCCTGGGTAACAAAGCAAGACCCTGTCTCTACCAAAAAAAAAAAAAAAATTAGCTGGGCATAGTGGCACATGTCTGTAGTCCTGGCTACTTGGGAGGCTGAGGTGGGAGGATCCTTTCAGCCTAGGAGTTTGAGGTTGCACTGAGCTATGACTGCGCCACTGTACTTCAACCTGGGTGACAGGGTGAGACCCTGTCTCTTTTTAAAAAAAAAAGGGGGGGTTGTGTTTTAAAAGTTTTTCCCGGCCGGGCGCGGTGGCTCAAGCCTGTAATCCCAGCACTTTGGGAGGCCGAGACGGGTGGATCACGAGGTCAGGAGATCGAGACCATCCTGGCTAACCCGGTGAAACCCCGTCTCTACTAAAAAAATACAAAAAAACTAGCCGGGCGAGGTGGCGAGCGCCTGTAGTCCCAGCTACTCGGGAGGCTGAGGCAGGAGAATGGTGTAAACCCGGGAGGCGGAGCTTGCAGTGAGCTGAGATCTGGCCACTGCACTCCAGCCTGGGTGACAGAGCGAGACTCCGCCTCAAAAAAAAAAAAAAAAAAAAGTTTTTCCCTAACACATGTGGTGGTATACTGAGGATATGAAAGCACTGGATGCTTTCTCTATGCCAGGTGCTGAGGCACAGAGCTGCCTCCAGGGGGCTTACAGTTCAGGTGCTAAGGCACAGAGATAAGCTCAGGGGGCTTACAGTTCCCAAGAAAGACACCGTTAGACCAGTGATTTTCTTTTTTGTGTGTGTGTGAGATGGAGCCTCACTCTGTCACCTAGGCCGGAGTGCAGTGGCGCGATCTCAGCTCACTGCAACCTCTGCCTCCCGGGTTCAACCAATACTCATGCCTCAGTCTCCTGAGTAGCTGGTACTACAGGGTGTCTGCCATCATGCCTGGCTAATTTTTGTATTTTTAGTAGAGGCAGGGTTTCACCATGTTGGCTGTGGCTGGTCTCAAATTCCTGATCTCAAGTGATCTGCCTGCCGTGGATTCCCAAAGTGCTGGGATTATAGGTGTGAGCCACCATGCCTGGCCAGACCAGTGATTTGCAGCTGGGGATGATTTTGTCCCCATGGGGACATCGGGCAAGATCTGGAGATATTTTTGGTTGTCACAGCTAGGAGGTAGTACTGACATCTGGTGGGTACAGGCCAGGGATGCTGCTAATCGTCTTATAGTGCTCAGCACAGCTCCCCCAAATGAAGAATTAACTGGCTTACAATATCTGTAGTGCCAAAGTCGAGAAACCCTGACTTAGATAAGTACAACACAATGTGAAGAGTGCTAAAATGAAGATATGTTATAACCACTCGCATCATTCCAGATGACTCCAAAAATAAAATATTTAGCAAAAAAGTCACAGGATATATATGATATTATTTATATAAAGATAAAAATATGTGAGACGAAATAATACATTATTATGTACATATATGGTTAAAACTATCAAGAAAAGCAAGGGAATGAGTAACACAAAATTCAGGAGGGTGGTTACTGTGGGAAATGTAATGGCAAAGGGTCTACCAGGGACTTGGAAGGCCTTGGTCATATTTCATTTCTCAATTTATTTAATATATTTTTTGTATTAAAAAAATTTTAGGACCAGGTGCAGTGACTCAGGCCTGTAATCCCAGCACTTTGGGAGGCCGAGGTGGGCGGATCATGAAGTCAGGAGTTCAAGACCAGCCTGGCCAACATGGTGAAACCCCATCTCTACTAAAAATACAAAAATTAGCTGGGCGTGGTGATAGGCACCTGTAATCGCAGCTACTTGGGAGGCTGAGGCAGGAGAATCACTTGAAACTGAAAGGCTGAGGTTGCAGTAAGCTGAGATCGTGCCACTGCACTCCAGCCTGGGTGAAAGAGCAAAACTCGGTCTCAAAAAAAAAAAAAAAAAAAATTAAGTCGTGGTAACACATGACATAAAATTCATCATGTTAGCCATTTCTAAGTGTATAGTTCAATGACATTAACTACATTCACATTGTTATGCAAGCATCATCACCATCCATCCGCAGAACTTTTTGTTTGTTTCAGATGGAGTCTCCCTTTGTCGTTGAGGCTGGAGTGCAGTGGCATCATCTTGGCTGACTGCAGCTTCCACCTCCCGGGTTCAAGTTATTCTTGTGCCTCAGAATCCCAAGTAGCTGGGATTACAGGTATGCACCATCACACCCAGCTAATTTTTGTATTTTCAGTAGAGATGGGGTTTCACCATGTTGGTCAGGCTGGTCTTGAACTCCTGGTCTCAGGTGATCCATCTGCCTCAGTCTCTCAAAGTGCTGGGATTACAGGTGCAAGCCACCCTGCCCAGACTTTCACAGAACTCTCTTCATCTTGCAAAACTGAAGCTGTCTACTTATGAAATAACTCTCTATTTTCCTCTTCCTGACTCTATTCCCCACAACCACCATTCCACTTTCTCTCTATGAATCTATCACAGGTACCTCATATAAGTGGAATTATATAGTATTTGTCCTTTTGTGACTGACATTTCACATAGTACATTGCCCTCAAGGTTCATCCATGTTGGAACCTGTGTCAGAATTTCCTTTTTTTTTTTTTTTCCTTGAGACAGAGTTTCGCTCTTGTTGCTCAGGCAGGAGTGCAGTGGTGCGATCTTGGCTCGATTCTCCTGCCTCAGCCTCCCAAGTAGCTGGGATTACAGGCATCTGCCACCACACCTGGCTACTTTTTGTATTTTTAGTAGAGATGGGGTTTCAACCATATTGGCCAGGCTGGTCTTGAACTCCTGACCTTGTGATCCACTGGCTTTGGACTTCCTAAGTGCTGGGATTACAGGCTTGAGCCACTGCGCCTGACCCTGTGTCAAAATTTCTATCCTTTTTTTTTGAGATGGAGTTTTTCTCTTGTTGCCCAGGCTGGAGTGCAATGGCGCAATCTCAGCTCACTGCAACCTCTGCCTCCCGGGTTCAAGTGATTTTCCTGCCTCAGCCTGCTGAGTAGCTGGGATTATAGGCACCTGCCACCATGCTGGGCTAATTTTTTTGCATTTTCAGTAGAGATGGGGTTTCACCATGTCTGCCAGGCTGGTCTCGAACTCCCGACCTCAAATGATCTGCCTGCCTCAGCCTCCTAAAGTGCTGGGATTACAGATGTGAGCCACTGCGCCCAGCCCATTGTTGCACTTATTATTTTGAACAAATTTAACTGTTAGATCAATTAAAAAAAAAAGTTTTAATTTTACATTTACTTATTCCTTTCTCCAGTGGTTTTCCTTTCTTTATGTAGACCCAAGTTTCTGACCTATATAAATTTTCTCCACTCTAAATAAATTCTTTTTTTTGAGACAAGAGTCTCATTCTGTCACCCAGGTTGGAGTGCATTGGCGTGATCTCAGCTCACTGCAACCTCCGACTCCTGGGTTCAAGCGATTCTCCTGCCTCAGCCTCCTGAGTAGCTGGGATTACAGGTGAGCGCCACCACGCTGGCTAATTTTGTATTTTTAGTAGAGATGGGGTTTCACTATGTTTGTCAGGGTGGTCTCGAACTCCTGACCTCGTGATCCGCCCACCTCAGCCTCCCAACATGCTGGGATTACAGGCGTGAGCCACCATGTCCGGCCAATCAATTATTTTAACATTTTTTTACAAGGCAGGTCTCCTGTCAACAAATTTCCTCTTTTTTTTTCAGATGGAATCTTGCACTTTTATCCAGGCTGGAGTGCAGTAGTGCGATCTAGGTTCACTGCAACCTCCACCTCCCAAGTTCAAGTGATTCTCCTGCCTCAGCCTCCCGAGTAGCTGGGATTACAGGCACGCTACCACACCCGGCTAATTTTCTATTTTTAGAAGAGATGGGGTTTCACCATGCTGGCTAGGATGGTCTTGATCTCTTGACCTCTTGATCCACCTGCCTTGGCCTCCCAAAGTGCTGGGATTACAGGTGTGAACCAGCACGCCCAGTCCAAATTCCCTCAATTTTTATTTGCCTGAGAATAGCTTCATTCCTCCTTCAGGTTTCTTTTTTTGTTTTGAGGAGTCTCGCTCTGTTGCCCAGGCTGGAGTGCAGCAGTGCAGTCTCGGCTCACTGCAACCTCAGCCTCGCTGGTTCAAGCGATTCCCCTGCCTCAGCCTCTTGAGTAGCTGGGACTGTAGGCACATGCCACCACACTCAGCTAATTTTTGTATTTTTAATAGAGATGGGAGTTTCACCATGTTGGCCAGGCTGGTCTCAAACCCCTGACCTCAAGTGATCCACCCACCTCACCCTCCCAAACTGCTGGGATTACAGGTATGAGTCACCATGCCCGGATCACTTTTTTGATATAGTTTGTTTCTCTAGCAAGGCAGAAATGTCGATCCTTTTTTTTCTTTTTTTTTTTGAGTCAGAGTCTTGCCCTGTCGCCCAGACTGGCATAGTGGCACAATCTCGGCTCACTGCAACTTCCGCCTCCCTGGTTCAAGTGACTTTCCTGCCTCAGCCTCCATAGCAGCTGGGACTACAGGCAGTGTGCCACCACGCCCGGCTAATTTTTGTATTTTTAGTAGAGATGGCGTTTTATCGCGTTAGCGAGGATGGTCTCTATCTCCCAACCTCATGATCCGCCCACCTTGGCCTCCCAAAGTGATGGGATTATAGGCGTGAGCCACTGTGCCCGGCCCAGAAATGTATTAAAGGCATTTTTTAAAGGCAGAAATGTAGATTCTAAGTATTTCATATCTCCCAACATAGCTATCATAGGAAGGTATATCATAGCTAGTCATTGAATGAATGGCTATGTCTTAGTGCTTGGAATTTCTTTCCATATTTAAGAAAGTCAAGAAAAGAAAGTACCTTGTTCAAAAGCACTGCTCACATTGTCAGTAAATTCTTTCTGTTTAGCTGAAAAAGAAAACCATTCTCTTAATTTTTCCACTGAAATAGACTTATAATATGAAGACAATACATATACTTTGTAATCATGCTGGTTTGAACACAACTAAGGAGGAAGTTTGTATTCAAGGGTAAGGCTTCATAACCTTTGTCTCTGCGTGTACCATGACGGCAGCTGCTGTTTAGCAGAACTCTGGCTGACCCTAATAACACTCTGTTTTCTACCCATGAAAGGTCTGAGGAGCAATCACCAAGGCTTATAAAATGGCTATAGAATCAGTTAAAAAAAAAAAAAAAAAGACAAGGATATACTGATTATCTCCACAAAACAGTTTGGGTCTTCGACATTTCAGCAAGGAGAATATTAACATGCTGGGAACACCTATCAGTAAAGCATTACTGAGTGTTTCTGGCAACGATTTGCAAATTGTATGGCCTCTCAGGAAAATGAAAACATTTACATCATGTTGTGTCATAAGCGAGAAGATGCCAAACAAAATAAAGCAGCAGCTATCTCATATTTCTCTTGATTCCTTGTTAGAAAATGAGGAATTTTCCAGTAATCTCATTTCTCAGATATAAATAGTATCAGTCATTTATATGGTGTCGTCTTTCGAAACACTGTCAAATACATTATATCCCTAAGGTAGGAAATGACAGGTATTGGGGGAATTGTCCCATGGGTGATGAGTGGAAGATCTGGAAGCAGAATCCAAGTCACTTGACTCCCAGTCCAGTGTTTGAAACTCACCTCTCAGGTAGCAGTGTGGTGTCCACAAAAGAACAGACTAGGAACCTGGAGGTTCTTAAGCCCTGACCCTAAAATTAACTAGCTCTATGCCTTGAACATTCATTTTACCTGGGCCGTAACAGATACCTTACAGGAGAAAATTTAGGAATTAATCTAAATTAAGGTCAGTGAGCTGCTCAAAGTCAAATGTTTACTATAGGGCTAGAATAAGTGTTTTTTTTTTTTTTTTTTTTTGAGACGGAGTTTCACTCTTGTTGCCCAGTCTGTAGTGCAATGGTGCGATCTCGGCTCACTGCAACCTCTGCCTCCCGGGTTCAAGCAATTCTCCTGCTGTAGCCTCCAAAGTTGGTGGGATTATAGGCGTGCGCCACCATGCCCGGCTAATTTTGTATTTTTAGTAGAGACGGGGTTTCGCCATGTTGGTCAGAGTGGTCTCGAACTCCTGACCTCAGGTGATCTGCCCATCTCAGCCTCCCAAAGTGCTGGAATTATAGGCGTGAGCCACCATACCTGGCCTAGAATACATGCTTTTACATGCTCTATCTCATTTATCTTGATCCCCACAACAACCAGTACTAATATTATCTCTATTTACAGATGAGGAAATTGAAGGTCAGAGGAATGAAGTCATTTGTTCAAGGTCACACAAAGTCAACAGCATGCTGCCTTGTCATCTAAAATTGGGCAGCTGAGCCCATCGACTGCAACTCCTGAGTTTCTCTTCTCCCTACCACCGAGCCCTAATGCTGTCAACATATCTCCAGCTGACAGTCCCCTCACCACAAATTCTATTTTACTGCTTTAAGCATCTTTTCTCATTATTGTTTGCTCATTTAGTAAATACTTACCAAGTTCCTTTTAAACTATAAGTACTTTTCTGTGAGCTGAGGATGTGAGGGAAGCAAAAAGTAGACATGATTTCTCCTTCTGCAGAACTTCCAGTCTAATGAGGGAGGCTGATATTGATCAATTAATATCACACAGAACAGTGAAGTTATAACTGTGATTAGTCTTACAAAAGAGATAGCCACTACTAATAGATAGCTTAAAAAAGGCTTCTCTGAGGAAATGATGATTGCCTTCAGATCTGAAAAAGGAGGGGTTAACTTAAATGGGGTGAAGGAGAGGAGGGCTTTAGGCAGAAGCAAGAGGCCCTAAGGTAGGAGGGTGCCTAGTACAGATGAGGAACCGGAAGTGGTCAGTGTGGCTGGAGTGGAGAGGGCAAAACGAAGAGAAGCAGAGGACAGGGCATGCAGGGCCCTGTAAGGGATGCTAGAGCTTTAGAGCAGTGAGAAGCCACTTAAAAGTTTTTTCTTTTTTTCTGAGATGTGGTTTTGCTCCACTGCTGAAGCTGGAGAGCAATGGTGCAAACACGGTTCACTGCAATCTCCACCTCCTGGGCTCAAGTGATCCTCCTGCCTCAGCCTCCTGAGTAGCTGGGACTACAGGCATGCACCACCACATCTGGCTAATTTTCAAATTTTTTTATGGAGATGGGGTCTTGCTATGTTGACCAGGCTAGTCTTGAACTCCTGGGCTCAAAAGATCCTCCCACTTCAGCCTCCCAAAGTACTGGGATTACAGGTGTAAGCCACACCTGGCCAATTTAAATAAGGCCAAAAGTAGTGATTAGATTTGGGTTTTGGCTGGGCTTGGTGGCTCACACATGTAATCCCAGCACTTTGGGAGGCCAAGATGGATGGATCACCTGAGGTCAGGAGTTTGAGATCAGCCTGGGCAACACAGTGAAACCCCGTCACTACTAAAAACAAAAAATAGAAGAATTAGCCAAGCATGGTGGCACACACCTGTAGTCCTAGCAACTTGGGAGGCAGAGGCAGGAGCATAGCTTGAACCTGGGAGGCAGAGGTTGCAGTGAGCCGAGATGATACCACTGCACTCCAGCCTGGGTGACAGAGCAAGACTCTGTCTCAAAAAAAAAAAAAAAAAAAGACTTGAGTTTCAAAAAGATTCCAGTGACAGTGAAGGGATTTGTTAGATGGGGCCTGAAGGTACAGACAGACCAGTGAAAAGCTACTGCAGTTGTCCAGGTGAGAGTGAGTGGTAGCTTGGAAAAGGTTGGTGGCAGTGAAAATAGAGATGGGTGGATGAATTTGAGGCAAATTTAAGTCGGCTCTTTCAGATGTAAAAGATTAACTACGCGCATAAGGAAAAATAAGGTTGTTAAGGCCTCCTCAAAATTTACACTTGTTCAACTGGTGTCATTCTCTTAGGGAACACTGGAAGAGGAACAGATTATTCTTCTTATTATTTTTTTATTTGGAGTCTTGCTCTGTCATCCAGGCTGGAGTACAGTGGCACGATCTCGGCTCACTGCAACCTCCGCCTCCTGGGTTCAAGCAATTCTCCTGCCTCAGCCTCCCGAGTAGCTGGGACTACAGGCGCATGCCAACACGCCCAGCTAACTTTTTGTATTTTTAGTAGAGACGGGGTTTCACTATGTTAGCCAGGATGGTCTTGATCTCCCGACCTCGTGATCCACCTGCCTCGGCCTCCCCAAGTGCAGGGATTACAGGCGTGAGCCACCGCGCCCGGCCTAAGAGGAACAGATTTTTTTTTAGGGGAAAGGTGGGGAGGGGAGACACTTGGGAATCCATTTTGGGCACAGTTGACATATATAAACTCCAAGAAGGCACAGTCTTTCTTGTTCCATGCTGTATCCTCAGTGTCATACGCAGTGTCTGATATTTGTAGTAGAACACTACAAGTATCTGTGAAAGTATGTAATGAATATACTCTAACAGAGAACCTTGGAATCTTTTATATGTGGAATGGTCAATTTGATGAGTCAAGTTGGCTAGGCTATGGTGCCCAGTTGTTTGCCAGGCACATTGAGTCACGCCTGTAATCCCAGCACTTTGGGAGACTGAGGCAGGGGGATTGCTTTGAACCCAGGAGTTTAAAGCCAGCCTGGGCAACATGGCGAAATCCCATCTCTATAAAAGACACAAAAAATTAGCCAGGTGTGGTGATGCACGCCTGTAGTCCCAGCTATCCAAGAGGTTGAGGTGAGAAGATTGCTTGAGCCCATGGGTCAAGGCTACAGTGAGCTGTGACTGTACCACTGCGCTCCAGCCTGGGTGACAGAGTGAGACCATGTCTCAAAAAAACAAAAACCAACTAGTTTAGATGATCCTGTGAAGGTATTTGTAGACGTGATTAACATTTATAATCAGTTGACTTTAAGTAATGGATGTTACCCTACATAATGTGGGTGGGCCTCATCCAATCAAGTAGAGGCATTAAGTGCAAAAACAGGTTTTCTGGGAAGGAATTCTGTAGCAAGACTGTAACATAGAAATCCTGCCTAGACTTTCAGCCTGCTTATCTACCCTATAGATTTTATTTATTTATTTTTTTGTGACAGGGTCTCACTGTCACTCAGGCTGGAGTGCAGTGGCGTGATCTCAGCTCACTGCAAGCTCTGACACCCGGGCTCAGGTGATTCTCCCACCTCAGCCTCCCGGATAGCTGGGACCACAAGTGTGCACCTCCACGCTTGGCTGATTTTTTTTTTTTTTTTTTT
>NW_012105320.1:1128760-1131639 GCF_000951045.1 Mandrillus leucophaeus
GCCATTCTCCTGCCTCAGCCTCCCGAGTAGCTGGGACTACAGGCACCTGCTACCACACCTGGCTAATTCTTGTATTTTTAGTAGAGATAGGGTTTCACCATGTTGGCCAGGCTGGTCTTGAATGCCTGACCTCAGGTGATCCACTTGCCTTGGCCTCCCAAAGTGCTGGGATTATAGGCATGGCCACTGTGCCCAGGCCATTATGTACTCTTTACGTTCATTTTTCACTTATCCTTGGACAAGCAATGAAATACATTCGGTGCTATTTTATCTTTCACCTTTGACAATGGATTCAATCTCTTTCATGGCAGCTTCACTTTCAGCTTCTGCAAGTTTTTCATTGATTTCCATTATTTCCATGAGAAATTGCCTGTCCATTTCATAATCTGTCCTTTCAGGAATCTCTATTCCATGGAGCTTTAGCTATTGGGGCAGAAAGCAAGAAAAATAAGTTGAAGAAACTATGGGCAGAGTAATCTAAATCCTACTCATCCGTTAGGAAATAATACCACTAATAGAGAAAAACTGGAATAGTCCCAGTAATGAAAGACTAAGGGGTATCAAAAGGTTGGACTGAAACATAAATGCTGGAATGGGATTTCCACTTCATGCTACCTGAAACTGTGTGACCTTGGTGTGGTCTTGGGGTAGTCATCCCTCCACTCAGCGGTTGAACTAGATGTTTCTAAAGATTCTATTCAATTACAAAATTTTCTAGATTGTAAGATACTTTTTTTTTTTTTTTTTTGAGATGAAGTCTCGCTCTGTCACCCAGGCTGGAGTGCAGTGGCGTGATCTCAGCTCACTGCAACCTCTGCCTCCTGGGGAAGCAATTCTCTGCCTCAGCCTCCCAAGTAGCTGGGATTAGAGGCACCTGCCACCACGTCTGGCTAATTATTTTGTATTTTTGGTAGAGGCAGGGTTTCACCACCTTGACCAGGCTGGTCTTGAACTCCTGACCTCGTGATCCACCTGCCTCGGCCTCCCAAAGTGCTGGGATTACAGGCGTGAGCCACCATGCCTGGCCTCTTAAGATACTTTTGAGAGGAAAAAAAAAAAAACACACAACAGAAAATGACTTTTAACTAAAAGCTACCAACATCAAATCCTTGAAATTCATAGAAAAAAGCTAGAAAATAACAATTTAAAAAATGCTGTTGAGGCAAGTAATATTCACAGAGAAAATTATACTTGTGCTGTAAGGCTAAATACTATTGGGTCCCTGGACTCTTTTTTTTTTTGAGAGGGTGCAGTAGTACAATTACAGCTCACTGTAGCCTCGACCTCTCAGGCTCAAGTGATCCTCCTGCTTCAACTCCAGAGTAGCTGGGACTACAGGTGTATGCCACCATGCCCAGCTAATTTTTGTATTTTTTGTAGAAATGGGGTGTCATCATGTTGCCCAGGATGGTCTTGAACTCCTGGGCTGAAGTGATCTCTCCACCTCAGCCTCCTAAAGTGCTGGGATTACAGGTGTGAGCCACCATGCCCGATCTCAAGCACTCTTCTGCTGAATAAAGGGGACGTGGCTGTCCTATGTCATAATGGGCATCAGGACTTCATGCACAAAAGGGTTGGGAAATCACCTTACAAGGTACAGTCCTCTGCTCAGGGGGGCCAGGAGGGTCTTATAGGCATCATTCACCAGGGTCGAATGCTTCTCTGAGAAGTCCTTTTCAGTCTGTTAGTGGAGATGAAGATAGTACTATTACCATCCAAATTACAAAGTTTTTTTTTTTTTTTTTAGACAGAGTCATCCAGGCTGGAGTGTGCAGTGGCATGAACTCAGCTCACTGCAACCTCTGTCTCCCACGTTCAAGTGATCCTCCTGCCTTAGCCTCTCAAGTAGCTGGGACTATAAGCGTGTGCCACTGCACTAGGCTAATTTTTATATTTTTAGTAGAGACAGGGTTTCACCATGTTGGCCAGGCTGGTCTTGAACTCCCGACTTCAAGTGATCTGCCTGCCTGGGCCTCCCAAAGTGCTGGCATTAGAGACATGAGCCACTGCACCAGGCAGGCCCACAAAGTTTTATAATATGCTGATGGGCAGGCACCTAAGGAAGTGGTTAAGTAGAGCTGGTGTGGGATCAGATGTCTTTATACTCAGCTGATAGGTTTTAAGTTATCGGGGAAGTCAGACAAAAGCTATGAGTGAATGGCAGCTCTGGGTCTGGCAGGCTAGGGTCAGACTGCCATGGGGCAGACACAGCTGATTTTCCAGCTGGGTCCCTGATAATCACATAATCACAAGGCCACTGCCACCCAGTATGCACACATATTTGGGGATTACTGGGGTTGGCCAATAAGCTACCTGAGACCTCTGGCTGAAGAAATCTGGGTGGACAAGACGCTGCAGTTGCTGGTACCTGTGCTGGAGCTTTGCAGTATCAACTCTGAAGGAACGGTTGCTGGAAAGAAATTGGGAGATTAAATTTATGCAACAAATATTTAAAGATTTGTCTACCATGAGCCTGGTTCTTGCTCTTATGGGAAAGTTGCAATAACATATACACAGATAATTTCAAAAAGTGGTAGGTCCTACGAAGGGACACAGAACAGAATCAGAGAGGGTAGCAGATGTAGTGGACAATGAGACGACACTGAACTGAAACTTGAATGATGAGTAGTCAAAGATCAGATGAAAGAGACATCCAGGTGGAATTCCAAGAGCAAGGACCTCGAGGTGGAAGCAAGACAGGGATGCCTGAGGAACTTAAAGATCAGTGTTACTGTAGCCCCTTATACATGTTCAGTGACTGGTGGGGGCAGATCCCACAGTTAAGGGAAAAGGACATTCCTAAATTACACAAAGATTTTTTGCCTGGCCAAACTTTAGTCAGATTTCTGAACCTTCTCCTAGGCCCAGCTGTATGTTTT
>NW_012105320.1:1131909-1140398 GCF_000951045.1 Mandrillus leucophaeus
GCCAGGATGGTCTCGATCTCCTGACCTCGTGATCCGCCCGTCTCAGCCTCCCAAAGTGCTGGGATTACAGGCTTGAGCCACCGCGCCCGGCCCAGCTGTATGTTTTCTTGTAAAATCCAGTTTTGGCAAATAACCTTGCTAAGTCAGTTTAGCTAGAATCCTTGATCCTCCTATTTGATTATCCTAGATCTCTGATCAGAGTGTTCATCCTCCACCATCCCCTAGGTAATGTCTGAGCACCCTGGCCTGTCTTCAGCAAGAATACTGTTAGGTCGGTTTAGCCAGAATCCCGTTTACTCTGCTCCTTGGCTACAAATTTCCTTCTGCCCATGCTGTTTTTGGAGTTGAGACCAATCTCTCTCCCTAACTGCGAGACTCTATTGCAGTGCCCCCTCTACAAGATGATCTTTTTTTCTTTTCTTTTTTTTTTTTTTTGAGACTGAGTCTGGCTCTGTCGCCCAGGCTGGAGTGCAGTGGCCGGATCTCAGCTCACTGCAAGCTCCGCCTCCCGGGTTTACGCCATTCTCCTGCCTCAGCCTCCCGAGTAGCTGGGACCACAGGCGCCAGCCACTTCGCCCGGCTAGTTTTTTGTATTTTTTAGTAGAGATGGGGTTTCACCGTGTTAGCCAGGATAGTCTCGATCTCCTGACCTTGTGATCCGCCCGCCTCGGCCTCCCAAAGTGCTGAGATTACAGGCGTGAGCCACCGCGCCCGGCCAAGATGATCTTGAATGAAGTCTTTCTGGTGTTTGAACAAGTGTGACTGAATAACGTTTTCTTTAATACCACTCTATCTTTTCCACAGCCCAGGTCCCTTCAGCCCTGTCTCCCGGTTTATTTTAATTCAACCCCTTTCACACTCTACTCCCAGAGTCTGTCCTATTTCCTTATCAGTTCAGCTCTATCCACACTGCCCCATCTCTCCAAGATCGTCAGCCTCAGGGGAAAAAACTATTTATTGGACCCTTTCCCTCGAATTCTCACTTTTCCCTCAGGTCTCGCCTACAATATTAAGATTTTCATGCTTTACTCCCCAATTTCGGACTACACTTCTGCAGTCCTTTCTTAAATACATCAAACCAACTCTTCCAGTCTCCCGGGCCCTGCCCCTCAAGTACCCCTTCCTCAAGCTCCGCCCCTCGACTTCTACTTCCCTTTCCCGTAGGTACCGCCCCTCAAATCTCCCTTCCCTCTAGCCTCGGCCCCCCTATTTCCTCTAACTTCAGCGCCTGCCCCTCCAGTGCCGTTCGTCTCCCTTCTCCACACCTCAACGCTGCTTCCCTCAGTCCCCGCCTCTCAATTTCCTCCTGAGAAATCAAGACACTTCTCTCACGCCTGCTCTCTAGACCTCCGCCCCCCTATCGGTCCCGCCTTCTCTTCCGCAAGCCAGATCCGTCCTCCCCTCTCGCAGGCCAGACCCCGACGTCTCTCTCGCCCGGGCCCGTTTCCCGAAACAGTCGCTCGTACCAGTCCATAAGGCTGAAGTAGTCTCGAGTGGGGTCAGGTGCCTGCAGCGCTCTGCACTGTGGGCAGAAGAACCTGTCCTCCCGCCCGGAGCCCCATGGGCCGCCGCAGTTCCAACAGTGGGGAGAATTGCTTCCCGCCTGCGACGCAGCATCGCAGCTTAGCAGTCTCCTTCTGGGAACCCCTGTCGGCCAAAACCCCCACACCCGGAGCAAAGCCCCGACTCTCCCCCGCCACATCTCGCCGGCGGCCTAGCTAGCCGTGGTCACCCGTGGGGAAAAGCAAAGAGAGCGTCCAACCAGACTAATGCTGCTGATTGGTTGGGGAGTCGAGGGGGCGGGATCACCCGAGGGGAACCCGAGTTCTAAGTTCCGCTCTGCCTTCTGAACTACAACTCCCAGGGAGCATTGAGGCGATGCCTGACGGCCACATCTGTTGCTCCTCATTGGTCCGGCGGCAGGGGAGAGGGTTTTGATTGGCTGAGGGTGGAGTTTGTATCTGCAGGTTTAGCGCCACTGCAGGCTGAGGCTGTGGAGAGTGTGCGGCTCCAGGTGGGCTCACGCGGTGAGTCATATGGGGAACTTCTGTTGGGTGTTTGGTGGTTCGAATCCCATCTTCAGCGTTTCGTGCGAGCGGAGTCTCCTGAGCTTCGCTTTGTCTGTATTTTTGAACTGAAGGGGGAGTGTGTGGGCGACTCTCTTCCTTTTTAGTAGATCATCCTCGAGGTGAAGTTCACTTCCCGTATTACTTACAAGCTGAAACAGGCCTGAACGGACAGGATAAGAAGGAACAGAGTTGTGTTCTTCAATATCAGAGCGAAGTTACTTTGTAAAAAGTTCTATAGATGTTAGTAATCATTGCCATTCTTTAGATTCAATCTCTAAAATACTTATAGAGAGGCCAGTCTTAGCTACTGGGCGCTGCAGGAACTGGAAACGCACTGAGCTGTGTAGGAGGATGTTCTGCGTGTCCCTAAGTAAGTCCCTAAGTAAGTGTATGGGATAGGGTGGCCAGGAGTGGGTAGGAGGGAATCAGTCCTCCTTCGGTCTTAGGTTTTCTACTTGAAAAAAAAGATTGTGTTTCACTTGAAAGGCTTCTGGACTTTTTAAAAAAATTATTTATTTTTGATATAAAGTATACATGTATGATTACCACATATGTACCTTTTTTTTTTTTTTTTTTTGAGACAGAGTCTCTCTCTGTTGTCAGGCTGGAGTGCAGTGGCGCGATCTGGGCTCACTGCAACTTCTGCCTCCTGGGTTCAAGCGGTTCTCCTGCCTCAGCCTCCTAAGTATCTAGGATTATAGGTGCCCGCCACCATGCCCGGCTAGTATTTTTAGTAGAGATGGGGTTTTACCATGTTGGCCAGGCTGGTCTTGAACTGCTGACCTCAGGTGATCCACCCGCCTTGGCCTCCCAAAGTGCTGGGATTACAGGTGTGAGCCACTGCACCCAGCCTAATTTCAGTTTTTTGAGGAATCACAATACTTTTGTGATTAGTGGCTATACTAATTTGCATTCCCACCAATGGTGTATGCGAACAGGGCAAGGTCAGACATAACTAGGTCCGTGAACATTTGTGTTTTTCCACAAGATCAGACTTACTGATGTTTTATTTTAATTGTAAAAGCCACGAGCTACATGGAGTTCCCAAGGAAGCAATTTTCTGTAGTACTACCTGTTTACTTGGTAGTCAGAACCGTGGGCACACAGGCTGAAGCCATTCCACAAGTCAGTCACCATTGTAAATTATACACAATAGTATATTTATTTAATATATAAATGTTATAGGTTAAAAATCTTACATTAAAGTAACATTTAACATTCAGAGAAAAGGGAATAGGGAAAGCGGTTATCAAACCAGTCCAAGGAGAGCAATGTGGACAAAGAGAGTGTTTTGGCTTGATCTGGGGTGTCAGTGTCTTGTAAGGAAGAGTTTTTGATGTGGATGAGCCTTTGGTGGCAGATGCTGGGTGTTAATCGTGAGTGACAGCAAGATGGTGTCTGTTAGGACAGCCATTCTGACCTAATAAAGTCCTGGTCTTATGACCACAAAATTTTCTGGTAAGGACTAGTAACAAAAGCGTGTACATGTTTATGTCCTTATCTGGTTTAGTACCGTCTTTTTTTTTTTTTTTTTTTTGAGACAGAGTCTCGCTTTGTCTCTCGCAGGCTAGAGTGCAGTGGCGTGATCTCGGATCACTGCAACTTCCGACTCCCTGGTTCAAGCGATTCTCCTGTCTCAGCCTCCCGAGTAGCTGGGATTACAGGCACGCGACACCACGCCCAGCTAAGTTTTGTATTTTTAGTAGAGTCGGGGTTTCACCATGATGGCCAGGATGGTCTCGATCTCCTGACTTTGTGATCCGTCTGCCTTGGCCTCCCAAAGTGCTGGGATTACAGGCGTGAACCACTGTGCCTGGCCAGTACAGTCTTTATTAATTAGACAAACATCTGGTCCCTATTGGCATAATGCCTTTTAAAATACAAGAGCCTTTTTCTAAGATAAAATTACTTATGTCAAGAGCACTCTGTACAGTTCCCCTTTCTCCACATTCTTCCCAGCATCTGTTATTGCCTGTCTTTTATTCAAACCATTTTAACTGGGGTGAGATGGTATCTCATTGTAGGTTTGTTTGTTTGTTTGTTTGTTTGAGACAGAGTCTTACTTTGTCGCCTAGGCTGGAATGCAGTGGTGCGATTTTGACTCACTGCATTCTCTGCCTCCCAGGTTCAAGCGATTCTCCTGCCTCAGCCTCCCAAGTAGCTGGGATTATAGACACCTGCCACCATGCCCAGCTAATTTCCATATTTTTAGTGGAGACAGGGTTTCACCATGTTGGCCAGGCTGGTCTCAAACTCCTGACCTCAAGTGATCTGCCCGCCTCCGCCTTCCAAAGTTTTGGGATTACAGGCATGAGATACTGTGCCCAGGCCTCACTGTAGTTTTGATTTGTTATTTCTCCAATGATCAGTGATGTTGAGCATTTTTTTATATACCCGTTGGCCATTTGTATGTCTTCTTTTGAGAAATGTCTGTTCGAATCTTTTGCCCATTTCTTTTTTTGAGACAGAGTCTCACTCTGTCACCTAGCCTGGAGTGCAGTGGCGCGATCTCGGCTCACTGCAACCTCCGTCTCCGTTTCCTGGGTTCAAGTGATTCTCGTGTCTCAGCCTCCAAAGTAGCTGGGACTACAGGCACGAGCCACCACGCCCAGCTAATTTTTTGTATTTTTAGTAGAGATGTGGTTTCGCCATGTTGGCCAGGCTGGTCTTGAACTCCTGACCTCAGATGATCCACTCCGCCTTGGCCTCCCAAAGTGCTGGGATTACAGATGTGAGGCACTGTGCCTGGCCTGCCCATTTCTTAAATTGGATTATTTGTCTTTTTGCAGTTGAGTTTCATCTCCTTATATATTCTGATTATTCATCCCTTGTCAGATGGCTAGTTTGGAAATGTTTTTTCCCATTCTGTGGGTTGTCTCTTCACTTTGTTGATTGTTTCCTTTGCTGTGCAGAAGCTTTTTTAGCTTGATGAAATCCCAGTTGCCTGTTTTTGCTTTAGTTGCCTGTGCTTTTGAGGTCTTACGCAAAAAACCTGTGCCCAAGATGAGTGTCCTGGAGCATTTCCCCAGTGTTTTCTTCTAGTGGTTTTATAGGTTTGGGGACTGGACTTCTGTTTACAGTCCTGGAGTTTTGCTGCCTTCACTTTGGTCTTTCACTCACTTCTCTGCATGACTTTCCAATAACAATGGCTCCCAGAGAGCTTGGGTGGGTCGGGGGAGTATTACATGCATCACTTCACTTAATCCTTATGGTCTGTCTACTTATTTTTGATGAGAAAACAGGCTTAGCGAAGTTGTGATCTACCTAAAGTCATGCACAGTTTCACTCAAGTGTCTGACTCCAGATCTGCTTGCCTCTAATCTCTCATAGCAACTTGTTGACACATTTTCTCCAGTTGTCCTGTCTTGCTCAAAAAGCTGTGGGGAAGACTCAGCCTGGCTGAGGTAGTATTAGACCAGCAGTCCCTGGAGTGGCATACTCAGTTTTGGCATTGCCTTCCTGGTATGTTTTAAAGAAAACTCATCAGAACCTTTGTATCCTTTTTTTTTTTTCCTGGTGATAGGGTCTCTGTCACCTAGGCTGGAGTGTAGGCTCGATCATGGCTCACTGCAGCTTCAGCCTCCTGGGCTCAAGTGATCCTCCCACCTCAGCCTCCCAAGTAGCTGGGACTGCAGGTGCACACCACCATGCCCTGCTAATTTTTTGTATTTTCTGTAGATATTGGATTTCACCATGGTGTCCAGGCTGGTCTTGAATACCTGGGCTCGAGGAATCTGCCTGCGTCAGCCTCCCAAAGTGCTGGGATTACAGACTAGAGCCACCACACCTGGTAGAACATTTGCATCTTGAAAGCTGTGTAAATACAATCATTGTGGGTATCGTAGTCCCTACTTGTCAGCGGTAGTAATTTCAGTTACCAATGGTCAGCTGTGATCTGAAACTAAGTGGAAAATTCATAAGAAATAATCAATTCATGGCTGGACGTGGTAGCTCATGCCTGTAATCCTAGCACTTTGGGAGGCCGAGGTGGGCCTGAGGATAACCTGAGGTCAGGAGTTTGAGATCAGGCTGGCCAATACGGTGAAAACCCTGTCTCTACTAAAAAAAATACACAAATTAGCCAGGCGTGGTGGTGCGTGCCTGTAATCCCAGCTACTTGGAAGGCTGAGGCAGGAGAATTGCTTGAACCCAGGAGGTGGAGGTTGCAGTGAGCCGAGATTGTGCCACTGCACTCCAGCCTAGGTGACTGAGTGAGACTCTGTTTAAAAAAAAAGAAATAATCAATTCATAAGTCTTAAATTATGTGGTTTTGCAGTGCTTGTGTTCAAGTCACCCTTATATTTAATAATGGCCCCAAAGCAAAAGATGCTGACAATTTGGATATTGCAAAGAGAAGCTGTAAAGTGTTTCCTTTAACTGAAAAAGTGAAAGAGCTCAATTTAATAAGGACAAAAAAATTTGTATGCTGAGGCTGGTAACATCTGTGGTAAGAACAAATCTTCTATTTGTGAAATTGTGAAGAAGGAAAAAGAAAGTCGTGCATAGTTTATATAGGGTTCTGTACTATGTGAGGTTTCAGGCATCCATTTGGGGGGTCTTGGATCTTATCCCCCTGTGGTGGTGGGGACTATGATAGTGTTGTTTCCTGTGTTCTCCTGGAGTAGTAGCCTGAGTATGGGGAGGAAGAGAATGTCCTCCTCCCCCCGCTTTTTTTCTTGTTAATCCGATTAGGTCAGCAGTGGACGTTACTTTGGTTTTACTGGTGGTTCTGTTATCAGAGTCTTGTTTTGTTTTCTGTTCTTTGGAGATAGGGTCTCACTCTGCCACCCAGACTGGTGTATAAGTGGTATGATCGTAGCTCACTGCAGCCTTCAACTCCTGGGCTCAAGTATTCCTCCCACCTCACCTTCCCGAGTAGCTGAGGCCACAGCTGCATGCCACCATGTCTAATTTTCTTACTTTTTGTACAGGGGAGTCCCACTATGTTGGCCAGGCTGGTATTGAACACATGACCTCAAGTGGTCCTCTTGCCTTGGCCCTCCCAAAGTGCTGAGATTACAGGCATGAGCCACTGCACCCAGCCTGTTATGAGAGTCTGTCTATTAGGTTAATTCTAAGACAAGGGTGGGAGCCTCTGTTATGGTCTCCAGTTTATAAAAGATAGTTCCTGCAAGATTCCATCAAGGCTGGAAGGCCATTTAGGATGCTGAAAAGATAAGCCCTATAGTTACTTAGCATCACAAAGGGATAGGTGGAGTTATTTAGAGCTGTCTTCCTTTGTGTTCTGCCTCATCAGGTCACTGGGTCCTTAGGTGTCAGGGAATCTAGATTGAATGAACAGGTGTGTTTCCCTTTAGGAGCAAGCCCAGAGGAAAAGGGGTACCAGTGACATTTTATGTAAATAGACCCTTTGGAATAATGCAGCTGGTTATTGTACAATTTCTTTTTGACTTCTATTCCAAGCCACCTGATCCTTTGTCTTCTTTCTCTTTTCAAAATACACAGATGCTCCTCAACTTTCAATGGCGTTATGTCTAAATAAACCCATTCTAAGTTGAAAATATTGTTATATTGAAAATACATTCAATATACCTAACATACCAAACATCATAGTTTAGCCTAGCCTCCTTTAAACGTGCTCAGAACACTTATATCAGGCTGCAGTTGGGCTAAATTATCTAACACAAAGATTATTATTATTTTTCGTAGAGGTGGGGTCTCAAACACCTGCCCTCAAGCAATCCTTCTACCTTCACCACCCAAAGTATTGTGTTTACAGTTGTGAGTCACTGCACCTGACCTATTTTATTTTTAAATTTTATTTATTTCATTAATTTATTTTTTTGAGACAGGGTTTCACTCCTGTCACCCAGGCTGGGGTGCAGTGGCGTGACCTCAGCTTACTGCAACCTCCACCTCCTGGGCTCAAGCAATTCTCCTGCTTCAGCCTCCTGATTAGCTGGAACTACAGGTGCCTGCCACCACGCCCGGCTAATTTTTTGTATTTTTAGTAGAGATGGAATTTCACTATGTTGGCCAGGCTGGTCTTGAACTCCTGACCTCATGATCTGCCCGTCTTGGCCTCCCAATGTGGTGGGATTACAGGTGTAAGGCCCCATGCCTGGCCCCCACTATACATGAAATTTAAATGTAGTGTTGATTGTATCAATACATTTTTGGTTTCAGTCTTAATTTAAAATAATTGGACAAATGTGAGCTTTTATGAGCCCCCCAGCTCAATTTTATTGCTTTTTACTTATTCATAATCTTCAGATAATTTGTTTTTTCCCTGTAGTTTATGGTTGTCAGACAAAAAACTGATCCGGTGACAATGATCTGGTGAAAAGCTCAGCCCAGAAGAACTGTAGGTCTGGGCTGTTATGACTTTTAATTTTTGGAGAGCATGTTAGCCCTGGGTTTTTTTCTTTTCTTTTCTTTTCTTTTTTTTTTTTTTTTTTT
>NW_012105320.1:1140663-1149339 GCF_000951045.1 Mandrillus leucophaeus
TTCTTTTCTTTTCTTTTTTCTTTTTTCTTTTCTTTTCTTTTCTTCTCTGTTGCTGTTGTAATAGGCCCATTGTTTACTTTTTAAAGTCTTGTGCCTCGAAACTCACCTTTGTTGTTGGACACTTTCTTTTTGAGGTCGTGATGTCTCGGGAGTCGGATGTTGAGGCTCAGCAGTCCCATGGCAGCAGTACCTGTTCACAGCCCCATGGCAGCGTTACCCAGTCCCAGGGTTCCTCCTCACAGTCACAGGGCATATCCAGCTCCTCTACCAGCACGATGCCAAACTCCAGCCAGTCCTCTCACTCCAGCTCTGGGACACTGAGCTCCTTAGAGACAGTGTCCACTCAGGAACTCTATTCTATTCCTGAGGACCAAGAACCTGAGGACCAAGAACCTGAGGAGCCTGCCCCTGCCCCCTGGGCTCGATTATGGGCCCTTCAGGATGGATTTGCCAATCTTGGTAAGACCCTTTGTTATATAGTATCATGTTTTGTTCAGAAAAACAGTTACAGAAAGTTGTTGTGTTACCGGGTGGAAGGTTCTGATTGTGAGTTGTCCAGGTTTTTGGCACGTTGAACAAATAATTGAACATCATGCATGAATAAGCAATGAAAGCATAGATTTATTGAAGTGGAAGGCAATAGAAGCTAAAGTACATGTCGCAGGATGGGAGCAGGCCTGAGCAAGTGGCTGCAGAGCCCTGGTAGCAAAGTCTTCTGGGGTTCAAGTACCCTCTAGAGGTCTCCCATTGGTTACCTCCTATGTAGATGAAGGGCTGGCTCACAGCCCATTAGAGGCCACAGTGAACTGGACCTCGGCCATTCCAAGACTGGTGGGGATTGGCGCCTTATGCAAATGAAGGTCCTAGAATGGACAAATCATAGGCCAGAGTGCAAATTCTTTTTTTTTTTTTTTTTTGAGAAATCTCGGCTAGGCTCACTGCAACCTCTGACTCCTGGGTTCAAACGATTCTCCTATCTCAGCTTCCTGAGTAGTTGGGATTACAAATGCATACCACCGCACTTGGCTAATTTTTGTATTTTTAGTAGAGATGGGGTTTCACCATGTTGGCCAGGCTGGTCTTGAACTTCTGACCTCAAGTGATCTGCCTGCCTCGGCCTCCCAAAGTGCTGGGATTACAGGCATGAGCCACCATGCCTGGCTACTCCAGGAAGTTTGTGTGAATCGGCCTTAGATTCCCTGCCTTCAGACCCTATTTTCCTGCCTTAGTTAGTTGCAGCAGAGTGCTTGAGCCACCTTAGAATGATTCTGGAGTTTGAAGGTGATAAAAGGTAAAACCAAAGAGGCAGTGTTGGGTGTTGCATTGGCTGTTACCAGCTGTGGATTCCGTTCATTTATTCTTTCAACAAATATTAATTGGATATTTACAATGTGCTGTCCATCCAAGGATCTGAAGGTAGCTTTTGACCCTCTTCCTAGAAAAATGCAGATTCATGCAAACTTGCAAACATTATCCCCTAATCACAAAAGCTTCACCAGTTAACCTCTGCTGTGGTTTGCCACAGCTTCAGAGAATCAGAGCTGTTCAGAATAGAGATGGCTATTTGTTGACTACTTGTTATTTGTTTTTGTCTCAAAATAGTCAACCTTGTGATTTAAATATGTTGACCCTTTCTGACACCTCCTGGTTCCAATAGTAAGTTTCGCTATGCATATGTTTAAAATACACATGTGTGTATTTTAAAATTGCCAGGCGTGGTGGCTTATGCCTGTAATCCCACCACTTTGGGAGGCCAAGGCAGGAGGATCACTTGAGGCCAGGAGTTCAAAACCAGCTTGGGCAACATGGCAAAACCCTGTCTCTACTGAAAATACAAAAATTAGCCAGGTGTGGTGGTGCATGCCTGCAATCCCAGCTACTCAGGAGGATGAGACATGAGAATTGCTTGAACCTGGGAGGCAGAGGTTGCAATAAGCCAGGATTGTGCCACTGCACTCCAGTAAAAAAAAATAGTGTTTTTTTTTTCTTTTCTCTTACATTACAATGACCTCTTTACTAAACACATTTGAACTTGGCATTAATAGGGTAGAATATATCAATATAAAGAAATGAAGGACTGGTATATCATTTTGTGTTTTGTCACTCACCATCCTTGTTTTATTTCATGTCTAACTTTGATGTCTTGAAAAAACTGTAAAAAATGGAGAAACAATACACCTGCATTCTACATATACAACTTTATTTTTTTTTATTTTTTATTTTTTTCTTTGAGACGGAGTCTCGCTCTGTCACCCAGGCTGGAGTGCAGTGGCCGGATCTCAGCTCACTGCAAGCTCCGCCTCCCGGGTTCACGCCATTCTCCGGCCTCAGCCTCCCGAGTAGCTGGGACTACAGGCGCCCGCCACCTCGCCCGGCTAGTTTTTTGTGTTTCTTAATAGAGACGGAGTTTCACCGTGTTAGCCAGGATGGTCTCGATCTCCTGACCTCGTGATCCGCCCGTCTCGGCCTCCCAAAGTGCTGGGATTACAGGCTTGAGCCACCGCGCCCGGCCTACAACTTTAAATTTATAAGTAGACACTCGAAGCTATTTTTTACCCATTTAAAATATATTTTTTCAGGCCAGGCATGGTGGCTCATGACTGTAATCCCAGCACGTTGAGAGACCAAGGTGGGCGGGATCACTTGGGGTCAGGAGTTCAAGACTAGCCTGGCCAACATGGGGAAACCCTGTCTCTATTAAAAATACAAAAATTAGGCCAGGCGTGTTGGCTCACGCCTACAATCCCAGCACTTTGGGAGGCCGAGACGGGCGGATCACCTGTGATGGGGAGTTTGAGACCAGCCTAACTAACATGGAGAAACCCGGTCTCTACTAAAAATACAAAATTAGCCGGGCATGGTGGCGGGCTCCTGTAATCCCAGCTACTCAGGGGGCTGAGGTAGGAGAATTGCTTGAACCCAGGAGGCAGAGGTTGTGGTGAGCTGAGATCGCACCACTGCACTCCAGCCTGGGCAGCAAGAGCGAAACTCTGTCTCAAAAAAAAGAAAGAAAAAAACAATTAGCCGGGCATGGTGGCAGGCACCTGTAATCCCACCTACTCAGGAGTCTGAGACAGGAGAATTGCTTGAACTTGGGAGGTGGAGGTTGTAGTGAGCTGAGATTGTGCCACTGCACTCCAGCCTGGGTGACAGAGCGAGATTCTGTTTCCAAAAAATAAAGAAATAAATAAAATACAATATATTTTTCAGATAGGCCTATAGGTTTAGATGAGTGGGAAACAGAAATGGTGAGAAAGGGCTAAATGGGATACATCACCTTTAAAAGTGAGAAAACAAATAGGCTGGGTGCAGTGGCTCACAACTGTAATCCCAGCTCTTAGGGAGGCAGAAGTGGGAGGATAGCTTGAACCCAGGAGTTTGAGACCTGCTGGGCAATATAGTGAGACCCCATTCTCCACAAAAAGGAAAAACAAAAAAAGACGAGTAAACAAAGAGCCTGATTGGATGACCAGCATAAAGTAGATGCTGAATACATAGAGGCTGTTTATTATTATTATTATTATTATTTGAGATGGAGTCTCACTCTGTCACCCAGGCTGGAGTACAGTGGTGCGATCTTGGCTCACTGCAACCTCTGCCTCCTGGGTTCAAGTGATTCTCCTGCCTCAGCCCCCTGAGTAGATGACATTACAGGTGCCCACCACCATGCCCGGCTAAGTTCTGTATTTTTTTAGTAGGGACGGGGTTTCACCATGTTGGCCAGGCTGGTTTCAAACTCCTGACCTCAGGTGATCTGCTCGTCTTGGCCTCCCAAAGTGGTAGGATTACAGGCGCGAGCCACCACGCCTGGCCAAGGCTATTTATTATTATTATTTGTTAATTATTTATACCTATGTTTTCTTCTAAAATTTTATAGTTTTAATTCCTTTTTGTTTGTTTGTTTATTTATTTTTTTTGAGACAGGGTCTCGCTGTCATCCAGGCTGGAGTGCAGTGGCGCAATCTCGGCTCACTTCAGCCTCTGCCTCCCAGGCTCAAGCAATTCTCCCACTTCAGCCTCCTGGATAGCTGGGACCACAGATGTGCACCACCACTCCCAGCTAACTTTTTGCATTCTCGGTGGAGATGGGGTTTCATCATGTTGCACAGTCTGGTCTCAAACTCCTGAGCTTAAGCGATCCATCCATCTCAGCTTCCCAAAGTGTTGGGATTACAGGCATGAGCCACAGTACCTGGCCTAGTTTTAGCTCTTATGTTTAATTAAGGTCCTTTATTCATTTTGAGTTTTATTTATTTATTTATCTATTGAGACAGAGCCTCGCTCTGTCACCAGGCTGCAGTGCCATGGTGTGATCTCGGCTCACTGCAACCTCCTCCCAGTTTCAAGCGATTCTCCTGCCTCGGCCTCCCAAGTAGGTGGGATTACATGCTTATGCCACCATGCCTGGCTAATTTTTGTATTCTGAGTAGAGATGGGGTTTCACCATGTTGGCCAGGCTGGTCTCGAACTCCTGTCCTCAGGTGATCCACCTGCTTCAGCCTCCCAAAGTGCTGGGATTACAGGCGTGAGCCACTGTGGCTGGCCTACTTTTTTATTTTCATTTTTTGTAGAGACAGAGTCTCGCCATGTTACCCAATCTGATCTCGAACTCCTGGTGTCAACTGATCCTCCTGCCTCAGCCTCCCAAAGCGCTGGGATAAGAGGTGTGAGGCACCATCTCCGGCCAGTTTTCAGTCTTTTGTCACTAAGTATGATGTTAGCTGTGGGTCTTTCCCTTTTCCTTTCCCCTTTCCCCTTTCTTTTTTCCTTTCCTTTCCTTTCCTTTCCTTTCCTTTCCCCTTTCCCCTTTCCTTTCCTCTTTTCTTTCCTCTTTCCTTTCCTTTCTTTCTTTCCTTTCCTTTCTTTCCTTTCCCTTTCCTTTCCGTTCTGTTCTGTTTCGTTCCGTTCCGTTCCTTTTCTCTTTCCCCTTTCCTTTCCTTTCCTTTCCTCGTTTCTTTCCTTTTCTTTCCTCTTTCCTCTCTTCTCCTCCTCTCTTCTCTCTCCTCTTTGATATCTGAAGACTAAGCTGTGGATGTTTCATAAAAGTTCTTTCTGGGCCGGGGGCTGTGGCTCGTACCTGTAATCCAAGCACTTTGGGAGGCCGAGGTGGGCGGATCATGAGGTCAGGAGATCAAGACCATCCTGGCTAACACGGTGAAACCCCATCTCTACTAAAAATACAAAAACAAAACTAGCCGGGTGTGAGGCTGAGGTGGGAGAATGGGGTGAACCCGGGAAGCAGAGCTTGCAGTGAGCCGAGATCACACCACTGCACTCCAACCTGAGCCACAGAGTGAGACTCTGTCTCAAAAAAAAAAGAAAAAAAGAAGTTCTTTCTGGCTGGGTGCTCTGATCCTTTCTCCCTATAATCTCAGTGCTTTGGGAACCTATGGCAGGAGAAGTTCTTGAGGCCGGGAGTTGGAGACTGCAGTGAGCTATGATTGCATGCCACAGAGCAAGACTTTGCCTCCAAATTAAAAAAAAAAAAATAATAATAATAAATAAATAAAATAAAAGCTCTTTCTTAGGTGAAGGAATTTCCTCCTATTCCTAGTTTTCTGAGTATTTTTTATTATAAAAGGGGGTTGAATTTTGCCAAAATTTTTTTGTGTCTATTTTCCTGTATTCTATTGTTATTGTGTGTTATATTGATTGGTTTTCAGATGTTAAACCAACCAAGCTTTCCTGGGTTAATTCTTATTTGGTCATTTGTAATATTTTTTATGTGTTGCTGAATTTAGTTTGCTACTGTTTTGTTGAGGATTTTTGTATCTATATTTGTAAGCGATATTGGTTTGTGGTTTCACTGTCATGTCTCTGTCTGGTTTTGGTGTGAGGGTGTTGCCGGCTTCATAGATGAGTTGACAGTGTTCCCTTCTGTATTTCTTCGAAAAGTTTGAGAATAATTGGTATTAGTTCTTTACATATTTGATAGAATTTAAAATGAAGCCAGCCATGTGTTTCTTTTTTCTTTTTTTTTTTTCTGAGGCAGGGTCTCACTGTGTTACTCAGGCTGGAGTGTTACTCACAATCACGTTTCACTGCAGCCTTGACCTCCCAGGCCCAACTCCTACCTCAGCCTCCCGAGCAGCTGGGACCACAGGCATGTGCCATCATGCGTGGCTAATTTTTTTATTTTGATAGAGATGGGGTCTCCCTATGTTGCTCAAGCTAAAGTGAGGCTATCTGGGACTGCATTTTCTTTGTAGGGGATATTTTGATTACTCATTCAGTCTTTTGTTTTGTTTTGTTTTTTGGAGACAGAGTCTCTGTCACCCAGGCTGGAGTGCAGTGGCACGATCTTGGCTCACTGTAGCCTGTGCCTCCCAGGTTCAAATGATTCTTGTGCCTCAGCCTCCAGAGTAGCTGGGACTACAGGTGTGCACCACCACGCCTGGCTTAATTTTTTTTTTTTTTTTTTCATTTGTAGTAGACCTGGGGTTTTGCCATGTTGCCTAGGCTGGTCTTGATCTCCTGAAGTCAGCCAGTCCACCTGCCTTGACCTCCCAAAGTGCTAGGATTATCATTCAGTCTTTTCACTTCTTATGGGTATATTCAGATTTTCTATTTCTTCTTGTGCTAGTTTTGGTAGTTTGTATCTTTCTAGGAGTTTGTCCATTTCACCTATGTCATCTAATATTGTCACACAATTGTTCAGTTATTCTTTTTAAATAATTTTTATTTCTGTCAGATCAGTAGTAATTACCTTTCTCATTCTGATTTTAGCAATTTGAGTCTTGTCTCTTTTTTTCTTATTTAGTCTGTCTGAGGTTTACCAACTTGCTGATCTTTTTAAGTAACTAAATTTGGATTTGTTAATTTTCTTTTTCTTTCTTTCTAGAGACAGGGTCTCACTCTGTCACCCTGGAGTGAGTGGTGCAGTCACAGTTCACTGCAGCCTTGACTTTCAGGCTCAAGTGAACCTCCTTCCTTGGCCTCCCAAAGTACTGGGATTACAGGCCTGAGCCATTGCGCCCAGCCCATATGTAATTTTGATAGATCTTGCTAAATTGTCCTCCCTAGACAATTATAGACAACGTGAGTATAAATTATATTCCCACTGGCAATGTATGGGAGTACCCACTTTTTCATACCTCTTGCCAGCACAGGGTGATATGAAGCTTTTGAATTTTTGCCAATCTAATAGGTCAAACATGAAATCTTTTTTTTTTTTTTTTTTGAGACGGGGTCTCGCTCTGTCACCCAGGCTGGAGTGCAGTGGCCGGATCTCAGCTCACTGCAAGCTCCGCCTCCCGGGTTCACGCCATTCTCCTGCCTCAGCCTCCTGAGTAGCTGGGACTACAGGCGCCCGCCACCTCGCCCGGCTAGTTTTTTGTATTTTTTTAGTAGAGACGGGGTTTCACCGTGTTAGCCAGGATGGTCTCGATCTCCCGACCTTGTGATCCACCCGTCTCGGCCTCCCAAAGTGCTGGGATTACAGGCTTGAGCCACCGCGCCCGGCCAAAACATGAAATTGTGTTTTTGATTTCTAAATTTTCTTATATTGGGTTAGCTTGGCCACCTTTCATATGTTTGAGTCAGCTGTATTTCTGTTTTTTGTAAATTATCTTTTCATATCCTTTACTCATTTTTCTACTGGACTGTTTATCTTTTTCATTGATTTATAGGAACCTAACATTTATTAAGGAAGTTATTCCTTTTCCTGATAGGAGTTGCTAATATTTTCCCTAGTCTGTCTTGCAGTGAACATTTAATTGCCTGCCATGTACAATATCCTAAGTGCTGGAGTTGTACTGTTAAACAAGAGGTCTCCAGCTGCCCTCCTGGAGGTTATGTTCTAATGCAGGGAGGTGGGGAGAAAATATACAAATAAGCAAGGTAATTTCTAGTCATGGCCCATACTCAAAAAGAAATAAAACAGGATAACATTATGATAACAGGTGAGTAATGTTTATATAACAAGCTGAGTGGGAGGCTGGGCGCGGTGGTGCACGCCTGTTATCCCAGCACTTTGGGAGGCCAAGGTAGGCAGATCACAAGGTCAGGAGATCGAGACCATCCTGGCTAACACGGTGAAACCCCTTCTCTACTAAAATTACAAAAAATTAGCTGCACGTGGTGGCATGCGTCTGTAGTCCCAGCTACTCGGGAGGCTGAGGGCAGGAGAATCGCTTGAACCTGGGAGGTGGAGGTTGCAGTGAGCTGAGATTGCGCCACTGCACTCTAGCCTGGGTGACAGAGCAGGATTCCGTCTCCAAAAAAAAAAAAAAAGAAAAAAGAAAAAGCTGAGTGGGAGATGATAGTGGAGTCCAAAAGGCAGATAGTATTCTGTAAATAGTATCTATACAAAAGGCAAGGTGGAATGAGCCATTTGTGTAGTTGGGGAAGAAGTGCTAAGACCGCAAGGCAGATTGAACCCAGCATTCTTGGGGGCAGTGAAAGGAGGCCAGTGGTGCTGGGTGTCATGAGCAAGGGGAGAGGGGTATGAGGTGGGGCTGGAATGGTGGCAGGGGCCAGACCTTGAGCATCTATTAGGCCATAAGGAAGAGTGCAGATTTTATGCTAAGTGTTGTGGAAAACCTCAGGAAGGTAATAAGCAGGAAGTTACTGTATTGCAAGTAATTTTCCAAGTCATTAAAAATTACTCGAGAACTTTTAATGACTATTTGTTATTTCACAGTTTTATATATATATGTATGTGTATGTGTGTGTGTG
>NW_012105320.1:1150255-1151433 GCF_000951045.1 Mandrillus leucophaeus
CCGGCCAAGTTTTTTTTTTGAAACAGCGTCTCACTCTCGCCCAGGCTAGTGTGCAGTGGCGCAATCTCAGCTCACTGCAGCCTCGACCTCCTGGGCTCAAGCGATCCTCCCGCCTCAGCCTCCTGAGTAGCTGAGACCACCATACCCTACTGATTTTTTATTTTTTGTAAAGATAGGGTTTCACCGTGTTGCCCAGACTAATTTTTAAATTCTTGGTAGAGATGGGTGCCCGCTATGTTGCCCAGGCTGGTCATGAGCTCCTGGGGTCAAGTGATCCTCCTGCCTTAGCCTCCCAATGGGCTGAGATTACAGGTGTGAGCCACTGCGCCTGGCCATGTGATTATAGATAAACTGCCATTTGTTAAACTCATTGTAAATGTTGTTTTTTCTCTCCTGATTTTTAATCTTATAAAATCTTGATAAGCAGACTGATAATTCTGATTGCCTTCTTAGGCTATTTTCCTACAATTAGCATTTATGAGCAATTTTTAAACATTTGATACATGAAATTCAACAACTATCTGCTGCATGCTTTTGTATTACAGAATGTGTGAATGACAACTACTGGTTTGGGAGGGACAAAAGCTGTGAATATTGCTTTGATGAACCACTGCTGAAAAGAACAGATAAATACCGGACATACAGCAAGAAACACTTTCGGATTTTCAGGGTAGGTAACAAATACCCACGTATCTAGGAGAGCTGGTAATCTAGTCATTGCTTTTAGGTATTTTCCCACTATAAATCTCTGCTGTTCAAAGTTTGAAATAAAATGTTCTCTGTTTTAGGAAGTGGGTCCTAAAAACTCTTACATTGCATACATAGAAGATCACAGTGGCAATGGAACCTTTGTAAATACAGAGCTTGTAGGGAAAGGAAAACGCCGTCCTTTGAATAACAATTCTGAAATTGCACTTTCACTAAGCAGAAATAAAGGTAATATTATTATCTTATGGTTACTGGATTTTTTTTTTCCACTCCCTCATAGGAGGAAAATTTGTCCTGTCCTTACAGAGTATGGTTTAAGTGAGTAAAGATGAGTAAGTTGCCAGGCGCAGTGGCTCACACCTGTAATCCCAGCACTTTGGGAGGCCGAGGCGGATGGATCACCTGAGGTCAGGAGTTCGAGACCAACCTGACCCACATGGAGAAACCCTGTCTCTACTAAAAGTACAAAA
>NW_012105320.1:1152888-1154407 GCF_000951045.1 Mandrillus leucophaeus
ATCACTGCAAGCTCTGCCTCCTGGATTCACGCCATTCTCCTGCCTCAGCCTCCCGAGTAGCTGGGACTACAGGCGCCTGCCACCACGCCTGGCTAATTTTTTGTATTTTTAGTAGAGATGGGGTTTCACCGTGTTAGCCAGGATAGTCTCAATCTCCTGACCTCGTGATCCGCCCACCTCGGCCTCCCAAAGTGCTGAGATTACAGGCATGAGCCACCGTGCCCGGCAAAGCATCCATTTCTAAAACTATGGAAATAAAATCTGAAATGAACAATTGTTTTTCAGGGTAATATCTAGAAAGGGTACCTGACAAAAACAACCATAGAGTTAAAAGTAGCTCAAGGTGATTAGACAAGAGGAATACTATTTTTCTTTAGTTAAAGAAACCATAGAGCTTCCCAAACTTATCTGAGAGTCAATGACTTGGAGGGTGTCTGTGTGTGCAAGACATTTTGAAAATAAGGGTTCCTACAAGTACTCTTCTCTAGATTCTGGTAGGGATTTAAAAAATCATGCCTCTAGGGGCTGTGGCATGAGCCTGTAGTCCCTGCTTCTCAGAAAGGTGAGGCTAGAGGATCCCTTGAGCCCAGGATTTTAAGGCTACAGTGAGCTATGATGGTGCCTGTGAATAGCCACTGCCCTCCAGCCCGGGCAATATGGTGAGACCCCATCTAACCAAATGAAATAAAATCATGCCTAAGGGATTTTCATGCAGTCAGTCTTCAGTCTGGTATCTTGGAACTATGTCTATATTGGGCGTCCTGAAGTACATTTTATGATTAACTTAGTTTTCCCTGTTTCCGACTATTTTGTTTTCTCTGTGATAGTTATAGTCAGGGCAGCTGCTTTGGGTTTTGCTGTTTATGAGTGTGTAGGGGAGGTGCAACTGGGTGCTGAAATTTGGTCTGTCCTCTACTTGACAAGCTGTGTACCACCTTTTTCTCATTGGTCTGCCCAAAGGGCACTTTTCTTCCTCTTTTTAAAAAATTAAATAAACCTTTAAACATTTATTTAATAGATAAAAATTATAGGTTGGCATGGTAGCTCATGCCTGTAATCTCAGCACTTTGGGAGGCCAACACAGGAAGGTTGCTTGAGCCCAGGAATTCAAGACCAGCTTGGGCAACATAGTGAGACCCCATCTCTACCAAACATAAAAAAATTAGCTGGGCATGCTGGTATGTTCCTATAGTCCCAACTACTTGGGAGTCTGAGGTGGGAGGATTGCTTGAGCCTGGGAGGTCGAGGCTACAGTGAGTCATGATTGCACCACTGCACTGTAGCCCGGGCAACAGAGTGAGAAGGTGTCTCAAAAATACAAAGATATTTATCATGTGCAACATGTTTTGAAATATGTATATATTGTAGAATGGCTAATTTGAGCTAACTAACATGCATTACCTCACTTACTTATCTTTCTTTTCTTTTTTTTTTTTTGAGACGGAGTCTCTCTCTGTCGCCCGGGCTGGAGTGCAGTGGTGCGATCTCGGCTCACTGCAAGCTCTGCCTCCCGGGTTCA
>NW_012105320.1:1156547-1166080 GCF_000951045.1 Mandrillus leucophaeus
CGCTGTGTTGCCAGCTCTGGTCTTGAACTCCTGGGCTCAAGTCATTCTCCTGCCTTAGTCTCCCAAAGTGCTGAGATTAGTGGCACGAGCCACCATGCCTAGCCAAGTATTTCTTTTTTTATTTCCTGTGTGTGTGTGTCTGTGTGTGTGTGTGTGTGTGTGTGTGAGGGAGAGAGAGACAGAGAGATAGAGAGAGACAGAGTCTTGCTCTGTTGCCCAGGCTGGAGTGCAGTGGTATGATCTTGGCTCACTGCAACCTCCACTTCCCAGGCTCAACTGATCCTCCCACCTTAGCCTCCCAAGTAGCCGGGACTATAGGCTCGCACCACCATGCCTGGCTAATTTTTGTATTTTGCGTAGAGTTGGGGTCTTGCCATGTTGCCCAGGCTGGTCTTGAACTCCTGAGCTCAAGCAACCCACCCACCTTGGCTTCCCAAAGTGCTAGGATTACAGGCATGAGCCACTGCACCTGGCCGTGTGTATAGTATTTCACTGTGTATATATACACAACATTTACTTTGTTCATTCATTCACTGATGGACACTTAGGTCGCTTCCCTATCTTGGCTATTGTGAATATTGCTGAATTGAACATAGGAGTGCAGATATCTCTTCAACATACTGATTTAATTTTTTTTTTATATATATCCAGAAGTGGGATTGCTAGATCATATGGTAATTACAATTTTAGCTTTTTGAGGAACCTTTATACTAGTTTCTGAAATGACTGTACTACTTTACATTCCCACCAACAGCGTACCAAGGTTCTTTTTTCTTCACATCCTCTCCAATACTTGTTATTATTCATCTTTTTGATAATCGCCATTCTAACAGGCTTCAGGTAATATGTCATTGTGGTTTTAATTTGCATTTCCTTGATGGCTAGAGATGTTGAGCATTTTTCATACATCATAATAGGTATATTTTTGATGTGTTTGATAATTATTAATTGAAATTAACTCTTTTGCCTCATGAATTTTATTGGTGATAATTATTTTTAATTTATTTTTATTTTATTTCCTTGTGAGACAGGGTGTTGCTGTGTTACCCAGGTTGGAGTGTAGTTGCATGATCAGAGCTCACTGTAGGGGCCTGAGACAGGGTTTCACCATATTGGCCAGGCTTGTCTCAAACTCCTGACTTATGATCTGCCTACCTTGGCCTCCTGGAGTGCAGTAGTGTTACCACAGCTTATGGCAGCCTTGATTTCTCAGGTTCAAGCAATCCTCCCACCTCAGCCTCCCGAGTAGTTGGGACTACAGGGATGTGCCACCACATCCAGCTAATTTTTACTTTTTTTTTTTTGAGATGGAGTTTTGTTCTTGTTGCCCAGGTTGGAGTGCAATGGTGTGGTCTCAGCTCACTGCAACCTCCGCCTCCTGGCTTCAAGTGATTCTCCTGCCTCAGCCTCCCAGGTAGCTGGGATTGCAGGTGCCCACCACCACACCTGGCTAATTTTTTTGTATTTTTAGTAGAGACGGGGTTTCACCATATTGGCCTGGCTGGTCTTGAACTCCTGACCTCAGGTGATCTGCCTACCTCGGCCTCCCAGAGTGCTGGGATCACAGGCGTGAGCCAACACGCCTGGGCCTAATTTTTATTTCTTTATTGTAGAGATGAGTCTTGTTATGTTGCCTAGGCTTGTCTCGAACTCCTGGGCTCAAGTTATGTTCCTGCCTCAGCCTCTCAAAGTGTTGGGATTATAGGTATGAACCACTGTGTTTGGCCAAGACATTTTTATATTAATTCATTAAGTAAACTTACTACATGTTAAGATGGGTAACATTTATTTTTTTCTTCTTGAGACGGAGTCTCGCTCTGTCACCCAGGCTGGAGTCCGGTGGCTCAATCTCGGCTCACTGCAACCTCCGCCTTCCAGGTTCAAGCGATTCTTCTGCCTCAGCCACCCAAGTAGCTGGGACTACAGGCCTGTGCCACCACGCCCAGCTAATTTTTTGTATTTTTAGTAGAGATGGGGTTTTACTGTGTTAGCCAGGATGGTCTCGATCTCCTGATCTCATGATCTGCCTGCGTCAGCCCCCCAAAGTGCTGGGATTACAGGCGTGAGCCACTGCGCCTGGCCTGAGTAATATTTTTTTATGAAAAATAATTATTAAAAAGATTAGTGAGAAGAGAGGAACTATTCGACATTTTTCCAAATTTTTTTGACATCTGGCTTAGTTAGAAGATGGCTAGATTCTGATATTTGCTTCCTCATTCAGTCTGTTATGTTGTCACATGCCACGTAGCCTCTGGAAAACTCCATATGTATGAGCTAATGAGAATGGAAAACACAAATAATGTCTTAGTATTATTCTGAACATAGTTGTGGCTTTGTGGATGCCCTGCAAGGCCTTGGGGTCCTCTTGGGGAGATCCAGTCATACTTTGAGAACCATTTCTTTAGGAAAGTATCAGGATACTGTTACCACATTACAAAATGCTCTTCAACCCCCTTCCCTTCTCACAAAGGTCTTTCTACTGATATTTTTGGAAACACAGAAGTAGAAAGTACATAAAAGGAAATAATCCTCCATATTCCTGCAACATAGTCAAGCACAGTATCCTCTTTATTATATGGGCAAAATTTTAGTTTACTGATACTGAATTCAGTAACTGATTGTGTTTCCATATTTGCACTGGTTGCTTGAAATCTCACTGTCAAACCTTTTCTTTTCTTTTCTTTTTTTTTTTTTTTACTGAGACTAAGTCTCGCTCTGTCGCCCAGGCTGGAGTACAGTGGCGAGATCTCGGCTGACTGCAACTTCTGCCTCATGGGTTCAAGCAATTCTCTGCCACAGCCTCCCGAGTAGCTGGGATTACAAGTGCCCACCACCACACCCGGCTAATTTTTGTATTTTTAGCGGAGATGGGGTTTCACCCTCTTGGCCAGGCTGGTCTTGAACCCCTGACCTCAGGTGATCCACCCGCCTCGGCCTCCCAAAGTGCTGGGATAACAGGTGTGAGCCACCATGCCCATTGGTGCCCATTGGTGGCTCACGCCTGTAATCCCAGCACTTTGGAAGGCCGAGGCGGGTGGATTACCTGAGGTCAGGGGTTCAAGAGCAGTCTGGCCAACAGGGTGAAACCCCGTCTCTGCTAAAAATACAAAAATTAGCCGGGTGTGGTGGAGCATGCCTATAATCCCAGCTACATGGGAGGCTGAGGTAGGAGAATAGCTTGAACCCAGGAGGGGGAGGTTGTAGTGAGCCGAGATCGCGTCACTGTACTCCACCCTTGACAACAGAGTGACAATGTCTCAAAAAAAAAAAAAAAAAGTATGAGGCTGGGTATGGTGGCTCATGCCTGTAACCCCAACACTTTGGGAAGCTGAGGCAGGCTTGAGTTTAGGAGTTCGAGACCAGCCTGGGCAGCGGGGTGAAATCCTGTCTCTAGAAAAAAATAGAAAAAGTTAGCTGAGCATGGTGGGCTGCACCTGTAGTCCCAGCTACTTGGAAGGTGGAAGTGGGAGGATTACTTGAGCCCAGGAGGTGGAGGCTACAGTGAGCCGTGATCATGCCACTGTATTCCAGTCTGGGCGATAGAGTGAGACCATATCTCAGAAGGGGGAAAAGTAAAAGAAGAAATGTATGGAACTCGATGTTTTCCTAAGGGAGGATTTAATATGAATTCTCTAACTTGTAGCAAATGACAGAAACTCAACTCAAATGAGTCAGGTAAGATAAAAAATTTACTGGCTTTTGTAACTGGGAAATAGAGAGCCAGGCTGGGCGCAGTGGCTCACGCCTGTAATCCCAGTACTTTGGGAGGCCGAGGCAGGCAGATCACTTGAGGTTAGGAGTTTGAGACCAGCCTGGCTGACATGGTAAAACGCCGTCTCTACTAAAAATATAAAAATTAACTGGGTGTGGTGGCATATGCCTGTAGTTACAGCTACTTGGGAGGTTTAGGCAGGAGAATCGCTTGAACCCAGGAGGCAGAGGTTGCAGTGAGCTGAGATGGCATCACTGCACTCCAGTCTGGGTGACAGAGCAAGACTCTGTCTCAAAAAAAGGGGGAAAAAAAAAAAAAAGAACAGGCAAATCCTTACTTCAGGCATGGCTGGATCTAGGAGGTCTTTAGGCTTTTACTTCATGGTCTTTGAGTTCTGATGGTCTGGTTGACTGCATCTGAGAGCTCTCACAGCGTCACCAGGGCTCTAGCTCCATCTCTTGATTTGTCTGTTTGTTGCCTTCCTATAGAATTGTTCTATGTGGCAGGAAAAATGGCTACCAGGAAGTGCAGATTGATATTTTCTTTGTCTAGAAACTACAGCAGAGAGAACTCTCTCTCCCAATGTCAGCATTTGATTTCAAGGGCAACTCTGGCTGTATGTGTGAATGAATGACAGGGTGTTGCTTTGTTTCTCAGGCTGGAGAGCAGTGGCATGAATGATCACGGCTCACTGTTCCAGCTCAGTTTTGGTTATGTAGCTATCGTGTGTTTCTAGGAGTAGGGATTGTGCCACAGTAGACCCCCAGCTAGAGCTGCATGAACTCAGGGAGGAATTCCTGGGCAAAGAGTGACTGTTTCCAGGAGAAGGGAAATTGGAAAGTGCTTTGAGCTGATTTAAAAAAGAACAGTTGCGTGGACCCTTACCTCATACCATACATAAGAATTAATTCAAAGTGGAACCAAGAATGAAATATAAGAGGTAAAACTTTACAACTCTGGGAAGAAAACATAGGAACAACTCTTCATGACCTTGTATTTGGCAGTGGTTTCTTAAATAAGACACAAAAGCACAGCAACAAAAGAAAAAATAGATAAATTAGACTTAAACAAAATTAAAAACTTTTGTGTCTCAAAAGATACCTATCAAGAGAGTGAAAACACAACCAACAGAATGATAAAATATTTGCAAGCCCTATATCTGATAAGGGCTTATGTCCACAATAGATAAAGACATCTTAGAATTCTACAATAAAAAAACAAACAACCTGCCATTTAAAAATGGGCAAAGGCACTGTACTCCAGCCTGGGTGACAGAGTGAGATCCTGTCTCTAAAAACAAAACAAAAAAAATGGGCAAAGGGCTTGAATAGACATTTCTCTCAAGAAGACATACAATGGTCAAAAAGCACATCAAAAGATGCTGAATATCATTAGTATTAGGGAAATACAAATCAAAACCACAATGAGATACTACTTCACAGCTACCTTCTAGGGACCATAATAAGGAAACAGAAAATAGTAACTGTTGGTGAGGATGTGGAGAAATTGGAACCCCTGTGCACTGATAATGGGAATGTAAAATGGTGTAGCCGCTGTGGAAAATAGTTTGGTGATTTCTTAAAAAGGTAAACATCCGAGCTCTATGAGGCATAAATAACAACAACAAACAATAACAGAAAAAGGTAAACAGAATTATCATGTGACCCAGAAATTTTCCTTCTAGGTTTATAAATTCCCCAATTTAAAAAACAAGTGTTCAGGCCGGGCACGGTGGCTCACGCCTGTAATCCCGGCACTTTGGGAGAGTGTGGTGGGTGGATCGCTTGAGGTCAGGAGTTCGAGACCATCCTGCTCAACATGGTGAAACCCTGTCTCTACTAAAAATACAAAAATTAGTTGGGCGAGGTGGCACACACCTGTAATCCCAGCTACTCAGGAGGCTGAGGCACAAGAATTGCTTGAAGCCAGGAGGCGGAGGTTGTAGTGAGCTGAGATTGTGCCACTGCACTCCAGCCTGGGCAACAGATCGAGCCTATACCTCAAAAAAAAAAAAAAAGCAAACAAGTGTTCAGACAAAAACTTGTACATGAACGTTCATAGCAGCTTTAGTCACAATGAAGAAGTCTAGTTTATCTATTTTTTTTCTTTTGTTGCTTAAGCTTTTGTTGTCATATTGAAGAAACTACTTAGAAAAGGTAGAAACAAACCAAATAATGTCCATCAGAAGGTGAATAGATAAACAAAATATGATACTTCTATATAATGGAATATTATTCAGCTGTAAAAAGGAATGACGTACCACAAATGTTATGGCATTACGCTAAGTGAAAGAATCCAGACACGAAAGGCTACATATTGTATGATTTCATCGATATGAAATATTCAGAATAGGCAAATCAATACATAGAGAAAACAGATTAGTGGTTGCCAGGGGCTGGGGGCTGGGGGCTGAGGGCTGGGGACAGGGTAGAGTAAGGAATGACTGCTTAATTGCTTATAGGTACAGGGTTTCCATTTGAGCTAATGAGCAAGTTCTGGAATTAGATGCTGATGGTTGTAGAACATTGGCAGTGTACTTAATGCCACTGAATAGTATACTTTAAAATGATTACAGTGATACATTTTGTGTTATGTATATTTAACACAATAAAAAAGATGTCTTGGTAAACCCTCAACTTGCCCGTTCGAAACCCACAATAGTTATAATAGTCTACTTCATAATGGATAATTGATGCCCTAGTAGCCATTCTCTTGGGCTGACCCAAGCTTTGGAGGACAGATCCTACTCAGGATTAACTGTGTTCTGGGTAATGGCTTGGAGAGCATTCCTCTTCCATGAGTAGTATCCCAATTAACTGCAAATCTCTGTGAGAGGTTGCTGCAAGTAGGCTAATTGTGTAATACTTTTGATTTCTTAGGTAATCAGATTTGATTTAGGGTGCAACTCATGCTGTCAACTGCTTATGCACTTCCTTTTAAGATGGAGAATAAGAAAGAAAGAAATATATCCATTAAAGTTATTCATTTGCAGATTCTGTTTACTGTTATTTGTTTGGGGCACTCATGACCAGGGAGGGTTGTCTCTAGTTAATGTTTTTCTGACCTCTCGGATAAGTAGTTTCTCTCTCATTTTTCTCTTAGTATCTTTCTGGGAATTTCACAATCCAGGGCTGCAGTAAGACACATGTTTGTATCACTCAGCTCAGAAATGGAATTTGGAGCTGACTTAGTGTTTTTGGCTGTTAAGCCCTTGACATTTTACATTGGTGAAGTTTCACTGTGTCCTCTGCAAACAGGGACAATGGAAAGGTTGTTATATGGAATGTCTGTAAATTCTAATACTCGAAGCGGACCCAGGAGTGGTAGGTCTCATAATTAAAAACATTCAGACAATCACTGTCTTTGTTTTTCCCTCTAGTGGTGCCTGTGGAGAGGTAAAGCTGGCTTTCGAGAGGAAAACATGTAAGAAAGTAGCCGTAAAGATCATCAGCAAAAGGAAGTTTGCTATTGGTTCAGCAAGAGAGACAGTAAGTACCAACAAAAGGCTGCTCACCTTTTATTAACATGTCTTCATAACTTCCCAAAATAATCTTAGCTTGATGATTTTCAAACTCAGGAATACCCCCTGCTTAGATGGATGAATTTGTGAGTATCAAAAAACATGGAAAATTTGGGGGCATCTTTGATTAATCTAGAAACTTTTACTTATAGATGATTCGGTTCCAAAAGTATTTAATTGTACATAATAATGAGCATAGCGGGAAGTTTTTTTTTTTTCTTCTTCTTCCAAGTTCAAAGTTGTTACAAGATTGTTTTTACAATAAATGACAGGAAATTAGAGAAAAAAATTCAGCCATAATCCCCACTGTAACTCCACAGCTGTTTTCAGTTTTCCTTTTCCTTCTAGGTTTTGTTCAGATGAAATCGTGTTTTTAGATGGTTGAAATCATCTTGTATGTACAGTTTTGTATTTTGCTTTTCTACAAATGCATTATGGCATAGACTTTTGCCTAATACATCCTTTTTGATGACTGAGTTTTCATGTCATCAACTTTATTGTAATTTAACCATTTCTTTGGCTGATCATTTAGACAATTTCTTATTATTTGCTGTTCTGGGTAATATGGCAGTGAGTATCCTTGGTTTGTGGATTAGCCGTAGATTTTTAAATTTTTAATTAAATCATTGAAATAGCCTTTCTTTATAGCAGTCATTTATTTTACTACTTTTTTTTAATCCACATTTACTGTGTGGGAGAGATGGCCAAATGCATTGGTCTTTCCACATGTGACTCAAAAAAGTAATGTAAAACACAGCCTCTAATCACATTTTCCCTTTTGGCCAGCTGTTTCTGGCTATTATACTTTCACATTCTTTAAAGATCAATTTTTTTCCCCCTAAACAATGCCATTCTCACATGGCAAAAGGAATTTCCTTTTTGTGTTCACTTTGTTATAGATCTTTTTCCCTATGATTGTAAGATTTGTTTCCCATTTAGGGGAGAAGAAAATACCAACTAGATTGTTAAAAACTGGGAGTAAAATTTTATGTTTTGATTTCATTATTTGAATCAGATTGGACCCTTTGTGACCATTCTGTTATCAGAGTATACCCTGACTTGGTAATGAGTTTAGCAGCTTACAGGAAGAGGCAGGCTCTTAAAATTAAACATCTGGGTTTCTTAGCTGAAGTTCATTTTACATAAATATGTAATTCTATCTGCCCTTTGCTTGTGGAGGGTGTAGCCCAGGAAGTTGAGTTACTTGATTCATCCTTTTGGAATTGTAACAGAACAACTTTAGTACCCTGAAGCCTCTTGTCAGAGTCTCAGTAAATATATGAGCCTGCTATTGAAGTTGGAACCTGTATCTGCTCTATTAGTAGAAATTTGACTTGACATTTTCTTTATGCAGTTTAATTGAACACCTTCTTGTTCATGTTTCTTTTATCATTTTAATGAATGTAAATAGTTCCATAGCTAATAAGTAGGGTTTACTAATTAAAAATGAACACAGTGGAAAGATACTTGTTTCTGACTGTGGAGATTAGGGCAAGGGACTTCTGTTTTCTGAGCCTTGGTTGCCCCATCTGTAAGATGGGGATTCTGAGGCTTATGAGACATGATCTCTGTAAATAAAGAGCTTGGCACAGGGCCTGGCCATTTATTGAATGCTTACTATTTGCCAAGCATTTTACAGAGTTATTTTAGGTGAAGTATTTAAGTCATTGACCTCTGGGCTTTGATTTCTTTGTATGAATAGAGTTGGGTTTGGAACTCAGGCAGCCTTGAGTTAACTAAGTTTAACTGTAAATGTTTTTTTTCTTTTTTTTTTTTTTTCTTAACTGTAAATGTTTTTTAAAATATATTATTAATAAACTCTGTTATTCTATTTATCAAAGGACCCTGCTCTCAATGTTGAAACAGAAATAGAAATTTTGAAAAAGCTAAATCATGTAAGTATTATTGTAAGATATGACTCATACTTAGATTTATTTTTCTCAAAATATGAGAAGAGTATAAAGCCTTTCAGTATAATAAAGATATTGGCCGGGTGTGGTGGCTGATGCCTGTAACCCTAACACTTTGGGAGGCCGAGGCAGGCAAATCACCTGAGGTCACGAGTTTGAGGCCAGCCTGGCCAACATGGTGAAACCCTGTCTACTAAAAATACAAAAAATTTGCTGGGCATGGTGGCACATGCCTGTAATCCCAACTACTCGGGAGGCTGAGGCAGGAGAAGTGCTTGAATCTGGGAGGCAGAGATTGCAGTGAGCCAAGATCACGCCACTGCACTCCAGCCTGGGTGACAGAGTGAGACTCTGTCTCAAAAAAAAAAAAAATTAAATGAATAAATAAAAT
>NW_012105320.1:1169455-1170259 GCF_000951045.1 Mandrillus leucophaeus
GCTGCCTGTTTATGTTTTCCCCATCCTACCCAGAGGTAATGCCATTACCTTGAATGCTGTGTGTACTATCCCCTGCCTTTTTTTTTTTTTTTTTTTCCTGAGACAGAGTCTTGCTCTGTTGCCAGGCTGGAGTGCAGTGGCGTGATCTTGGCTCCCTGCAACCTCTGCCTCCCAGGTTCAGGAGATTCTCCTGCCTCAGCTTCCCGAGCAGCTGCGTGCTACAGGTGCATGCTACCACGCTCAGCTAATTTTTGTATTTTTAATAGAGACAGGGTTTCACCATGTTGACCAGGATGGTCTCGATCTCTTGACTTGGTGATCTGCTCGCCTCGGCCTCCCAAAGTGCTGGGATTACAGGTGTGAGCCACTGTGCCTGGCCTGTCCTTTGCTTTTTTATTTTAATTTAATGTAATGTAATTTTATTTTAGTTTAGTTTTTTTTATTTTTTTGAGATGGAGTTTCGCTCTTGTTGCCCAGGCTGGAGTGCCATGGCGTGATTTCGGCTCACTGCAAACTCTGCCTCCCGGGTTCAAGTGATTCCTAGGTACAAGTGATTCTCCTGTCTCAGCCTCCCAAGTAGCTCGGATTACAGGCATGCACCACCACGCCCAGCTAATTTTTTTTGTGTTTAGTAGAGACAGTGTTTCACCATGTTAGTCAGGCTAGTCGTGAACTCCTGACCTCAGGTGATCCACTCGCCTTGGCCTCAAAAGTGCTGGGATTACAGGCGTGCGCCACCGCGCCCGGCCCCTTGCTTTTCTAAAGCCACATATATATATGTATCCCTAGATAATACAGTTTTAC
>NW_012105320.1:1172794-1174441 GCF_000951045.1 Mandrillus leucophaeus
GAGACTCTGTCTCAAAAAAAAAAAAAATTAAATGAATAAATAAAATAAAGCTAATATTAACCTGGGTTCTTTAACTTATGTGTACATGTACATGCATGCCTAGTTGTCATATAGCTGGGAAGAGTTTTACCCCAAAATGTTATTGAGTGAACAATACTATATAAAGATTTCATGATTAAATAATTACATGATATTTCTTCTGAGTTAGTTCTTGACCAAAAGACATAACAATTATTCTATCTCATAGACACAACTGGTTATATTGGAGAAGACAGTGTTAATTTTAGTAAATTTGGTTTAGTTATACCTGAAGTTTTAACACCTTTGAATACCTTTTATTTGGAGTAATCCAAATAAATCCAAGCGTATCCGTTAAGTATGACAACATCCTGTCCTTATATCTGATTAAATGGTGTCTGTGGCCTTGTTGGGTGTAAGTAGTTCTTATCTTTTTGTGCAGTGATGACTCTGTCTCAATGAAAAATGTGTCTCACTTTTAAAAAGTGAGAAGAAAAATTAGCGGGTGGGCCTAATCTTATCTTGCTTTTTATTGGTTTTTTCAGTTTCTTCATTAATTCATGAGCACCCATGAAGGCGTAAGCTCATTAGGCACTGGCATTAAACTCAAGGCAAGACCACTCTCCTGTCCAGCTAATGATGATCTTATTCTGGCTTTTTTTTTTTTTGAGACGGAGTCTTGCTCTGTTGCCTAGGCTGGAGTGCAGTGGCGCAATCTTGGCTCACTGCGAGCTCCGCCTCCCAGGTTCACAGCATTCTCCTGCCTCAGCCTCCCGGATAGCTGGAACTACAGGCACCCACCACCACACCCGGCTAATTTTTTGTATTTTTAGTAGAGATGGGGTTTCACCATGTTAGCCAGGATGGTCTCAATCTCCTGACCTCGTGATCCCCCCGCCTTGGCCTCCCAAAGTGCTGGGATTACAGGTGTGAGCCACCGCACCTGGCCTTATTCTGGCTTTTAACCTCCAAACAGCAAAAAGGTTTCTTCTCTGTTGTTCTACCTCTCCAAATCCCCCCAAAAAGTCAGTAGAAACTGAGGAGCAATTACTGTTGTTGACACAGTACTTCAACAGGTTCCTTTAGAACTCAGTGGGTGGACCTGAAAACCCATGAGAACCTGAGTGGCTGACCTTCCTGCTTGGCTTCTGTTTCTTTTGCAAATTCTTCGTCCTCCCTGAATTTGCCAGGTCCTTTTTCCAAGAGATGGGGAGTCTCTCTTTAACATACACACACAGATACACACACACACACACACAAGTATTTTTAGAGACCGTCTCTCTCTGTCACCCAGGCTTCAGTGCAGTGGCACAATCATAGCTCACTGCAGCCTCAAACTCCTAGGACCAGGCGATCCTCCTGCCTCAGCCTCCTGAGTAGCTGGGACTATAGGCATGTGCCACCATGCCCTTCTGGGAGAGAGGAGCCCTCCAATTTTCTGGGGTGGGGTTGCATCAGACCTACCCTTAAGATAAACACAAATGCGCTGGGCACCGTGGCTCACGCCTGTAATCCCAGCACTTTGGGAGGCTGAGGCGGGCAGATCACAAGGTCAGGAGATTGAGACCATCCTGGCTAACATGGTGAAACCCCGTTTCTACTAAAAATACCAAAAAAACCCAAAACAAA
>NW_012105320.1:1179226-1186541 GCF_000951045.1 Mandrillus leucophaeus
AAAGTGCTGGGATTACAGGCGTGCGCCACCGCGCCCGGCCCCTTGCTTTTCTAAAGCCACATATATATATGTATCCCTAGATAATACAGTTTTACTGCTTGTTTCTGAACCTTATAAAAATGGTACACATTGAGTGTCCCTTATCCATAATGCCTGGGACCAGAGATTTTTGGATCTTGAATCTTTTTGGATTTTCGAACATTTGCATTGTACTTCCTGGTTGAGCATTCCAGATCCAAAAATCTGAAATCCCAAATGCTCCAATGAGTATTTCCTTTGAGTGTTGTGTCAGCTCTCAGAAAGATTTGGGGCCAGGCACAGTGGCTTACGCTTGTAATCCCAACACTTTGGGAGGCTGAGGCAGGTGGATCACGAGGTCAGGAGTTCAAGACCGGCCCGGCCAAGATGGTGAAACCGTGTCTCTACTAAAAATACAAAAATTAGCCGGGCGCAGTGGCAGGCACCCATAATCCCAGCTACTCGGGAGACTGAGGCAGGAGAATTGCTTGAATCCTGGCGGGGGCAGAGGTTGCAGTGAGCCAAGATCGCGCCACTGTACTCCAGCCTGGCGACAGAGTGAGACTCTGTCTCAGGAAAAAAAAAAAAAAAAAAGATTTGGATTTTGGGATCATTCAGATTTTAGATTTTTGTATGTGTGATGCTCGACTTGTATCATACTCTTTGAAGTCTTTTGTGACTTGCCTTTTTCATTCAACATTATGCTTCCAAGACCCATCTATGGTGGGAAAACTGGGCATTCATTCATATATTGTGGGAAGGTTCCATTGGAGGATCTTAATCAGAGTGATGAGTGATGAATATGATGAAATACACATTGTAGGAAGATCAATCTGGCAAGTTTTACCACTCTTTTGAATCTAAAACCAAAAAATCTGATGGCTCTTTTTAATTCTGATATAACTACAATCCTCCTCTGTGCTGATGAATACTCACCAAATCTTTTATTTACCCACTGAGCTTAACTGTCTTCTGTCCTTTTTATCGTAAAAACAATAGGCATGCCCACCGGGCATGGTGGCTCACTGCTGTAATCCCAACATTTTGGGAGGCTGAGGCGGGTGGATCACTTGAGGCCAGGAGTTCAAGACGAACCTGGCCAACATGGTGAAACCCCCTGTCTACTAAAAATACCAAAATTAGCCGGGCGTGGTGGTGCACGCCTGTAGTCCCAGCTACTCAGGAGGCTGAGGCAGGAGAATGGCCTGAACCCGGGAGGCAGAGCTCACAATGAGCCGAGATTGTGCTACTGCACTCCAGCCTGGGCAACAGAGCAAGACTTCGTCTCAGGAAAAAAAAAAAAAAGATAAACACAAATGCTCAGGGAATTTTCTCTGATGTCAGATGATCTTCAAACACAACATTTGTACAAATCCGGTGTCCAGTGCAATAGAGAAGAATTCAAAACCCTAAAAAAGATTTCTAGACATATTTATTTGCATTTTACAAGGGCACATGGAACTCTTGGGAATTAAACATGGGCTCATGAGTGCATTTTGATGCTTGGGGACAATAAGTAGAGTCTAGTGGCCAAGAGAGCCGGAACTTTGCAGTCAGAGATTGATATGGAGAGTTTTTGAACACTTATCATGCCAGGCTGTTTTGTGGACCCAGGCAGTGGTAAGCACAGATAGCGCTGTCCTTTCCTTCCCTCACGTGACTTTAGTGTGGAGACAGACCTGGGTTCCTATCTCAGTACTATCAAAGAAACTGAGAAGTCATTTGAAAAGTTTATTTTACTTATTGGAACCCCCGTTTCCTCAGCTGTACAATGAAGACAGTAAGAATACTTATGTCACAAGGTCAGTGTGATAATTTAATGAGACGTGCTCCTAAAGTTTTCAGCACAGACAACACACTTGGAGAGTGACAGAGATCATTAATTCCCTGAACTGCTTTCCCAGTGTGACCTAAATGGAAGGTGTGGGTTAGTAGCTTCTGATTCCTGGTAGAGAGACCCTTTTAGCTGTGATAGCCACAGTCAATGACCCTGGAGGTAGTGGACACTAGAGGAGATAATTCACACTGGTTCTGACTATCCGGTATCTCTTCATGCTCTGTTAGCTCCAGACCCCACCCATTTTCGGATAGGTACTGGCACTGCCCATTATGAAGCCAACCAGAACCAAGCAGTTCCCATTTTTCCTTCTCTCTGTTCCTTTTCTATGTGTGGCTTTTCTTCTTTCCTATTTGTTTATGTATGTATGTATGTATGTATGTATGTATGTATGTATGTATGTATGTGATGCAGTCTCCCTCCGTTGCCCAGGCTGGAGTGCAGTAGCGTGATCTCGGCTTACCGCAACCTCCGCCTCCAGGGTTCAAGTGATTCTGCCTCAGCCTCCAGACTAGCTGGGATTACAGGCAGCCGCCACCACGCTCAGCTAATTTTTGTATTTTTAGTAGAGATGGGGTTTCGCCATGTTGCGCAGGCTGGTCTCGAACTCCTGACCTCAGGTGATCTGCCTGTCTTGGCCTCCCAAAGTGCTAGGATTACAGGCGTGAGCCACAGCTCCTGGCTTTATTCTCCTTTAAAAGGTACTTTTTACAGCCGTGCATGGTGGCTCATGCCTATAATCCCAGCACTTTGGGAAGCTGAGGTGGGAGGATCACTTGAGCCCAGAAAGTCGAGACTGCAATAAGCCATGATCACCCCATTGCACTTCAGCCTGGGCAGCAGAGTGAGAGCCTGTCACAAAAACAAAAGCAAAACAAAACAAAAAACACAAAAACCTGACCATATAACTCAAGCTGCCTGTTTATGTTTTCCCCATCCTACCCAGAGGTAATGCCATTACCTTGAATGCTGTGTGTACTATCCCTGTCTCTTATACACATCTAGATGTGTATAAGAGACAGCCTGTAGTCCCAGCTACTCAGGAGGCTGAGGCAGGAGAATCGCTTGAACCTGGGAGGTGGAGGTTGCAGTGAGCTGAGATCGCGCCACTGCACTTCAGCCTGAATGACAAAGTGAGACTCTGTCTCAAAAAAAAAAAGAAAATGAGGCTGTCTCAAAAAAAAGAAAAAAAAAGAAATAAAAATAAAAATAATAAAAAAATAGGTACGCTAAGTGTAAAGTCATGATATTGTATAGGCATTTTAAAATGTGCAGTACTCTCTCCCTTACCCTCAGTGTTCTTCCATGCATCCTGCATTGATCAGCGGTCAGGAACTGTCAGCCATGGGGGGGGTGTGTGTGTGTGTATGTGTGTGTGTATCTGTCTGTCTGTCCCTCTGTGTCTCTCTGCCCCCCCCCCCGCCCAAGTGTGTTTTAGAGTTCTTATAAAATTATAATTTTCCTCTTCCTTCAAAAAATGGTAGGATCTTGTTCCATGGGGTCCAGTTGCCTGGAGATTCCAGTTGCCCGGAGCTTAAATAACCCTTGTTTGGCAGCATGGCTGGGCTCCTACTTGACCGCTTTTATTCATGCTACTTGTCAGTCTCCCTCAGGGTTCCTTAGGCTGTCCTCCAGTACCTCTGCTCTGGGGCAGTGAGGAAGAAGACTGGGAAGAGACCCAGCCTTCATTCCCAGGTAGCATCCTTGCATATGAAATATGAACTAGTCTCTCACCATCATGGTGAGGTGGAAAATTTCTTGCATGTTCTCACTGAGGAGTCGGCTAGATTCTGTCTGCCTTCTCCCCTGATTGAACTTCCAAGCCTCTGGAGGCAGGGGGCCAAATGCCTGGTCTTGGCCTCCCTGTCCCTCTGGGCAGACAGTTCTAAGCTCTTGTGGTTTTCCTCTTGGGAGTTTCTCACTACTTTCCCTTTTTTCTCCCCCTCTTCTTAGCCTTGCATCATCAAGATTAAAAACTTTTTTGATGCAGAAGATTATTATATTGTTTTGGAATTGTAAGTAGTAAACTTTTTACAACTTTCTGTTCCCATTCAAATGCTTATAAAGCCACCAAAGAATCTAATGTAGGCTTACCTTTCTCATCCTCGGGGACCTCAATGTATGTACGTAGTAGTGGGGCTCACAAAGTCTGTGTGTAGGGAGTTAATGTCAACCCTAAAAACCCTCCAATGTTTCCAAAGATAGGTGGTTGGGACTCCAGGTCCTGGATCTGTGACCTGGGCTTGAACGCCACTCTGCAGTTGACTAGCTGACCACCCATGGGTGAGTTTATGTCACCTCTCTGAGTCTCGTCTTCCTAGTGTTAAATGGGGATTATAATGAGCCCCCACATGCAGAGTCCTTGTATGAATTAGATGCTTTGAGGGATGGAAATCCCCCAGCAGAGCACCTGGCACATGTGTGTACTCACCATGGGGCAATATTGTTATAATTGGCTCACCATAACTGTGGGTTTCCACATCCGTGTATTCAACCAACCTCAGATCGAAAATACTTAGGAAAATAAAATGGATGGTTGTATCTGTACCAAACATGAACAGACATTTTTCTTGTTATTTTCTAAACAGTACTGTAGAACCACTATTTACATAACATTTACATTGTATTAGGTTTCGTAATTAGTTTAGAGATTATTTAAAGTATCCAGGGCCGGGCACGGTGGCTCATGCCTGTAGTCTCAGCACTTTGGGAGGCCGAGTTGGGTGGATCACCTGAGGTCAGGAGTTCGAGACCAGCCTGGCCAACATGGTGAAACCCGGTCTCTACTAAAAAATACAAAAATTAGCTGGGCATAGTGTCACACACCTGTTATCTCAGCTACTCAGGAGGCTGAAGCAGGAGAATCGCTTGAACCCGGAAGGCAGAGGTTGCAGTGAGCTGAGATTGTGCCACTGCACTCCAGCTTGGGCAATGGGAGTGAGACTCTGCCTCAAAAAAAAAAAAAAAAAAAAAAAAAGTAGATGGGATGATATACATAGATTATATGCAAATCTTATGCCATGTTATATAAAGGGCTTGAGCATCATGAATTTTGGTATCTGAGAGGGCTCCTGGAACCAATTCCCCCTAGATACTGAGGGACGACTCTACTGTGAAATATCTACCTGGGTAGGCCTTTCTACGCAGGTCCTTTCAACCCAGGACCAGGTTGCATGGTGGCTTCTGAGTATCTCTCAGTGTTTTGGTAGTTTATTTCAGTGGCGATAATGTCTTGTGTTATTTGGTGTAATCAGAATAACTTCCTGTCTCATTTCTGCAAGATAGCTGTCTTGATATCTGCTCCTGCATAAATATTAAGTGTTTCTAGGAGCAGCTATTGTGGCAGGCACAGAATGCTTTGCTCCTAGTTGGCAAATGGTATCTATGCAGGGTGATCATTAAGACATATAGAAAACAGGTTGGGTGTGGTGGCTCACACCTGGAATCCCAGCACTTTGGGAGGCTGAGGTGGGCGGATCCCTTGAGGCCAGGAGTTGAAGACCAGCCTGGCCAACATGGCAAAACCCCCTCTCTAATAAAAATACAAAAATTAGCCAGGCATGGTGGCACATGCCTGTAGTCCCAGCTCCTCGGGTGGCTGAGGCATGGAGAATCACTTGAACCTGGGAGGCAGAGGTTGTAGTGAGCTGTGATGGACAGAGCAAGACTGTCTCAAAAAACATATGAAAAAAGACTATATGGTAAACAACACCCCTGGTCACAGCACTAGGAGAGCCTGCAGCCCCTTGTGGATCTTAAAGGAATATCTACTGCTATCAAATAGGAGATTGTTACCTGACTGAATCTAGTTAACACAGTTTAATAAAAGTGATAAGACAGGGCTGGGTGCAGTGGTTCACGCCTGTAATCCCAGCACTTTGAAAAGGCTGAGGTGGGCAGATCACCTGAGGTCAGAAGTTCGAGACCAGCCTGACCAACATGGAGAGACCCTGGCTCTACTAAAAATACAAAATTAGCCAGGCATAGTGGGGAATGCCTGTAATCCTAGATACTCAGGAGGCTGAGGCAGGAGAATCGCTTGAACCCGGGAGGTGGAGGTTGCGATGACCAAGATCGTGCCATTACACTCCAGCCTGGGCAACAAGAGTGAAACTCCATCTAAAAATAAATAAATAAATAAATAAAAGAATAACCTTGCCAAGCACCAGTGCCAGGAGCTTTTCCTACATCAGTTATGTCTTAATTTTTATAACAACCATCAAGGTAGATGGTATCATCCCCATTTTTTAAGTGGTAGAAACAAACTCAGACAGGTTAAATAGCTTGCCCAAAGTCCAAAATCTGGGAAATGGTAGAGTTGGGGTTCAGATCCTGGTTGTCTGTTTGTAAATTTCTGTTTGCTCTTGTACATCAGTCTCAGAATCATCTGTGGTGTGTGATAAAAATGCAAACTCCTGACTGGGTGCAGTGGCTTATACCTGTAATCCCAGCACTTTTCGGAGGGCAAAGTGGGCAGATCACTTGAGGCCAGGAGTTTGAGACCAACCTGGCCAACATGGCAAAACCTTGTCTCTCTACTAAAAAAAATAACAAAAATTAGCTGGGCTTGGTGGCGCATACCTATAATCCCAGCTACTTGGGAGGCTAAGGCATGAGAATCACTTGAACCTGGAAAGTGGAGGTTGCAGTGAGCCAAGATTGCACCACTGCGCTCCAGCCTGGGTGACAGAGCAAATGTCTCAAAAAACCCCAAAAAACCAAAAGCAACTCCTGGGCCCCACTTCCAAGCTACTGAATCGGATTTTTTAAAGTTCCCCAAGTGCCTCCAATGCCCACTTCTTTCATCTCGTTCCTTAGTTTCCAACTGGCACATCTGATTGTGAATAAGGCTTATTACCTCATTAGTTTTAAAAATGGGAGTCAAAAGTGAATAAAAATGTCAACTGTTTGCTTGTCTTAATGAATTTGTTTTGTTTGTTTTATTATCTTCTGTCCAAGTGCATTTCCCCCCAGGGAATGAATCCCTTTCCTTGCCTTTGTGTTTCAGGATGGAAGGGGGAGAGCTGTTTGACAAAGTGGTGGGGAATAAACGCCTGAAAGAAGCTACCTGCAAGCTCTATTTTTACCAGATGCTCTTGGCTGTACAGGTAAGAGAAGCCCTCAATTATTTTGACAGATGACTTTCTTTTAGTTGAATTACTCCCTGAATTAGGCAGAAATTGAGGGACCATCGATTAAAACTCAGAAGAGAGGCCGGGCTTGGTGGCTCAAGCCTGTAATCCTAGCACTTCGGGAGTCCAAGATGGGCGGATCACGAGGTCAGGAGATTGAGACCATCCTGGCTAATATGGTGAAACCCCGTCTCTAATAAAAAAAAAAAATACAAAAAACTAGCCGGGCTGGTGGCCGGCGCCTGTAGTCCCAGCTACTCGGGAGGCTGAGGCAGGAGAATGGCGTAAACCCGGGAGGCGGAGCTTGCAGTGAGCTGAGATCTGGCCA
>NW_012105320.1:1186856-1207002 GCF_000951045.1 Mandrillus leucophaeus
AAAAAAAAAAAAAAAAAGGAAAAAACTCTCACTGTGTAACTCAAGAGAAAGTAAGAAAGGGAATTAAAGAAATAAATAGGCCAGGCACAGTGGCTCATGCCTGTAATCCCAGCACTTTGAGAGGCTGAGGCAGGAGGATCACTTGAGCCCAAGAGGTTAAGTCCAGCCTGGGCAATATAGTGGGGCCCTCATCTCTACAAAAAATAAAAATAGCCAGTCATGCTGGCGGGCAACTGTGGTCCTAGCCACTCTGGAGGCTAAGGTGGGAGGATGACTTGAGCCTGGGAGGTTGAGGCTGCAGTGAGCCACAGTCATGCCACTGCACTCCAGCCTAGGAGACAGAGTGAGACTCTGTCTTTAAAAAAAGAGATAGCATGGTCCTATGTTGCCTAACTTTAGCTTGGAGGTATTTCTGGAGGGGTCTTGATCATTAGGTTCATTAGTTCTCCTTGATCCTTGTAGAAGTCTCTCTTAACTCAGAGTGGGAGCTGGGCAGGTTTGAGGGCAAAGCTGCAAGTTGTGATGATTGTGACATGGGTTGGTCCCCCATGGCTCAGAACTAGGTGTTTCCCTTCAGGTGCAGCATCCTGTTCACGGCAGTGGGCTGGCCGGCAGGGCACGCACATAGCCGTCTCTATTCAGTGAGTGTTAGATGAAAAAATAGCTGGTGGCACTTGCTTTGAGGAACATCACCATTTCCCAGACCAAATGTGGTTGTGGCCAATCCCTTCCACAGTCTCTTCTTGAAAACCCACTCCATGCAGGAAATGCAGTGACTGGGAGCAATCCTTGTACAGAGTGAGGATCAAGAGAAATTTTTTTTTTTTTTTTTTTGAGACCAAGTTTTGCTCTTGTTGCCCAGGCTGGAGTGCAGTGGTGCGATCTTGGCTCACTGCAACCTCCACCTCCCGGGTTCAAGCGATTTTCCTGCCTTAGCCTCCCGAGTGGCTGGGATTACAAGCATGCGCCACCGTGCCCGGCTAATTTTTTTGTATTTTTCTTAGAGACGGGGTTTCTCCATGTTGATCAGGCTGGTCTCGAACTTCTGACCTCAGGTGATCCACCTACCTCGGCCTCCCCAAGTGCTGGGATTACAGGCATGAGCCACTGTGCCTGGCCCAAGAGAAATTTTTTTGTGATTGGTCTACGTAGGTTTGCCCTCCCTGGAGGTTTCACCAGATCCATTTCCCGGTGAAGGTTTTGCAGAAAATGTTTGTTCTAGCCCAGAGGGACATCTAGAGAAGACTGAAACCCCTAAACACAAGCCTTTTAAATTTATTTTTGTTTTATTTTATTTATTTATTTATTTTTTGAGACGGTGTCTCGCTCTGTCTCCCAGGCTGAGTCTCCCAGGCTGGAGTGCAGTGGCACGATCTCGGCTCACTATAACCTCCATCTCCTGGGTTCAGGCAATTCTCCTGCCTTAGCCTACCCAGTAGCTGGGATTACAGGTGCCTGCCACCACACCTGGCTAATTTTTTTTTTTTTTTTTTTGTATTTTTAGTAGAGATGGGGTTTCACCATGTTGGCCAGGCTGGTTTGAAACTCCTGACCTCAAACGATCCGCCTGCCTTGAGCTCCCAAAGTGCTGGGATTACAGGCATGAGCCACCGTGCCTGCCCACAAGCCTTTTTAAAAAAAATTTAATTTTAATTTTTGTGGGCACATAGTAGGTGTACATGTTATGGGGTACAACGCAAGCATTTTTAATAGTAGCTGTCACCTACTCAGTGTATTGCTCCCTTATTGGTTTATTCCATTTATTTATATTAAGTAGCCAAGAATATTAACATGAATTGAGTACAGTTTGTGGATATGTGAAAATTTTGTTTCCTAAAAAAAATGGCCAGGCATGGTGGCTGATGCCTGTAATCCCAGCACTTTGGGAGGCTGAGGTTGGTAGGTCACTTGAGCCCAAGAGTTCCAGACCAGCTTGGGCAACATTGTGAGACCCCCATCTCTACAAAAAAATAAAGAAATTAGCTGGTTGAAGTGGCATGCATTGTGCCTATGGTCCTAGCTACTGACGAGGCTGAGGTGGGAGGATCACTTGAGCCGAGGAGGTTGAGGCTGTAGTGAGCTAAGATGGTACCACTGCACTTCAGCCTGGGGGACAGAGTGAGACCTTGTTTCAAGAAAAGAAAAAAAAAAGAGAGAAAAGAAAAGAAATGTGGCATAGTATGTTGGTGTTTGTTCATTTTTATATGCTATTTCAGACAATAGAGTTTTCAAAGATAAAGTCTTTGCATTGAGGAATAGGTTAACTCACATAAACAGATAATTTACAAATATATATTTGTATAGATTCCCTTTAAAAATATTCCCAGGACTGCAATAACCAAATATATCATTTTGGTTGAATTTTTGTGTTTATTTGGTATGTTCGCAAAACATTTTCTATTACTCATTTGTATTTGTATTGAAATTGACACCTTACATTTCTGCCATGTGAAGGGTTGTTTATTATCTTAAAGTGAAATGAAAGGTTGATTGTTCTAAGTTGCTTTTTTCATTTCCCTGCTTTTTAAAGATCTTCTCAAACAAATTTGTAAACTTTACCCCAACAGTTTTCTATGATTTTGGACAATATGATTGTGTGTATCACGGCTTACGGTTTCACCCAGCTGTGAGATGTGTGTGTTGGTAACTTTGATTCTACTTATCTACTGCATGAATCTGAGGGTCATGCCTGCCTTTCTGTGTAGTACCTTCATGAAAACGGTATTATACACCGTGACTTAAAGCCAGAGAATGTTTTACTGTCATCTCAAGAAGAGGACTGTCTTATAAAGGTAAGAAATTGGCATTCTGTATGTGGCTATTCCTGTAGATTCTTGTTCAGAAACTTTTAATTCCTCAAATAAAAAGTGGGAGTGTTAAAAGGTTGAGAGTCTGACCTCTTACCAATTATTTTAGAGATCAGGTGACATTGCTCTTATCCAGATTTGAATGAGCATTTATTGAGCTCTGTTGTGTGCAAGTGACCTTTGTGCTGAGAGAGAGAGAGGAGGGGTCTAAATGGACTAGTGGGCTGGGCACGGTGGCTCACACCTGTAATCCCAGCACTTTGGGAGGCCGAGGCAGGCAGATCACCTGAGGTCAGGAGTTTGAGACCAGCCTGGCCAACATGGCAAAACCCCATCTCTACTAAAAATACAAAAATTTAGCTGGGCATGGTGGTGGGTACCTGTAATCCCAGCTACTTGGGAGGCTGAGGCACGAGAATCACTTGAACCCAGGAGGCAGAGGTTGCAGTGAGCTAAGGTCACACCACTGTCCTCCAGCCTGTGCAAAAGGTCGAGATATCATCTCAGAATAGGTGAATGAATGAATGAATGAATGAATTAATGAGTAATCACGTGCCCTGCCTTTCCGTGTTTCTCAAGCCTGGCATCACTTTAGAATCTCTTGTTAGGATTTATGACATCCAGGCTTTACCTCAGAAGCTGAGAGTGGCACTCAGTTATAAGCATGTGTTTCCAAGCTCCCCAGGTATTCCATAGTGCAGCCAAGTTTGAGACACTGGGGCCTAAGAACCACATAGAACTAATTAGAATCCTGAAGTGTCTGTGATAATGGCAATAAGCTTTTTGTAAGATTACAGGGGACATAGGTTAAGTTGGAAAGCCTGAGTGTTGATATTCCTAGGCTCAGGAATTTTAATTTAAGCAAAATTAAATGTCTTAACTTGCAAAGACATGAATCTGTAGATTCCAGATTAATGGCAGGTGTGAATTGTACAATAGAAACTGATCTAGCCTACATGTCTTCTTGGACTGGCAGACTATGTTAATCTTTTTATTTATGACATAGTTCAACATTATCCCCTTTTGTACTGAATTTTAGATTACTGATTTTGGGCACTCCAAAATTTTGGGGGAGACCTCTCTCATGAGAACCTTATGTGGAACCCCCACCTACTTGGCTCCTGAAGTTCTTGTTTCTGTTGGGACTGCTGGATATAACCGTGCTGTGGACTGCTGGAGTTTAGGAGTTATTCTTTTTATCTGGTAAGAAACATTTTCATTGCTTCACAGACTGGTAGGAGGTGATTAAATGAAGTCACAAATGTGTCTTGCTGTGTTGTCCAGGCTAGCATGCAGTGGCTTGATCTTGGCTAACTGTAGCCTCTGCCTCCAGGGTCAAGTGATCCTCCCACCTCAGCCTCCTGACTAGCTGGGACTACAGGCGCACACCACCATGCCCAGCTAATTTTTCTATTTTTTGTAGTGATGGAGTTTTGCCATGTTGCCCAGGCTGGTCTCGAACTCCTGGGCTCAAGTGATCCTCCTGCCTCAGCCTCCCAAAGTGCTGGGATTACAAGCATGAGCCATTGTGCCCAGCCTAGCTCACTTTTTGACCATTGATATAAAGAAAAATCTTGACTTTTCATTATGCTGAGAAATAAATCTTCATATCTGAATGCCACTGAGAATGCCACTTGATTTCTTTTCCTTTCTCTCTCTACCAATATTAAGCCTTAGTGGGTATCCACCTTTCTCTGAGCATAGGACTCAAGTGTCACTGAAGGATCAGATCACCAGTGGAAAATACAACTTCATTCCTGAAGTCTGGGCAGAGGTCTCAGAGAAGGGTATGAATACGAAAGGGTTAAGAATTTGTGGTATGCTAAAATGTGTATGTGCTGTGGTGGGAGTTTCTTTCCAAATTCCATGGTGTTTTCTCCTGTCAATTCTGTTCTTATTTTCTGTTGTTAGTTTCACACCATTTGAGAGGCACTGGAAATTATTAAGAGTGTGCACTCAGGTCCTGGGTCTGCTACTACTTAGCTGTGTGGCCTTAGGCAAGTTATTTAACCTCTGTCTCCAATTTCTTTCTGTGTAAAGGGACCCTCAATAATCCCTACCTTAAAAGGTTTTTGTAAGGGTTAAGTATAATGTACACAAGTGCCTGGTACCTATTTTAGTGCCCAAAAAAAGTGCACTTGTAACTTTTTAGTTACAGGGTTTCCTTTGAGTAAGCAAGCATGTAAAAACTAGATGTCATTAGTTACCTTGTATTTTATAATTTATCCTGGCAACTTTAGTTCCCCAAAGAGAAAGTAGAAAATTAAATGTCAAATAATATAACATAGGCGATTGTGTTAAATGTCAGAATATTTAAGGAATAATAGTGTTGTAATATACAAGCCAGCGTGCATTTGTTGCTTGCTGGAGTAGTCAAGTTTTATTTCTGACAAGTCTGCAGTTCCAGGAAGCCTCTCCCTAGCTGAGTAACTCTCACCCATCCATCTGTAGATGTCAGGGAGAGTTTGCTACGTATCCCAAGTATCTTAGAATTGGGTGGAAGTTTAGCTTTAATTAGTTTGACCTTGAGTCAACAGGCAACAAGAGAGGGAACAGGCAGCGAAGAGGTCGTGACTGACATCCCAGCAGCAGGAGACAGGGAGTGTCATTATCATTCCTGGTCTTCTCATAGTACTCTGAATACAGAGAGTGAGGAAGATTAGGGGGCCCTGTCTGCTGACTCTGTGATGATCTCAGACCCTCTCTGCTCTTTCTGGATGGTGGCCTGTTAATTCTGGCATACTATTACGATTTAATATATTTATCCTTTTCACTGTGATTTGCCCAATTGTTGCTTTAGCTCTGGACCTTGTCAAGAAGTTGTTGGTAGTGGATCCAAAGGCACGTTTTACGACAGAAGAAGCCTTAAGACACCCGTGGCTTCAGGTGGGTGTGGGATAGTGCCTGCTAGCATAAAATACATGGGAAACTCTGCTGCCTAAGAGACATGAGGCAGAGGACAGAAACATGTTTACTTTGTTAAGTCTGCTTAATCTAATTGTTTTAGATATATGGCGGATATCTTAGAGGATGGGTTACAACCGTGTTTTTTTTTTTTTTTTTTTTTGAGACAGGTTCTCGTTCTGTCACCCAGGCTAGAGTGCAGTGGCGCGATCTCAGCTCACTGCAACCTCTGTCCCTCGGGTTCAAGCGATTCTTCTGCCTCAGCCCCCCGAGTAGCTGGGATTACAGGTGCATGCCACTATGCCCAGCTAATTTTTGTATTTTTTGTAGAGATGGGGTTTCACTGTGTTGGCCAGGCTAGAACCTTTTTGATGTTACTCATGGCTGTTGGATGTACAAACTCACTTTCTGTCCTGTTCTGGTTCCACTTGACTGCCCCGAGTCTCCAGTTTGGCCTGTGTTCCTTTGAGGGCTTGTTCTGGCTCTAGCCCCAGCCATGTCCACCGTTCCTCATAGGTGGGGTGCATTCTAGCCATCTTCAACCTTAAATCAGGGAAGCTGCGGGAGGGGAGGAGGGCAGCCTCCCTAGGGAGAATCCAGCTGCTTCTCAAGCCCAAGTGACTGGGTACAAAGGGTCCTACTGCTTGTTCATTCAGGTGAGTAAACGTGTCCTTAGTGAAGGCTATCACCTGCACCTTTCATCTGTATTACTGCTGTGTTCCTGCTAGGGGTTGGGGCTGCCATTATTAAATGCTGACCTCATTTGGAACTGCCAAGAGTTGGAAGTACGTTGTGGCTTTGCTGGGTTAATCTTTAGTTTTGGAATTAGCTATGGCATTGGGCAAGTTTTTCTGATAGATGTCTGGTCTTCTGTTATGAGCAGTTCCATTCAGCACAGCCATGCCCCTTTCTATTAATTTTCTTTTGGTCTGTGTATTAGTCTGCTCTCACGGTGCGATAAAGAACTGCCCGAGACTGGGTAATTTATAAAGAAAAGATGTTTGATTGACTCACAGTTCAACGTGGCTGGGGAGGCCTCAGGAAACTTACAATCATGGTGGAAGAGGAAGAAGGCATGTCTTAATGGCAGCAGGGGACAGTGTGTGAAGGAAGTGAAGAGCGAAGAGCCTCTTATGAAACTGTCAGATCTTGTGAGAACTCACTCACTATCACTAGAGTAGCCTGGGGGAAACCGCCCCCATGTGCCAGTCTCCTCTCAACAGGTCCCTCTCTCAACACCTGGGGATTACAATTTGAGATGAGATTTGGGTAGGGACACAAAGCCAAACCTTATCGATCTGTTTTCTGTGGAGATGGGGGACAGAACCAGGTAGCTTGAGCTCTAGAGGCTGTTACTTGAGCTACATGCTGTTTCTCTGCGGATTACTGGTCCAGGAACTCCTTGGGCAATGCAGCCTCAGCCCCATACTTCTGGGACTCTGGGAAGACTGTCCCCATTCTCTGTTCCAATCCTCTACACCTAACAGTTTTGCTCAGGCCAGCTCAGGTTGAGAACAACAAATCCTTAAAAAAAAAAAGAAAGACAGATATATGTGTTTTGGATGTTGCCCTGGAAACTACAGTCTCCCCAGAAGAAATCTGTCAGATGATTTAGCATTTAATAGACCACACAGATTTGAAACAGCAGGACCCTGGAGGAAAGGGGTTTGGAAACAAAGGGTGCCTTTGCATGTGGGGATTTTAAGTTTGATGAAAAAGAGAAACATGTCTTTTGGCTCTTTTCATGTGTCCTAATAGGGAAACTCTTGGGTCTAAATGTAGAGGTACAGGAGCTGTGTTCATCTCTAACAAAAAAATAGAGCTGACCAGTTGAGCCTGGGAACAGGGTTTGCATCTGCCTGAAATTTATGAGTAAGCATAGCCTATTTTTCTTGTACTTCTTTGTCTCAAAGAAAACTTATTAACAACCAAGGAGAAGGTGAAGTTCAACTCTGTTGCAGGGTCTCCCGGGAACACTCTTTTATCCACCTTTTGTTTTTGCAGTAAAAGGAGGAATGAGCATTGAATGAAGACAAAGATGAAGACTGACCATCTAAAACATCTGTTAGTGATAGTTTGGGTTTTATTTTGGGAAAATTCAGTGTTTTCAAAAAAAACTAAATGGTTTTGTGGGTCTGGCGCTGGACTGAGTGTTGGGAATGTGGATTCTGGTCTCTGTTTTGTCATTAACAGAGTGCCCAGTTTGGGGAGCATCCCTTATATCTACTCTCTGCCTTGTATTTACTGCCTGAAATAGAGGATTTCTTCTGTTTGCTTTTAAGGGATATTATAATTTAATCTTTATTTCATTTATTGTTGGAGACAAGGTCTTCCTCTGTTGCCTAAGCTGGAGTGCACTGGTGCAATTATAGCTCACTGCAACCTCGACCTCCTGGCCTTAAGGGATGCTCCCGCCTTAGCCTCACAAAGTGCTTGGATAATAGGCATGAGCCACTGTTCCTGGCTAATTTAATATTTGGGAATAATTGTAGACATCCTAAAGAAAATCAATATTTATTTATTTATTTCGTTTTCTGAGACGGAGTCTCACTTTTGTCTAACAGGCTGAAGTGAAATGATGCGATCTCAGCTCACTGGAACCTCTGCCTCTAGGTTCAAGTGATTCTCTTGCATCAGCCTCCCAAGTGGCTGGGATTACAGGTGCCTGCCACCATGCCCAGCTCATTTTTGTATTTTTAGTAGAGATGGGGTTTCACCATGTTAGTCAGGCTGGTCTCGAACTCCTGACCTCAGGTGATCCACCCACCTTGGCCTCCCAAAGTGCTGGGATTACAGGCATGAGCCACTGCGCCTGACCTGTTTACTTGTTTAAATATAGGCCCGATTAGGCTTGTGACCCCTCTGTTTGGCTTCACTGAAGGGCTGCTGAGAGATGGACTTTTGAGAGTGACACTGCAAGATAACTGAGACCCTAAGTAAGGCCATGAGAGGGTGTGGAGTGGAATCCAGATGAGCTTGCTGCTGTCATGTGGCAATGGGGAGCTACACTGAGAAACTTAAAACAGAGTGACTTCAAGTGATCTGCCCTGCCTCGGCCTCCCAAAGTGCTGGGATTACAGGCGTGAGCCACTGTGCCTGGTCCTTCTTTCCTTCTTTCTTTCTTCCTCCTTCCTTCCCCTTCCCCTTCCCTCCCCTCCCTTCTCCTCCCTCCTCTTGCCCTCCCCTCCCCTCTTTCCTCCCCCCTTTCCTCCCCCCTTTCCTCCCCTGCTCCCTTTTTTCCTTCCTTGCTGCTTTCCTTTCTTCCTTCCTCAGGGTCTTGCTGTCTCACCTAGGCTGGAGTGCAGTGGGATGATCACTGCACCATGACTTTCAGGCTCAAGTGATCCTCCTGCCCCAGTCTCCCAAGTAGCTGAGACTATAGGTGTATGCCATCATGTCTGGCTAATTTTTAAATTTTTTTTTTTTTTTTTTGAGACAGAGTCGCACTCTGTCACCCAAGCTGGAGTGCAGTGGTGTGATCCCCGCTTACTGCAACCTCTGCCTGTCGAGTTCAAGCGATTCTCCTACCTCAGCCTCCTGAGTAGCTGGGATTACAGGCGTGCACCACCATGCCTGGCTAATTTTGTATTTTTAGTAGAGACAGGATTTCACCATGTTAGCCAGGCTGATCTCAAACTTCTGACCTCAGGTGATCCGCCCACCTTGGCTTCCCAAAGTGCTGGAATTACAGGTGGGAGCCTCCATGCCCGGCCTAATTTTAAAATTTTTTTGTAGTGACACAGTCCCACTATGTTGCCCAGGCTGGTCTCAAATTCCTGGCCTCAAGCAGTTCTCCCACCTTGGCCTCCCAAAGTGCTGGTATTATAGGCATGAGCCACCATGCCCAACCTAGTGTTGTAAAATTTCCATATCCATCAAATTGCCAAATGGTGGAGGACTTTACTGTATCCTCTCCCTTTGCCCACTGTGGTATGCTTGGCTCAGTGGGGCTGGAGTTGGGTGGGAAAGTACATGAGGCATTGGAATCAGATAACTCTGGGTCTGTATTCTGCACATGCCACCTGTGAGTGGCTGAACTGGGCTTCTGGCCAGCACTCAAAGGCCACACTCCTAGTTATAGATGTTCCTTTCACCTTGGTGAAGATGAGGAGAGCTGCACCAGACCACCTCTCAGGGTTTCCTAATGCAAATCCTTGAACCCTGCAGAAGTGAGCATCCAGAGAGGTGGGAGCTACTTTTATACACACTGTCTGTGCCCTCCTCATCTCCCGCTCCTGCAGCATGAAACACCTGTAATGCTTTGTTCTGTTTATTATCTCCCTTTCTCATTAGACCTGAGCTCTGGGATATTGTGGGCTCAAGTACTTCTGACAATTTGTATGGTATCTGCTGGGTGAATTTTCCTAGGGTGCTGGACTGGTTGTTAGGATAGCCTGGGTGACTGGCCTCATTCATGGCAGGGGCAGCAGGTGGAGAGTGGTCCCAGAAGGATTTGAGGAGGTGCATGGAGTCAGGCCCAGCCTCTGGCCTCCTGATTGCCATCTTTCTCAGGATCTGGGATACTAATTTAGAAACTCTTGACTGCTGGAGGCTGTGATTGACCCACTGAGAGCTTTTAGGCATGTGGATGTGAGTCAGCCAGGATTGGTGGAGCACTGACTGCTAATTAGACTCCTCTGGGAAGGTAGAGGGGGGCAACATATAATGCCTTCGCTGTGGGATCTTCATCAAGGGGATGATTCTTGGACGGACATCTTTTCCTCCCTCTTTCCAGGGGCATGCTAGCCCTGTCCTTCTAGGAGCTTTCTATCCTTCAGACACAGCTACTTATATTTTTAATTCCCTCACAGGATGAAGACATGAAGAGAAAGTTTCAAGATCTGCTGTCTGAGGAAAATGAATCCACAGCTCTACCCCAGGTTCTAGCCCAGGCATTTGTATTCCTGATGATTACTAAATGTAGTCTGGGCTTAAGGAGCTGATAAGCAAAGATGATGTGTTTGAAGATTTTCCTGAGTAGCAATTGCTTAACATTGTTTCAGTTTTAATGTAGTAAAAACTCTGTTTTAACTTGATCCACTCCAGCACCCTTAGATTTAAAAATGCAGGATACATTCAATATCTAACACATAATAGACAGATAAGCACAGCCAGGGATTGTCATCCAAAAGGTCACCTGCAAGGCAGTTTTGAAAGAGTCTATTAGAGGCTCAAATATAAATTTGTTGGAAAAATTAAAATTTGGATCAGTAGTTGATTCCTTGATTATAATTTTATTCTTTAAAGTTCTTTGTAAGTATAAGTTAATTCCAGTCCTGCTGTTTTTTTTGTTGTTGTTGTTGTTGAGTGGTAGCTCTCCTTTTTCCCACTATTTCCTGTCCCCAATTTTTTTTTTTTTCTTGAGACAAAGTCTTGGTCTGTCACTCAGGCTGGAGTGCAGTGGTGTAATCTCAGGTCACTGCAACCTCTGCCTCCTGGGTTCAAGCAATTGTCCTGCCTCAGTCTCCCGAGTAGCTGGGACTACAGGTGCCTGCCACTGCACCCAGCTAATTTTTGTATTTTTAGGTGAGATGGGGTTTTGCCATGGTGGTCAGGGTTGTCTCTAACTTTTGATCTGAAGCGATCTGCCCATCTCGGCCTCCCAAAGTGCTGGGATTATAGGCATGAGTCACCGCACCCAGCCTTCCTCCCAATTTTATATACGGGAAAACAACTAAGGCACAAAGATTGCCTTCCTGCAAAACAGCAAGACCTGAGGCTTCAACTGAGAGGAATTACAGTCCTTTTAAACTTGATATTTAGAAGAAGATAATCAAGAGGAAGTTGGTTATGCTACTTGCTTTCAGTATACATCATTCAGAGGTCAGAAACCATAAGGGAGAGAAATATCTATTAGATAAGCATATCTGAGTTCGGGGCTGTGGTGAGGACTCAGTTGTCAATGATGACAACCAGTAATTTTTGGTACTAGAATTTCACATCAAATGCCCCCACTTTACTGGAAGTGTATTGGGGAACTTTGATAATCTTAAAGAAGCCAGTGATTTTCTTTTGAACATTTCTCCATTTATTTTCAGCCTTCTACTAGTCGAAAGCGGCCCCATGAAGGAGAAGCTGAGGGTGCCGAGACCACAAAGCGCCTGGCTGTGTGTGCTGCTGTATTGTGAACTCCGTGGTTTGAACATGAAAGAAATGTACCTTCTTTCATTCTGTCATCTTTCTTTTCTTTAAGTCCGTTTTTTATAATTTGTATTTTAATTATGGGAATAATTGCTTTTTCACAGTCACTGATGTACAAATAAAAAACTGATGGAACCTGGGCTTTGTGCTTCTGCTTGATAATTGGTTCTTTAGTGGAATGGCTTTATTATTTATTTATTTGAGATAGAGTCTCACTCTGTTGCCTAGCCTGAAGTGCAGTGGTACAAGCTTGGCTCACTGCAACCTCTGCTTCCCAGGTTCAAGCGATTCTTGTGCCTCAGCCTCCCAAGTAGCTGGGATTACATGTATGTACCACCATGCCCAGCTAATTTTTATATTTTTTGTAGAGACAAGGTTTTGCCATGTTGGCCAGCAGGGTCTTGAACTCTGGACCTCAGGTGATTCGCCTGCCTTGGTCTCTTAAAGTGCTGGGATTACACGCGTGAGCCATTGCGCCTAGCCTGAATGGCTTTTCTTTTTTTTTTTTTTGAGACGGAGTCTCGCTCTGTCGCCCAGGCTGGAGTGCAGTTGCCAGATCTCAGCTCACTGCAAGCTCCGCCTCACAGGTTTAGGCCATTCTCCTGCTTCAGCCTCCCAAGTAGCTGGGACTACAGGCGCCCACCACCTCGCCCAGCTAGTTTTTTCTGTATTTTTTACTAGGGGTTTCACCGTGTTAGCCAGGATGGTCTCGATCTCCTGACCTCGTGATCCGTCTGTCTCGGCCTCCCAAAGTGCTGGGATTACAGGCTTGAGCCACTGCGCCCAGCTGGCTTTTTTATATTTAAAGTTGTTGTGTGCCTTTCATCTGGAACTACACCTTGGCTATCACTAGGCAGGTTTCCCAGGATGTCACCGTGGTCTCAGCCTGTGAGAGCCGAATACAAATTCTAAGGACCCCTTGGAAAGTTCCAGGGAAAGGAACATAATGAGGTTGGGGGTGGAGTTTGCAGAGACTGGCGGACTGGCTGCCAACATCTTCATGAGAACAGCAGGTACCTTGGTGCATAATAACAGGCCAGTTTATATTCTTATCCTTGCCCTCATAAAGATACAGGTCTACAGTCTCTGAAACCTTTGGGCTAGATAAGTTGTGAAATTTAATGATCCAATTTTAGGAAGATGAAAAGGCATATCTGCTATGTGTATGTGTAGCACCCCAGTGGAGTCCTACACATGTGGAGTCCTACCCCAGTGGAGACCAAACATGTTAATATTTCCACAGCAAATATTCACAGTAAGAGGGATAGAGAAAGATTATAGGTAGTTGCATATTGGTTCTTATCAGTCTTTTCTTCCAAAGGAGCTACAATGACTTGTTTTTGAGAGCTGTTTGGGTTTTGGAAGTGGAGATAAGGCATATGGTTATGTCATGTTGACCCAACAGTGACCAGGGAGGCCCTGTGCGAAGACTTACCTTTGGCTGTTCTTGTCCTCACAGTGATTCTATGAGTGAGGTCCTCCAGCCACTGTCATGTCACAGGTGCGGAAACCAAAGTTAGAGGAGGAAGGCAACTTTTCCAGTGTCACACAGCTGCTAAATGGCAGAGCTGGGACCCAACCCAGGTTTTTTTGACTCTAAAACTAACATTCCTTATTGTCCACTGAAACTGCTTTTATAACTTTGCTTGGTTGATGCTAGGACACTTTGTAGCTTGCTGGCCATGCCATGAATTGAGTGCCATGGTTCAAATGCCACTGGCAATTCAGTCAGGGCAGGGTCAAGGGCGCACAGCCGTTTCCTTAGGAAATGAGGTTGGTGGTTGGAAATTTCCATTAAAGGGTATTTAAGCATTCTGAGACTTGGCTGGCCTGGTGTAGGGGGTTTGGGAATTTAGGTGGTTTGCATGTTTAAAGGAATGAGGCTGAGATTGCCAAGTAGATGGGTTTTAGCTCATTTGAATATTTAATGTGGAGGCTGTGGTTTCCTGGGACATTTATCCCACTCGTGTAGAGTTAGCTGGCTTTTCTCTGTTTCGTTTCATTTCTTTTCTTTTTTCTTTTTTTTTTGTTTTTGAGGTGAAGTCTCACGCTTGTTGCCCAGGCTGGAGTGCAATGGTGCGATCTCGGTTCATTGCAACCTCCGCCTCCTGGGTTCAAGCGATTCTCCTGCCTCAGCCTCCCAAGTAGCTGGGATTACAGGTGCTCACCACCATGCCCAGCTAATTTTTGTATTTTTAGTAGAGATGGGGTTTCACTATGTTGGCCAGGCTGGTCTAGAACTCCTGGGCTCAGGCAATCTGCCCGCCTCCCTCCCAAAGTGCTGGACACAGGCATGAGCCACCATGCCCTGCCACCCTTCTCTGTTTCTAGAGCATTTTATATTAACTCCCTCTCATGATATCTTCCATGGTAGACTGAAAAATGGCCCCTCCAAAGTGTCCTCATCTTAATCCAAGAATATGTTCCTTTCCATGACAAAAGGGACTTTGCAGATGTGATTAAGCATCTTGAGATTGGAGCTTATCCTATGTTGCCTGTGGGTCCAGTGTCCCATCACAGTGTTTTGTTTTTGTTTTCGTTTTCTTTTTTTTTGAGATGGAGTTTTTTGCTCTTGTTGCCCAGGCTGGAGTGCAATGGTGCAATCTCAGCTCACTGCAACCTCCACCTCCCAAGGTTCAAGCGATTCTCCTGCCTCAGCCTCCCGAGTAGCTGGGATTATAGGCGCTTGCCACCATGCCCAGCTAATTTTTGTATTTTTAGTAAAGATGCAGTTTCACCATGTTGGCCAGGCTGGTCTCTAACTCCTGACCTTGTGATCTGCCCGCCTCGGCCTCCCAAAGTGCTGGGATTACAGACATAAGCCACCACGTCTGGCCCACAGTGCTCTTTTAAGAGGGACTCAGCAGTCAGGGGAGATGGCAATGTGATGATGACTGAGTGTCTTAGTCTTTTTTGTATTGCTATGCAATATCTGAGACAGGGTAAGTTATAAAGAACAGGTTTATTTCTTACAGTTCTGGAGGCTGGGAAGGTCAAGATCGAGGGGCCCGCTTCTGGTGAGGGTCTTCTTGCTGTGTCATCCCATGATGGAAGGCATCACATCAAGAGAGAAAGGGGGTTGAACTCATCCTTTTATTTGGAACCCACCTCCATGATAATTAACCCTCTGCTGAGATAACACCATTACTCTATTAATGAGGGCAGATTTTTCATGACCTAATTACCTCTTAAAGGTCCCATCTCTCAACACTGTTGCATTGGAGATCAAATTTCCAACACATGAACTCGGGGGGTCACATTCAAACCATAGCACCGTGCAGAGATTGGACTGGTGTGCTTTAAAAATGGAGGAAAGGGCCACAATCCAAGGATTATAGGTAACCACTAAAAACATGAAAAGGCAAGAAAATGGGTTTTCCCTTCAGAACCTGCTGAAGGAATCAGTCCTTTACAACTTGACTTTAGTCAAGTGAAACTGATTTGAGGCTTCTGACCTGTAGAACAATAAGATATTAAGTCTGTGTTGTTGTAAGCCGATCGGTTTGGGGTAATTTGTTACAGCAGCTGTAGAAAACTAATTGACTCACCAATGTGAGAAATCAGCTGCTGATTTAAGGCTACCCAGCACCTACTTTCTCTCCTAACCTCACTCTAATATTCTCTTGGAGGAATTGTTTTCCCTATCCCATCAAGTTATGGGAGATGGGGCCAGGTGTGGTGGCTCAGCAATCCTAGCACTTTGGGAGGCTAAGGCGGGTGGATCACTTGAGGTCAGGAGTTTGAGGCTAGCCTGGCCAACATAGTAAAACCCCATCTCTACTAAAAATACAGAAAGTAGCTGGGTGTGGTGGTGGGCACCTGTAATCCCAACTACTCCAGAGGCAGTGGTACGAGAATTGCTTGAACCCAGGGGCAGATGTTGCAGTGAGCTGAGATTGCACCACTGCACTCCAGCCTGGGGGACAGAGTGAGACTCCATCTCAAAAAAACAAAAACAAAAACAAAAACAAAAAAACAAGTTATGGGAGAGGATGGGAAAGCTAAGTATCTTTTGCACCTACCCCCACTCCCACCATTGCAAAGCTGAAGGGGTTCCTAGAGGCTTCTGCTATGGAGCTGTTCCCACTGGCCCCCCAGCTGGAGGTGGGTTTAGGACTTTGAAACATTAACAAATGGAGCTGGGATGGCAATGACGAGAACAATATTGTGCTAAACTGAACTCTGCACTTCCTAACTTTGGCTTTGGGTAGATTACCTCAAATTGCTGAGCCTTTGTTTCCATATTTGTAAAATGGGTGCAGTAAGAGTACCAACCTCTTCTATGCTGTTTGGAGGAGGCAGGTCCATAAAGTACCTGGCATGTGGTAAGGGATTCATGAATGTTGGCTTCTATCATTAAGGGTGGGAGAGCCATGTAAGTAGCCAGAGTCATAGAAAGTTCTTGAGCCAGAGAAGTAAGATAATCTTTTCAGCTTTTTGTGCAGCATAAAAGGTAGGTAATTTGCTTGCCCTTGACCAAGCAAATCTGGGACTTGCCAGGCCTGGGGTGAATGGTGGGAACCCAGGTAGAGGGATATTTCTCACTGGCTGAATTAACTGTGACTCTGTTTTGCGGAGCAGCCAGGTTGCTTCATGGTGGACTTGCTGCATGCCTACATGATGGTGCCATGGATAGCTCTTGTTTGTGCCAGCCCTGTACCCGATACCTCTTGTGGTAACTGCATCCCTATTTTTCAGAAGGAAGCATCCCTCCTTCCACTTTCCCATTTTCCCCATGTCCTTCTGGAGAGGATGACCCCAGCGCCTTCCTGAAGGGGCTTCATAGCCAGGTCTGGCCAAGCTGGATGTGGTGATTGGCTCAGGCAGAGGCATGTGGCCCAAATGGGTCCAGTGAAAGTCAGCCCTGGGACTTTGGCTGGAACTATCGGGGAACAGCCTCCGCTTTCTTGGGCAGATGTGAGTTAGGAGCTGCTCAGGCCACCATGTGGAAAGAACTGCATGAGAATGAAGTAATCAAAGGGAAACAACTGAGAGATTAGAGAGACTTATGTTGTATAAGTGCCTGTATCCAGCTATGCCTGAAGTGAGGTACCACCCCAGGCCTTTTCAGTCATGCCATCAGTTTTGTTCCTTTTTTCTGTTTTACTCTTGGTGGAGTTTTTTGTTTTTTGTTTTTTGTTTTTTTGTTTTTTTCTCGTTACTTGAATAAGAAAAATACCAGACTAGAAGGCTGGGTGTGGTGGCTCACACCTATAATCCCAGCACTTTGGGAGGCCGAGGCAGGTGGATCACGAGGTCAGGAGTTCGAGATCAGCCTGACCAACATGGTGAAACCCCGTCTCTACTAAAAACACAAAAAAATTAGCCAGGCGTGGTGGTGTGTGCCTGTAATCCCAGCTACTCAGGAGGCTGAGGCAGGAGAGTCGCTTGAACCTGGGAGGCGGAGATTACAGTGAGCTGAGATTGCGCCACTGCATTCCAGCCTGGGTGACAGAGCAAGACTCTGTCTCAAAACAAAAACAAAAACAACCCCCAAAAAACCAGACTAGTAAATGCAACCATTTACAAATTCCAAGAGACTCTTGAAGATTCTTTTTGTTAGTAGGGAAAACATTCTCCGTTTTTCTGCCAACTTTAGGGTTTTCAGAGAAGTTTGGGGGAGAGAAAGGAAAGCAAAGATGTGGGAAGAAAGAGTCCTTCCAGCCCCAAGTTGGGCGAACTCCCGCCAGCTACTTATACCACAGGGTTTGGGAGCACAGCCCCTTTCATTAAACTTTTAGGAGTCTTGGATGGATAGGGTGGGAATTACACTAGTGAAACTCAGCTTTGTGTATGTCAGGCATTAGGCCCTGGGATATGCAGTCATGTGTTGTATAATGACGTTTTAGTCAATGACAAACCACATGTAAGTCGGTGGTACCATAAGATGATTATGGAGCTGAAAAATTCCTATTGCTTAGTGACATAGACATTGTAATGTTAGGGTAACACATTACTGTGTTTCTGGTGATGCTGGTGTAAACAAATCTGTGCTGCCAGTTCTATAAAAGCATAGCATGTACAATTACATACAATATATAATACTTGATAATTAACAACTATGTTACTGGTTTATTTTTTTGAGATAGAGTCTTGCTGTGTCGCTCAGGCTGGGGTGCAGTGGTGTGATCTTGGCTCACTGCAACTTCTGCCTCCCAGATTGAAGCAATTCTTCTGCCTCAACCTCCCGAGTAGCAGGGATTGCAGGCACCCACCACCATGCCCAGGTAATCTTTGTATTTGTAGCTGAAATTGGGTTTCACCATGCTGCCTAGGCTGGTCTGGAACTCCTGACCTCAGATGATCTGCCCGCCTCAGCCTCCCAAAGTGCTGGGATTACAGGCATGAGACACTGCACCTGGCTCTGGTGTATTTAGTATTTTTCATAATTTTAGAATGTATGTTTTCTATTTACATTAAAAAATAGCTAACTATAAAACAGCCTCAGGCAGGTCCTTTGGGAAGTAATCTGGAAGAAGAAGGCATTGTTATCACAGGAGATGACAGCTCCATGCATGTTATTGCCCAGGCTGTAGTACAATGGCAATATCTTGGCTCACTGCAACCTCCACCTCCTGGGTTCAAGCGATTCTCCTGCCTCAGTCTCCTGAGTAGCTGGGATTACAGGTGCACACCATCATGCCTGGCTAAGTTTTGTATTTTTGGCAGAGATGGGGGTTTCACCATGTTGGCCAGGATGGTCTCGAACTCCTGACCTCAAATGGTCTGCCTGCCTCGGCCTCCCAAAGTGCTGGGATTACAGGTGTGAGCCACCAAGCCTGGCAAAAATTTTTAAATAAATGTCAGTAAGCTAAGGTTAATTTATTATTGAAGAAAAGCTTTAAAAAATTTTGGTGTAGCCTAAGCATATGGTGTTTATAAAGTCTACAGTAGTGTACAGTAAGGTCCTATGCCTTCACACTCACTGACTCGTCCACAGCATCTTCCAGTCGTGCAAGCTCCTTTCATGGTAAGTGCCCTATACAGGAGTACCATTTTAAAATCTCTTATACTCTTCTCTTACTGTACCTTCTCTACGTTCAGGTACACAAGTACTTACCATTGTATTACAATTGCCTATAGTCAGTAAATATCATGCCGTACAGGTGGTAGCCTGGGAGCAATAGGCTAAGCCATACAGCCTAGGTGTGTAGTAGGCTATACAAGGCTACACAAGGTTCGTGTAAGTGCACTTTGCTGTTTGCACAATGACGCAATCACCTAACGAGGCATTTCTCAGAACCATCCCATGATTAAGAGAGGCATGACCATACAGTCATTATCTCCCTGAAAGCTCAGTCAACCCTGTGCAGTGCTACTGCCCTTTCGCACATGCAGAAATCAAGGATCTTTGGCTCCTCTAAGTGACTTGTTCAAGGGTTCTCAGTTTTCAAGAGATGGAGGCGGGACTTGAATTGAGATTTCCCTTTCTTGAGAACCTGTGGTCCTTAACCATTAAAAACCACTTAAGAGGTCTTGTTTCTTGATCACTACCTACTAAGTGCTAGGCGCGGTGCTGAGGCTTTCTCTTGATTATTACATTGAGTCCTTAGATTCAGGAGAAACAGGCCAGGCGCGGTGGCTCACACCTGTAATTTCAGCACTTTGGGAGGCCGAGGCGGGCGGATCACGAGGTCAGGAGATGGAGATCATCCTGGATAACACGGTGAAACCCCGTCTCTACTAAAAATACAAAAATTAGCCGGGCGTGGTGGCGGGCGCCTGTAGTCCCAGCTACTCGGGAGGCTGAGGCAGGAGAATGGCGCGAACCCGGCAGGCGGAGCTTGCAGTGAGCGGAGATGGCGCCACTGCACTCCAGCCTGGGCGACACAGTGAGACTCTGTCTCAAAATAAATAAATAAATAAAATAAAAAAAAAATAATAAAAAGATTTAGGAGAAACAAGTCCCAAAGCCCTGACCCTAACACGCAAGGGTTAGTGGAGATGTGGGACTTGAACTCGGCTTCTCGGTTGAGTCTGGCTGTCTCCGGGATGCGAGCACGTGCTTGCACACCTCCACGATGGCGATCCCGCCCCCTTAGTGGCGTCCTTAGCTCGGACTTCTTGCGGGGAAGTCCCTCCTGGCCCGGACCCTCGTCTCAGTCCCCGCGTCGTGGGGGAAGCGAAAGGGGCAGTGTGGGGAAGTGGCCGAGGGGTCGGGTCCGGGGTGTTCTGCAGACAGACAGACGGCGGTGTGTAGCGAGGAACTGCTTGCTCACCCGCCGAGTCGGATGGGCCCGGCGGGGGTGGGCGAGACACTGGGAACAGCGGCCAGCTCCAGAGGGCGCGAGGCG
>NW_012105320.1:1207307-1209734 GCF_000951045.1 Mandrillus leucophaeus
GCGTCGGCGCCGGTGAGTGCGTGAGGGGCTCGGGCCGGGAGACTTTCTTTGTGAAACTCCGGCGGTGGGAGCTGAGGCCGGGCCTCAGCTGCTGAGGAGCGCCTGCGAGGCGGAAGGCGTCTCGCAGTCCGGGTTCGATCCCAGCCGCGAGCCGTCAGGCGGCGGGACCTGGTCTGCCGCCTGCCTGCCTCAGTTTCCGCGAGAGTGTGTGTGGGTGTGTGAGGGTGTGTGTGGGTGTTGGCCTGCACTCACGGGGGTGGAGAGGGGTCGGTATACAGTCGGCGCCTAATGCGTGCGGCGCCTCCCCCTCACCCCAGCCCCCGTGGGGCGGAACCTGGGGACTGGAGTCTACCCGAGCGGTAGGCGGCACCCTTGGGGAGACAGGTGTCGGCTCAGCCCGAGAGGCTCAGGTGCTACCTTTCCCGGGTGGGGTTTGTGAGGAGTGAGCTCTTCGTCCCTGGAGGCGAGCAAGTCTGTCTGTGGCTCATCACAGAGCGCTATTTTGGAAAGCGTTCCACCCACCTCAGCTTCGGGCTGTGTTTGAGTCACTAGTCAGGGGGAAGGATGCTGAGCGACATGGACTTTAGAGGTGGGGCCCCCGCTGGACAGGATGGCTCTGGGCTCTCGAGCTTACCCGCACCCCTGCCTCTCAAACCCGTTAGAGCGTAGGAATCATTAGGAGCGCCTGATAGAAATGCCACGGACTGTGTGGCTTACCAAAGCAGAGAAGCTGATTTTGAACTTAAGCTCCGAAGTTGTGATCAGGCGAGCTTGGCAAGCACTGTTTTAGAGAGTAGGCTTCCTGCGAGCAGGAGCCGGTTCTGTGTGTACCTCACCATGGCATCCTGGTACCTGACATGGTGCCTGGCACACGGTAGATGATCAGAAAATATCTGTAGAAAGTCTAAATTGTTAGGGAGAGTGCAACATAGGAGTTCTTCAGACATTTTCAGGAGCTTCTTGAGTTTAATTTACAGTATGTGATTTATTTTACAGTACAGATTTATTTTACAGTATGTGAGTTTTCTCAGCTCCCAGCTTAACTTTTGTGATTGTTTTTAATGCCGTGTTTTCAGTATGTGCTAGGCAAAAGCAGGGTATATGTTACTTAGTATGCACTATCCACTAGGCCAGGTGCAGTGGCTCACTCCTGTAATCCCAGCACTTTGGGAGGCGGATTGCTTGAGCCCAGGGGCTTGAGGCTGTAGTGAGCCAAGGAGTTAGAGACCAGTGTGGTAAACGTAGCGAGACGCTCTCCACAAAAAATGCAAAAATTAGCTGGGTGTGGTAGCGTGCACTTGCAGTCCCAGCTACTCTGGAGGCTGAGGTGGGAGGATCGTTTGAGCTCAGGAAGTCCAGGTTGCAGTGAGCCAGGGTTGTGCCACTGCATTCCAGCCTGGATAACACAGCGAAACCCAGTCTCTTAAATGAGTAAATAAATACATAAATGATTATGTATACTCCAACTAGGTTAAAATTAATTCCGAATCAAAATTCTAAATTAAAATATGCATGTTTCTTTCTCTTCATCATTTGGGAACACTAGGCTTTTAGGATTTCATTCCATTGAGGCAGGTAAGTATCTACATTTTTGACAAAGCAAATAGGAATTACTGTTAATTCAAGAAAGTTGGCAGTTTGCTTAAACCTGAGTATTTGTAGTCTTTGTGATTTTTTTTAATTTTTAATTTTAATTTTTTTCTTTTTTTTGAGATGGAGTCTCACTCTGTCGTCCAAGCTGGAGTGCAGTAGCGCAATCTCGGGTCACTGCAACCTCCACCTCCTGAATTCAAGTGATTCCCTGCCTCGGCCTCTGGTGTAGATGGCATAACAAGGGTGCGCCACCATGCCCAGCTAATTTATGTATTTTTAGCAGAGAGGAGGTTTCACTGTGTTGCCCAGGCTGGTCCCAAACTCCTTGACCTCAAGTGATCTGCCCACCTCGGCCTCCCAAAGTGCTGGGATTACAGACGTGAGCCATCACACCTGGCCTTATTTTTATTTTTATTTTTTTGAGACAGAGTCTCACTCTGTCGCCCAGGTTGGAGTGCTGTGGCATGATCTCCGCTCACTGCAACCTCCACCTCCCAAATTCCAGCAATTCTCATGCCTAAGCCTCTTGAGTAGCTGGGATTACTAGACCGGCTAATTTTTAAAATATTTTTTTAGTAGAGACATGGTTTCCCTATGTTGGCCAGACTGCTCTGGAACTCCTGGCCTCTAGTGATCCACCTGCCTCGTCCTCCCAAAGTGCTGGAATTACAGGCGTGAGCCACTGCTCCCAGCCAATCTTTGTGATATTTTGAAATTGAGGTTTATATTTTATTCAGAGTCAAAGCTAAAATATAATTGTTTGAAAATTAATATTTCAGGCCGGGCGCGGTGGCTCAAGCCTGTAATCCCAGCACTTTGGGAGGCCGAGACGGG
>NW_012105320.1:1210868-1216627 GCF_000951045.1 Mandrillus leucophaeus
AGCCAGGATGGTCTCGATCTCCTGACCTCGTGATCCACCCGTCTCGGCCTCCCAAAGTGCTGGGATTACAGGCTTGAGCCACCGCGCCCAGCCTAAAAAGCTTTATTGAGATAAAGATAAATGAGATAAATTCATCTACCATGAAATCAACCCCTTGAGTGCAGAATTTTGTGGTTTATAATATATGTTCACAGAATCGCACAAACAAGACAGATATCTAGATACTTTCAGACCATTTTCATCAGTCCACAAGAAATCCCGTACCCATTAGCAGTTATGGCTTATTCCCTTTTTTCCTAGTTCCTAGCAATAACTAGCCTACTTTCTGTCTCTGAGTTTAGCTCTTCTAGAGGTTTTCACAGAATGAAATCTTACTACATATGGTCTTTCATGATTGACTTATTTCACTTGGCACGGTGTTTTCAAGGTTTATCCATGCTGTAGCATATATCAGCACTTCATTATTTTTTAATGCTGAGTAATCTTTTGAATGGATATACCATATGTTATCAGTTCCTCTGGTGATAGGCACGTGTTTTTTTTCCGATTTCTGGCTATTATGAATAATGTTGCTCGGAACATTTGTGTACAAATTTTAGTGTGGATGCATATTTTCATTTCCCTTGAGTATATCCCTAAAGAATAGACTATCTGGGTCATATGATAATTGTTTAAGACTACAGGCACATGCCACCACACCTGGCTAATATTTAAAAATTTTTTGTAGATAAGGGGTCTCGCAATGTTGCCCAGGCTGGTCTTGAACTCCTGGCCTCAAGAGATCTTCTCACCTCAGCCTCCCAGAAAGTGTTGGGATTATAGATGTGAGCCACTGCACCTATAAAAGAGGCATGAGTCTCTTTTTCCTTTTTTTTTTTTTTTTGAAACAGGATTTCACTCTGTCGCCCAGGCTGGAGTGCAGTGGTGGGATCATAGCTCACTGTAGCCTGGACCTCTCGGGGCTCAATTGATCCTCCCACCTCCGCCTCCTGAGCAGGTAGGACTACAGGGACGGCTAATTTTTGTATTTTTTGTAGAGATGGGGTTTTGCCGTGTTGCCCAGGCTGGTCTGGAACTCCTGGGCTCAAGTAGTCTGCCAGCCTCTGCCTCTCAAAGTGCTAGGATTACAGGCGTGAGCCACCACACCCGGTCTACTCTTTTGATAATGTTGTTTTGATGCCAAAAATGTTTTTAATTTTGAGGAAGTCTAGCTTATCTGTTTTTTCTTTGTTGCTCATGATTTTGTTTTCATGTCTAAGAAGCCATTGCCAAATCTAAGGTCATGAAGATTTATCCCTATGATTTACCTCTATGTTTTCTTCTAAGAGTTGTATGCTTTTAGCCCTTATATTTAGGTTGTTGATCCATTTTGATTTAATTTTTGTGTGTGATGTGAGGTGTGTGTGGTGTGTGGTCCAAATTCATTATTTTGTATGTGAATACAAAAAGTTCTTCCAGCACTATATATTGAAAAGAGTGTCCTTTCCTTTATTGATGGTCTTCACGTCTTTTTTGAGAATCAGTTGAATATATATATATAAGGTTTCATTTCTGGACTATAAGTTCTGTTCTCTTGACCAGTATTTCTTTCTGTCTTTGTGCCAGTACTACACTGTTTCATTACTGTAGTTTGGTAATAGGTTTTGAAATTAAGTGTAAGTCCTTTAACTTTATTCTTTTTCAAGACTGGCTATTCTGGATCCCTTGTATTTCCAAATGGATTTTAGGATCAGCTTATCAATTTCTGTAAAAAAGACAGCTGGGATTTTTTACAGTGATCATGTTTTACCTAATTTTTTTTTTTTTTTGAGTCAGAGTCTCGCCATCACCCAGGCTGGAGTGCGGTGGTGTGATCTTGGCTCACTGTAACCTCTGCCTCCTGGGTTCAAGTGATCCTCCTGCCTCAGCCTCCTAAGTAGTTGGGATTACAGATGTGCACCACCATGCTCAGCTAATTTTGTATTTTTAGTAGAGACATGGTTTCACCATGTTGGCCAGACTGGTCTCGAACTCATGACCTCAAGTGATCCACCTGCCTCAGTCTCCCAAAATGCTGGGATTATAGGGATGAGCCAGTGCACCAGCCAACAGGTCATAACTCTTACGCATCTTATGGTTCTCATATGTATAACTGCACAATAATATCCATTCCAAAGAATTGTTAAATAAAAGAGGATGTAGGTACATACTTAGAACAATGCCTTGCCTGTGGTAGGGATTTGATATTTGTTGTTTATCTTCTTTTGCTAATTAATTCCAGTTAAAAGTGAGCCACAAAACAAAAAGCAGAAAAACCCAATCAAAAACCAAGAAAAACAAAAACTCCAAAACCACAGACCAAAAAAAAAAAAAAAACCTCACAAAGAAAAAACCACAAACAGAAACCCCAAGCCTCTTCCTGTCCCCGTCACCTTTCTACAACCCAAGAAATCCCTGTGAGTGTTTGAGGAACCACGAAAGAAGACAAGTCTCTCATACTGCATAGTTGTATTGCAAATGCATATGAAACCAAAGTTGCTATATAGAATATTTGACAATGAATTTTAAATATTAAAAATAATAAAAGTATAATTGAATGCTTTATTTTTACTATACGATTCTTGTTTTCTGTGCTGTTTTTTCACTACTTTTTTTTCCTGAAAGCAGAAATAATATTTTTTCATTAAATTTCATGGTTACAATCTTTCTTCTTTTGAATTATTGCTATTTTAAAAACCCGTTAGAGGGAAGCCTGATGTTTGAATTTAAACTTGGTAGAACTTTTATTTTGGTGTCTCTTCAGCAGCTGGGTGGATAGTTATTTTCTAAGAAGAGAAACTAGAGACATAGTATGATACAAATATGATGTTTGGAATATCTCATGTTTCTTGTATATTCACACTGTATTATCTACAGTCTTCCAAAAAGCAAACACTAACCAGTTTTCTATAGGCATGTTTTGGCAAAATGCTAATTTGATTTTCATTTTATGATGATTGGCATTAGAGGACAATAATCTTAGTAATTTTCATCTTTACCAAAGAGAAACTCTTTATGCAATTCTGTGAATGCAAAGAATGTTGATAGCAAATTTGTCCTAACATTTTCTGAATTAAGTCCATAGTATGTTGAAACAGTATCATGGCAATTTTTGACTTCCACTATGGCATGGAAATGCCAAGTACATACCAGGGAAGGGGGGAAACCACATGCAATAATAATGCATTCTCCTATTTAACATTCACAGTTAACTTTTTTTATTTTTTATTTTTATTTTATTTTTTTTGAGATGGAGTCTCGCTCTGTAGCCCAGGCTGGAGTGTAGTGGCACGATCTTGGCTCACTGCAAGCTCCGCCTCCTGGGTTCAGGCCATTCTCCTGCCTCAGCTTCCCGAATAGCTTGGACTACAGGCGTCTGCCACCACATCCAGCTTATTTTTGTATTTTTATTAGAGACGGGATTTCACCATGTTAGCCAGGATGGTCTCGATCTCCTGACCTCATGATCCGCCCGCCTCGGCCTCCCAAAGTGCTGGGATTTCTGGGTGAGCCACCGCGCCTGGCGCAACTTCTTTTTTTAACTCCTGCAAAACCACAACACAAAGTCAGGTTTGTTGTGCTTGGAGCACTTGCTATTTCTTAGGAATGCTACTCTTTATCCACAAAATAAAACCACATCCTCATTACAATCAACTATTTATCAAGTGGGATGTCAAAAAAAAATCACATTCCAGATTACTATATGTTAGTTTTACACTATTAATCTTGTTAAATAAGGTATGTTCTTCACATCCTTGGCTAGGGGCAGTATAGCTATGATGAAAAAGGGTTTTTTCTGTAGTGGTCACAGTGAGGCCAATTACAGCCATACTACAACACCTACTTGACCTCTTTTTCTGTTCTACTCTCCAGTTACTATTATTATCTCTTCAGTTCTCCAAATACTACTTTTGGTGTTTAGCAAAATAACTAATTCCTGGTATTTAGTCAAAGAGTAGAAGGACATTATTGTTGCTTTCTCTTTCTCAACAGCAAGAAAATATTACTGATTTTTAGTAATAAATATTTTAGGCCGGGCATGGTGGGTCATGCCTGTAATACCAGCACTTTAGGAGGCTGAGGCAGGTGGATCATGAGGTTGGGAGTTTGAGACTAGCCTGACCAACATGGTGAAACCCTGTCTCTACTAAAAATACAAAGAATTGGCAGTGTGTGGTGGCTCACGCCTGTAATCCCAGCACTTTGGGAGGCCGAGGTGGGTGGATCACGAGGTCAGGAGTTCAAGAGCAGCCTGGCCAGTATGATGAAACCCTGTCTCTACTAAAAATACAAAAATTAACCGGGCGTGGTGGCGGGCACCTGCAATCCCAGCTACTCCAGAGGCTGAGGCAGAGAACTGCTTGAACCCGGGAGGCAGAGGTTGCAGTGAGCCGAGATGGCGTCACTGTACTCCAGCCTGGGTGACAGAGTGAGACTCTGTCTCAAAAAAAACAAAACCAAACCAAAAACCCCAGAAAGCCTATAGTCCAATCTCCTTGGGAGGCTGAGGAAGGAGAATCGCTTGAACCTAGGAGACGGATGTTGCAGTGAGCTGAGATCACAACACTGCACTCCAGCCTGGGTGACAGAGCGACTCTGTCTCCAAAAAAAAAAAAAAAGTATTTTAGTTTTAGTTTTAAAGGGTTTATTTCTATTTCAATTTTCTGAATAAAGCCTTATTTTGGCCAGGTGCAGTGGCTCGTACCTGTAATCCCAGCACTTTGGGAGGCCAAGGTGGGCAGATCACTTGAGGTCTGGAGTTTGAGACCAGCCTGGGCAACATGGTGAAACCCTGTCTCTACTAAAAATACAAAAATTAGCCGGGCATGGTGGTGAGTGCCTGTAATCGCAGTTACTTGGGTGGCTGAGGCAGGAGAATCGCTTGAACCTGGGAGGTGAAGGTTGCAATGAGCTGAGACTGGGCCACTGCACTTCAGCCTGGGCGACAGAGCAAGACTGTCTCAAAAAGTGAAAACAAAACCCACATAATGGAAGAAAATATTTGCAAATATATGTTTGTAAAAGGACTTGTTATTCAGAATATATAAATAACTTACTATGCAATGATAAGAGGACAACCCAATTTAAAAATAAACAGGCTGGTTGAGGTGGCTCATGCCTGTAATCCTAGCACTTTGGGAGGCCAAGGTGGGAGGATCACTTGAGCCCAGGAGTTTGAGATCAGCCTGGGCAACATAGTAACACCCCTTCTCTACAAAAAATAGGAAAAAATGTTAGCCCATGATCACTTGAGGGGAAGTTGCAGTTTTAGTGAGCAGTGATTGCACTGCTGCACTCAAGCCTGGGTGACAGAGTGCAACCAAAGAAGTAGACATTTCCTAAAGATATGCAAATGGCCAATGACATGAAAAAGTATACAGCATCATTAGTCATCAGTCATGCAATCAAAACCACAATGAGATCCACTTTACGTCGACTGGGGTGGCTAAAGTTAAAAAGATAGGCAATAACAAGTACTGGTGAGGATGTGGAGAAATTGGAACTCTCATACATTGCTGGAATGTAAAGTGGTGCAGCTGTCTTAGAAAATGCTTTGGCAGCTCCTCAAAATGTTAAACATAGACTTGCCATATAGCTCAGTAATTCTACTCCCAGGTATATATATGTGTGTGTGTGTGTGTGTGTGTGTGTATCTATATGTGTATATAGATACACACACACACACGCGCCCTAAAGACATCAAAACAATAGTTTACACAAAAACTTGTACATGAATGTTC
>NW_012105320.1:1216973-1217988 GCF_000951045.1 Mandrillus leucophaeus
AAAAAAAAAAAAAAAAAAAAAAAAAAGCCAAAAAGTGAAAACAGCCACAAGTACAAGTAACTGTTGACTGGATAAACAAAATGTATTCTTTCCAGTGGAATATTATTTTGCCATGAAAGGAAGAACTACTGATGCATAATATAACATGGATGAACCTTGAAAACATTCTAAGTGGAAGAAACCAGTCACAAAAGATCACATATTGTAATGATTCTATTTATGTGAAATAGTTAAGCATAGACAAATGCATAGAGAGAGAAAGAAGATTAGTGTTTGTCAGGAATGTTGGGTGGGGAGGAGTAGGGAATGACTGCTGGTGGGTATGGGGTGATGAGACTATTCTAAAACTAGACTGTGGTAATGGTTGTAAAACTCTGAATAAACCACTAAAAGCCACTGAACTGGATTTTTTAAATGGGTAAGTTTTATGATATGTGAAATGTATTTCAATAGAGGTGTAGAAAAATGTCAGAAAATGAAAGTCTAACCCTTGGAAAACATCATTAAAGATATTAAAGTCTTTATTTGCCTCCCCCCTCTCATTTTTATTTTCAGTAATGCAGGGTAAAATGAGTAGGATTACTTGATCTGACCATCTATGGCCGTTTTATGCAATGACAAACTAAGTTCAATACTGATAGAGTTGTATTCTGTGTATACATATAATAGAATATATACTGACTATAAAAAAATTCAAGCACATGGAAAAACTTATTTAATCCAGTAATAAACCTTTGTATTTTCTCATCAGTTCAGTTTAATAATTATTAACATTTTTGCCAGTAATTGGGTATATTTTGGGAAATAGTAGAATAAAGATTTGTAGACTTTTTTACATCTCCTAAAAGAAAATAAAATTCATGAAGCATGTATGTGGAAAACACCTTAAAATAAAGATAGATAAGAACGTTTTTGTGAATTAAAAAAAGTCATGTGAACATGTTAAGGTATCTCAACTTAACATTTAAATTGGATTGTAAGTAACTTAACATTTTTTTTTTTTTTTTTTTTTTTT
>NW_012105320.1:1218168-1230725 GCF_000951045.1 Mandrillus leucophaeus
GGATGGTCTCCATCTCCTGACCTCGTGATCCGCCCGCCTCGGCCTCCCAAAGTGCTGGGATTACAGGCGTGAGTCACCGCGCCCGGCCAAGTAACTTAACATTTTTAATGCAAGCATATTAACCTCCTTGTGCTTATGAGATTATTTTGCCAAATTGTAGGACAGAGGAAACTGTTGACCCTACAAAGATCTTCCCTTTGACCAGTTCTCTACTAGGAGCTTAGTTTCCTGATTTTTTTGTTAGTACAATTTGATATTGAGGAACGTATATTTAATAAGGCTGGGTACTTAGGTATAATAATTGGGTAAATTGTACCTTTTATTTTGGTCCTAACTGGTCACACTTCTGGGAATATTCTTCCTCTATCAAGAATTTCCATGTTACCAATATAATTTTGGGATTCAGTCATCTTTATTAGACATGTGGCCCCATGTGAAGTTTCTTATCACTAGAAAAAGTGTATTGCAGCAGGCTGCAGTTTCCTGATACTGCACAGTTGCTTCTGTTCTGTGTGTAATATTTTTGTTTTGAGTTGTCTCGGATCCATGTCACTTTTGGCTTATGTAGCAACAGGATTTTTGAATATTGCTCCACTGTCAGATAATGCTTTTGTTGAATCTCTTGCTTCCTAATATTCACAAAGATTTATGAAAACCATTTATAATAATTGTTCAAGAAATTGGCCACAAATTCCAGATATATTTTATGAAAAATAAAATTTTCATTAGACATGTTTGGAAGAACCATATAAATTATAGAATATTTGTGTGAAAGCACTCTTCCTTCCGTAAGTATAGGTGTTTGAGATTATTATACCTGGACTAGCATTTATATTGTGCATACTCTGTGTCAGTACTGTTTAAACACTTTACATATATTCACTAATTTAATTCTCACAACTTTATTAAATAGGCAGTATTATCCCCATCTTACATGTGAGACAAGTGCAGTACAGAGAGGTTAAGTAACTTTATCAAGACCATCCAGCTAGGAAACTGAGTTGCCCTGGATTCTAATTTAGTATCCTGGCTCTGGAGTCTGTGTTCTTAACCATTTGCATTAGACTGTCTTTGATTTGTATGATCACTAAGCAAATAGTGATCAATTATAACTGCCTTTTGCTTCTAAACACTAGACTTGTTGCTGGAAAATAACATAATTTCCCTGTGGATATTGTTAAAACCTAGTTTTTATTGTGAGATTTAAGGTTATGTTGGCACACCATTCTGGAATTTGTCTCTGTAATACTGATTAAGCAAAGGGATGAGTATTTGACACTAAGTTTATATCAAATTTTATTACCTATTAATTTAATGAAAAGATGAAATTAATTAGTGTAAGCAGTGTAATTTCTTTCTTCTTTTTTTTTGAGACGGAGTCTCGCTCTGTCTCCCAGGCTGGAGTGCAGTGCAGTGGCGCAATCTCGGCTCACTGCAAGTTCTGCCTCCCGGGTTCACGCCATTCCCCTGCCTCAGCCTCCCGAGTAGCTGGGACTACAGGCGCCCGCCAACACTCCTGGCTAATTTTTTTTTTGTATTTTTATTAGAGACGGGATTTCACCATGTTAGCCAGGATGGTCTCAATCTCCTGACATCGTGATCCATCTGTCTCAGCCTCCCAAAGTGCTGGGATTACAGGCGTGAGCCACCGTGCCCGGCCTGTAATTTCTTTATGTATTGAAAGTTACAAAACTGAGCCAGGCATGGTTGTTCATTTCTGTATTTCAGCTATTTGGGAGGCTGAAGTAGGAGGATTGCTTGAGGTCAGGAGTTCAAGACCAGCCTGGGTGACATGGTGTGAGACCCAGTCTCTAAAATATATTTTTTAGGCCAGCTGCGGTGGCTCATGCCTGTAATCCCAGTAATTTCGGAGGCCGAGGCAGGTGGATCATTTGAGGTCAGGAGTTCAAGACCAGCTTGGCCAACATGGTGAGACTCCATCTCTACTAAAAATACAAAAATTAGCTGGGTGTGGTGATGCAATTATAATCCCAGCTACTTGGGAAGCTGAGGTAGGAGAATAGCTTGAACCCAGGAGGCAGAGGTTGCAGTGAGCTGAGATCGTGCTACTGTACTCCAGCCTGGGTGACAGTAAGACTCTGTCTCAAACAAAACAAAAAACAAAACAAAACAAAACTATCAATCAATCAAATTAGCCGGGTATGGTGGCATGTACCTCTAGTCCCAGCTACTCAGGAGACTGAGGCAGGAAGACCTCTTGAACCCAGTAGTTCCAAGCTACAGTGAGCTATATTGGCACCACTGCACTGTAGCCTGGGCCACAGAATGAAACCCAGTCTCTAAAAATAAATGAATAAATGAATGTTACAAAACTGTTATTAAACTAATACTTAATGCAGTACCTGATATAAATGTTTCTTGGATAATGGAAATTATATAACAAAGAAAGGATTATGTGAAATGAGGCTATATAACAACAATAGCTTTTTTTTTTTTTTTTGAGATGGAGTTTTGCACTTGTTGCCCAGGCTGGAGTACAACGGCACCATCTCGACTCACCGCAACCTCCACCTCCTGGGTTCAAGGGATTCTCTTGCCTCAGCTTCCCAAGTAGCTGGGATTACAGGCATGTGCCACTACACCCGGCTAATTTTGTATTTTTAGTAGAGACAGGGTTTTTCCATGTTGGTCAGGCTGGTCTCGAATTCCCTACCTCAGGTGATCTGCTCACCTTGGCTTCCCAAAGTGCTGGGATTACAGATGTAAGCCACCGTGGCCAGCCTTAAAAACAATAGTTTTTAAGATAGCAAACAAATGATTCTAATTTCCTATGAAACTTTGAAATAAAGGGAATTATATATTTAAAAAATTTTTTTCCTTTTCTCAGATCATGAGGTCAGGAATATGAGACCAGCCTGGCCAATATGGTGAAACCCATCTCTACTAAAAATACAAAAATTGGCCGGCCGTGGTGTCTCATGCCTGTAATTCTAGTACTTTGGGAAGCTGAGGTGGCTGGATCACCTGAGGTCAGGAGTTCAAGACCAGCCTGGCCAACATGGTGAAACCCCATCTCTACTAAAGATACAAAAATTAGCCAGGTGTGGTGGCACATGCCTGTAGTCACAGCTACTCAGGAGGTTTTGAGACAAAAGTATCTCTTGAAACCGGGAGGTGGAGGTTTTATTGAGCCTAATGATGCCACTGTACTCCAGTCTGAGTGACAGAGCGAGACTCCGTCTCAAAAAACCAAACCAAAACAAAACAAAAACAAAAAATTAGCCGGGTGTGGTGATGTGCGCCTGTAGTCCAAGCTACTTGGGAGGCTGAGGCAGAAGAATCACTTGAACCTGGGAGGCGGAGGTTGCAGTGAGCCGAGATCTTGCTACTGCACTCCAGCCTGGGCAACAAAGTAAGACTCCGTCTCAAAAAAAAAAAAAAAAGAAAAAATTTCCTTTTCTTACTGTGCTGATGAAAGAAATGATAAAGAAAGTCACTGCTTGTATCTTCCTTGGTTATTGATGAGGAAGAATCAATTCTTGTAGTACAAATAAAAGTTAACTAGAAAGTTTGTTAGTACTATAAGTTGTGTTTTGATTCAGAATTTTAGTTTTAGACCAGGTTTGTGAAATAAAGGTATAATTGTAGTTTCCTGAAAATAGTTTTTTGCTGTTAAAAAAAAAAAATGCATTTCAGGCTGGGTGTGGGTGGCTCACACATGTAATCCTAGCACTTTGGGAGGCCAAGACGAGAGGATCGCCTGAGCCCAGCAGTTCAAGGTCAGCCTGGGCAACAGGATGAAACCCCATCTCCAGAATACAAAATTTAGTTGGACATGGTGATGTGTACTTGTAGTCCCAGCTACTTGGGAGGCTTAGGTGGGAGGATCAGTTCAGCCCAGGAGGTAGAGGTTGCAGTGAGCCATGATCATACCACTGCACTCCAGCCTGGGTGACAGAGAGAGACCTTGTCTCAAAAAAAAAAAAAAAAAAAAAAAAAAAAAAGCTTTTCAGACTTTATTTTTAAATTAAAATAAAAAAAAATTTAGAGGCAGCATCTGGCCTTGTCACCCAGACTGGAGTTCATTGGTGCTATTGTAGCTCACTGCAGCCTCGGACTCCTAGGCTCAAGGGATTCTCTTGCCTCAGCCTCCTAAGTAGTTGGGATTGCAGGCATGAGCCACCACACCAGGCATATTCTTTATTGAGTAGGTTCTGGTGAAGCTAGAAATGTAGTTATTAATAAATACTAATTTTGACCTGTCATCCCGGCACTTTGGGAGGCTGAGGCAGGTGGATCACTTGAGTTCAGGAGTTTGAGACCAGCCTGGCCAACTGGTAAAACCCCGTCTCCACTAGAAATACAAAAATTAGCTGGACATGGTGGCATGAACCTGTAGTCTCAGCTACTTGGGAGGCAGAGGCATGAGAATCACTTGAACCTGGGAGGCGAAGGTTGCAGTAAGCCGAGATCGTGCCACTGCACTTCAGCCTGGGCGACACAGTAAGAGACTGTATCAAAAAAAGAAAAAATTAATTTTGAGCCCGTTTCTTACCCTTTTAAGAGTTGAAACAGTTGAATGTTTAGAGACATTTTTATACTGTGATGGAGTTATTTTTTGTTTGTTCTTGTTTTTAGCAAGAAACATTTATTTCTCACAGTTCTGGAGGCTGGGAAGTTCAACATCAAGGTGCCAGTCATTTTGGTTCTTGTAAGGGCCCACTTCCTGCTTTGCAGATGGACACTTTCTTACTGTTTTCTTACATGACAGGGAGATCATCTCTTTTTTTCCTCAATTTTTTTTTTCTTTTTTTTGAGACAGAATCTCACTCTGTCACCCAGGCTAGAGTGCAGTGGCATGATCTTGGCTCACTGCAACCTCCACCTCCCAGGCTCAAGGAATTCTCCTGCCTCAGCTCCTGAGTAGCTGGGATTACAGATATGTGCCACCATGTCCAGCTCATTTTTGTATTTTTAGTAGAGACACGGTTTTACCATGTTGACCAGGCTGATCTGGAACTCCTGACCTCAGGTGATCCACCCGCCTCGGTCTCCCAAAGTGCTGGGATTACAGGCATGAGCCACTGCGCCCGGCACTCAATTTTTAAATTGTAAAATGTATGTCAAATTACCATCTTAATCATTTTTATGTGTACAGTTAAGTGGAATTAAATACATTTATGATGTTATGCAACTATCACCATTATCCATCTCTATAACTCTTTTCTTCTTGTAAAAGTGAAACTCTATCCACTAAACAATAAACTCCCTACTCCCCTCTCTCCAACCTCTGGCAGCCACCATTTTATTTTCCATCTCAATGATTTTGACTACTCTGCCATGTTTCAAATCATGTCTGTGAACCCAAAGCAATTTAGAGAAAAATTTTTAATGAACATTTTTTATTCCTTGCAAAATGGGTTGTAAACATGCTAGCAGCTATAATGAAATATGATTACTCTTCTGCTTTAGAGTACATATTTCTAGTTGAAGCTGGAAGAGTTAGAATTATTTCATGTATTTACTGGTCAGAACTTTTTCAAATGTGCTTGGTTTCCCACAACTGTCATTACGTTTTGATTAATTTTGGAGGGAGTTGTGAAAGAGAACTCAATTTGGCTGAAAAAAATTTTTGAAAATTTTTCTTGTGTAATATTTTATTACTTTTTGTAGATACTAACTTCAGATGCATCAGTATTTTAACATTGGCCTTTTGTAATTCTGAATCCTTAATCATGACACTAGAAATGCGTATTATGTTTAACAATATTGCAAGAAAGTAAAAAAATCCCTTTATTAAATTTCCACTTATACAAAGTTTTAATGTAAGGCAAGTATCTAATATTAAGGATCATGGACCATTTTTAATTTTGTATTTTCAACCCCAGCATATTTTTGAGTTTCAATCAATATAAATATATATAAATTTTTTGAGACGGAGTGTCGCTCTGTTGCCTGTCCAGGCTGGAGTGCAGTGGTGTGATTTCAGCTTACTGCAACCTCTGCCTCCCAGGTTCAAGCGATTTTCATGTCTCAGCCTCCCAAGTAGCTGGGACAATAGGTGCGTGCCATCTCGCCTAGCTTTTTTTTTTTTGTATTTTTAGTAGAGATGGGGTTTCACCATGTTGGCCTGGTTTATCTTGAACTCCTGACCTCCAGTGATTCGCCTACCTTGGCCTCCCAAAGCGTTGGGATTATAGGTGTGAGCCACCGTGCCCGACCCAGAAATAATAATTTAGAAAATAAATTGTACACATCTATGAATTGATTTACTTCTGATTTCTGAGTGGGACAGTAGTGAAGGTAGTAGTTTTATTTTGCAGTGTGGAAGATTATTTTGTTGCCTTTATTCTACCCGGTTTATTCTGTATTGCTTAGGGGACCAGAAATGTGTTGTCAGGTTGGATGTTCTCAGTAGAGAGTAAAAATACCTCCATCTGTGAGACTTGGCTTTTTTGTAAAGTTACAAATCCAGATATGAAATTTAAAAACCATGTAAACAAATTGTGTTCAACAAGAGTTACATTTCAAAGGCTACATTAGATTTAGAGAAGGTTATGTATTGTGGCATTGAGGTGTATTGTGGCATTGAGGTGTATGTAGTGGTCAAAGTCATGGACTCTGGTGTCTGACTCCCTGTGACTTTGGGCAAAAGTCACACAGTTTAACTTTTAGCTTTTCTGCATCTTATTGTCCCATGTATAAAGTGGGAATACTACCTTGTGTACTTCACATGTTTGTTGTGAGCATTAAATGAATTCAATACCTGTATACTACTTTTTCTTTTTTTTGTGTGTGTAGCATGATAAAGTATCAGGCAATACATATATACTATTTAAACAGTTCTAGGCATGAAGTAAGTGTTAAATAAATGTTAGATACTGTTTTTGTTATTATTACACTTCAGAGTAGCACGAGATATTAAGTGTTGGATACAGATTGGAGTCACTGATTTTGATCCCTTGCACAAAATTGTAGATTATTAAACAGATAGTTTGTGTGTCCTTGGAACAGAAGATATTTTGCCAGTTAAATTATTGCTCCAAATCCATCCATCTTGTTTATTCTTAGCTGCAAAGATATCTTATGTATTCTGCTTTGTGATCCTGGGGCTGAGATTCTGCAAGCAACATTTCTGCTTTGCTGGCTGCTCCCTGTTGCAAGTGGTGGGTGGTAAAGATCTAGAAGAGGCAGAGGGATTTGCTAGTATCCTCATCATGGTCTTCCTCTCTGCTGTTCCTGTGAGTGCTGCCTTAACCACATTTCTTTATCTCTGCAGCAGCAGTACCTTCCTGTAACAGTTGCTGGATGCAGTTAGCAGTTTTCCCAACATTTGGGGACCAGTTTTATCAAGCTTCCTTTAGGGACCACTAGGCTCCTTGGGCTTCTCCTGGGAAATTAGAAAAACCAGCACAGCTGAGTAGTGCCCTCTCAGAAGTCTGAGTTTGAGTTCCCTGGGCCTCTCCTCTGAGCGTTTATTAACTCAGTCTTAGGGGTGCTAGCTGCTTCCTGCAGTTGCTATCTGTGTTATCTTTGTGTCCTCTCAGCTTTTTACTTAAAAATTTCAAACTCAGTTAACAAATTCTTGTATTACATTTTATCTATTCAAATAACTGATGAAGTTTCTGTCTTCTAACTGAATCCTGACGAGATAGAGGTGATAAGGAGTAGGTGTCAACTTGGGTTCATTTAAGAACGTGTCATTACCTATTTTGAGGGTGGGGGGAGTTCTGAGATGAAGTAGTATATCTTGTTTTTTTGAAATAATTTGATAAAGTATCATCATCTTAGGGATAACATGAATTTTATAGATTTGATGATAATAAAGTTATTGAATTAGACTACCATAAAGTTCATAGAAATTTGCAGGAAGTCTGTACCAAGACACAGGACTGTTTTTTAAAATCTTGTCTTATTTATTAGTACAGTTTCCTATATGAAGGCATAAAAGGCATGTTTATTGGATTTGTAGCTTTCACAAATATGAAATGGATAGATAATATGTGGAAATATTTTGGATTCTAAGATATATTGATATACTAGAATGATATGAAATCACCAAGATAGTCTGTAATCTATAGGGTAGAGACCATGTTTATTTTTTTTTTATTATGTTCAATGTTCAATAAATGTCTGGCGCAGAGCACATGTGCTCAATAGTTGAAGACATTGATAAATCAAGGCAACATTCATCAGTTATAAGTGACGTTCTGTGTTTAGGTTGAAATACATATGAATAAACCTTATCAGTAATTCATAGGAAAATATATTGAGGTTATCTGTAAGTATAATGTGAACTAACCATATTTAATCTCTAAAAAGCTACAGAATATGGTCCTAGTATTCATTAATGAATATTGAGTATTATGGTCTAAAAAGCTGTTGGTTCTGCTCTATTTTGAGTTTGAGTCCAGTTTTAGGAATCATATTTTTAGAGGAACATACTAGTTAAGTAGAGAGCATCCTTCAAAAGTGACTAGGTCATATGATGAACATTTGAGGGAAGTTAGGCATTTAGCTTAGAAACGAAACATTTCCCACTTCCTACCTAAGGAGTTGCTGGTCTACTGAAGATGGTCGAAGTGACAAATTTGTGATAAAATCCTAAAGGATGTAAGACGACACTTCACAGTGAGGGAAGGGAAAGAAAGGAGCGGGCATTTAATAATTTATTTTAAGGCCAGGCGTGGTGGCTCATGTCTGTAATCCCAGCATGTTGGGAGGCCAAAGTGGGCGGATCACAGGGTCAAGAGATCGAGACCATCCTGGCCAACATGTTGAAACCCTGTCTCTACTGAAAATACAAAAATTAGCTGGGCCTGGTGGCGTGTGCCTCTAGTCCCAGCTACTCGGGAAGCTGAGGCAGGAGAATCACTTGAACCCAGGAGGCAGAGGTTGCAGTGAACCGAGATTATGCCACTGCACTCCAGCCTGGTGACAGAGTGAGACTCTGCCTAAAAAAAAAAAAAAAAAAAAAAAATTATTTTAAGCCCTGTGTCACCTCTGAGCAGTTCCTGACTAGGCCCTTAGCAGAATCTCAGTTCTGAGAAGGCATAAGCTGGCGTAGGTATACATAGTTCTTAATTAAGGACTCATTAGATTGCTGCCTTTTAGCCCTCACAAGTAACTGAGGGCACTTGGGCTTTTAAATGGAGAAATGGTGGGAGAGCTACAGCTTATCAAAGACAAATGAACAGGTACTCTGTTCATTGGCTTATCTAGCCAATCCCTTTATAATGTCCTCATCCATCCTTCTCTCATTTTTTCTCCCAAGTGAAAAAGAAATGTTGCAAAACAGAAGTTCAGCACACAGTAGTCCTAAACTGTAGATGTTACAGAGGCATACAAGACATTTGAGAGTGTACAATATCTGAAGACAGAAGATTTAAGTATCTTCTTATGTCATTTTTGGACATGTAAGGGAGGAAAAATTTTCTTCTACTCTCTTATGTTTACAGTCTGGGGCCCTGCAAATTAAACTGACACAACATTAACATGAGAAAAGGGTTTGTGGTATGTATAAGGGAGCTGACAAAAGGAGAAGCTTATTAGATAGGTAGAGTTAAAGGCTTATATACCTAGTATGGGAAGGGAAGTGGGGAGAAACAGCTTTTATGGAAGGAACAAATAGGTTTATTTCAGAAAAATAAATGCGTTTCTAGAAGAACAAATGAAAGATGAGAAAGTTTGTGATAATGTTAGTCTGTACAGGTATGAGCGGTCTCTCCATCTTCTCCAGGGCCATATAATTCCTGGAAGAGAGGATTTATGGTAGAGTTTTTTTTTTTTTTCTAGACAAGTTCTGACCCCCATCACCCAGGCTGGAGTGCAGTGGCACCATCCCAGCTCACTGCAGTCTTAACTTCCCAGGCTCAAGTGATTCTCCCACCTCAGCTTCCTGAGTAGCTGGGACTACGGACTCACGCCACATGCCTGGCTAATTTTTTGTATTTTTAGTAGAGGTGGGGTTTTGCCATGTTACCCAGGCTGGTCTGGAACTCCTGGGCTCAAGTGATCCACCTGCCTTGGCCTCCGAAAGTGCTGGGATTACAGTCATGAGCCACCGTGCCCAGCATATAGTATATTTATTTTTATTCTTCCTCCAAGGAATAGACCTGCTCCAAAGAGGGAATTTATGGCAGCCTCATTTCCCAGAAGTTGCTGCTTTTAGTCAGGGAAGCTCTGAGAAATCTTCCTCTATCTGTGGAATTTCAAATGTCTTCAGCTTAAAATAATTTTCATACCAAATTTGGGGTTCCTAGTGGGTCCACACAGGCGCAAAACTCAGATCAATGGGAGTTTTAGGGAGGCAGATTTAGGTAAATGAAAGGAAAACCTTTCAGAACAGTAAATCATATAAAGTGGTATTTTCTGATGAGGGCTTGGAGTACAGGTATTCTGTGGTGTATACTGAGTGTATATTTATACAATAGGGATCAGGTGGGCAAATGGTAAAGATGCTGTTAGTTTCCTTTTGTAATATGGAGATGCTTAACCTGGTGTCTCATCTGATTGAAGGACTATCCTGCTGGCTTACAGAACAGGTTCAGGGAGTACCTGCAGGCAAAACTAGAATTTTTTGAAGAAATATTTGTCTGTTTCAACCTGGAACAAATTATATTCTCAAAGCTTTGCAATAAAAACATAGCTAAGAAGATTTTGGTCTGAAAAATTTCTAGACAGGTGTTACCAGACATCTATATTACCTGTGGAACAAAATCTCAAAATGTTTCCATAGACATTTAGTTCTGAGCAATATAACTTCCCTTTGAATTTGTCAGATTGTATTACCATTGAATGTTCCTTTAAATAACTAGATACACTAAAATTATTGAGATTTTTGAAGATGTCTGGCAAAAACAGTAGAATAGTTGCTGTCAAGCCATTATTTCTGATAGCAATTAGAATTAGATTGCAGAATTGATTAACCAGCATAAGCTTTTATTCTCTGTAGCAAGGTAGCTTGAACCAGATCACTGCTTCCTAGATTTTGGGGACTCCAAACAGAGCCCATGGTTCAGTTCACATGAACACCAAGCATTATCTGTAGACTGGGTAAATAAAGTAACTTGTTCACATGTATGTTTCTGTTTTTAAAAATATGTATAGGTACAGTTTTGATGCGTGGAATGTAATGTATTTAAAGGCAATACCAAATTCAGGCCAGGCACGGTGGCTCACGCCTGTAATCCCAGCACTTTGGGAGGCCAGTGTGGGCGGATCCCCTGAGGTCAGGAGTTTGAGACCAGCCTGGCCAATGTGGTGAAACCCTGTCTCTACTAAAAATACAAAAATTAGCCAGGCATGGTGGAGGGCACCTGTAATCCCAGCTACTTGGGAGGCTGAGGCAGGAGGATTGCCTGAACCCGGGAGGTCCAGACTGCAGTGAGCCATGTTTGTGCCACCGCACTCCAGCCTAGGCGACAGAGCTCCTGTGGTTCCAGCTACCTGGGAGGCAGAGGTGGGAAGATCACCTGATCCTGGGTGGTTGAAGTCACAGTGAACTCAGATGACACCACTGCTTCAGCCTGGGCAACACAGCAAGACCCTGTCTAAAAAAAAAAAAAAAAAAAAAGAGTGACTGGGTGCAGTGACTCATGCCTGTAATCCCAGCACTTTGGGAGGCGGAGGTGGGAGACTCACTTGAGGACAGGAGTTCGACACCAGCCTGGGCAACATAGTGAGACTCTGTTTCTAATTAAAAACAAACAAAAGAGCTCAAGAGACTTCAAAGTACATACTGGCAACTGTTGAGCTAGATCAGAGGTGGCATACTTTCCATAAAGAGCTAGATGATGCTTTGTGGGCTATATGGTCTATGTTGCAGCTCTTCAGTCCCACCACTGTAGCACAAAACAGGCATAGACAACAGGTAACTGAATAGATATGGCTGTGTTCCAGTAAAACTATATTTCCAAAAACAGGCAGCAGGCTAGATTTGACTGACACCTAACATTTGCTGACCCCTGTTCTAGATCTTCTAAAAGTTGTTTCAGATTCTAAGACTTAAGTTTTTAAAAATGGGAATGAGAGGAGAGGTTAGACTACTACCTTGTTTAATACCTCCAGAACACTGTCAGGAGATCATAGATCATCCCAGCCAACCTTGACTCATATGGGTGTTAAAATATAGGTCTTGTAAGTGCACTGAGTGAAGTTTAGAATCCTATACTTGTATACTTAGCCCTAGGTTTCTCTCTCCCTTGGATGATGCTGAAAACAGTTATATTTGCATTAATTATGCATTCCTAGGTTCCTGCTGTGTTTTGTGTTTGTGTTCATTTCTAGCACCACTTCCTTCTAATTATCTCGTGGCAGGTTTCTTTTGATCATATTTATTTCATAAAAAATAGCTTATTTTCCCTGATACTAGTATGCTGCACTTTGAGGCTGTCAGAAAAAATTGTGAAAGACTTGAAAAGATTACTGGGTATCTTCAATGGAAAACCAGGTGGTCTGGAATGCAGTTTGCCCTTCTGTTTTATCCAATTCTAAGAGGTTTGCAGCTTTCATTGTCTTTGAGCTATTTTCTGTCTTTGTACATTGTAGATAACTGATAGCAGTATAAGTGATTCTTGTCCATAAGCATGCAAATT
>NW_012105320.1:1230775-1252078 GCF_000951045.1 Mandrillus leucophaeus
AGGCTGAGGCAGGAGGATTGCCTGAACCCGGGAGGTCCAGACTGCAGTGAGCCATGTTTGTGCCACCGCACTCCAGCCTAGGCGACAGAGCTCCTGTGGTTCCAGCTACCTGGGAGGCAGAGGTGGGAAGATCACCTGATCCTGGGTGGTTGAAGTCACAGTGAACTCAGATGACACCACTGCTTCAGCCTGGGCAACACAGCAAGACCCTGTCTAAAAAAAAAAAAAAAAAAAAAGAGTGACTGGGTGCAGTGACTCATGCCTGTAATCCCAGCACTTTGGGAGGCGGAGGTGGGAGACTCACTTGAGGACAGGAGTTCGACACCAGCCTGGGCAACATAGTGAGACTCTGTTTCTAATTAAAAACAAACAAAAGAGCTCAAGAGACTTCAAAGTACATACTGGCAACTGTTGAGCTAGATCAGAGGTGGCATACTTTCCATAAAGAGCTAGATGATGCTTTGTGGGCTATATGGTCTATGTTGCAGCTCTTCAGTCCCACCACTGTAGCACAAAACAGGCATAGACAACAGGTAACTGAATAGATATGGCTGTGTTCCAGTAAAACTATATTTCCAAAAACAGGCAGCAGGCTAGATTTGACTGACACCTAACATTTGCTGACCCCTGTTCTAGATCTTCTAAAAGTTGTTTCAGATTCTAAGACTTAAGTTTTTAAAAATGGGAATGAGAGGAGAGGTTAGACTACTACCTTGTTTAATACCTCCAGAACACTGTCAGGAGATCATAGATCATCCCAGCCAACCTTGACTCATATGGGTGTTAAAATATAGGTCTTGTAAGTGCACTGAGTGAAGTTTAGAATCCTATACTTGTATACTTAGCCCTAGGTTTCTCTCTCCCTTGGATGATGCTGAAAACAGTTATATTTGCATTAATTATGCATTCCTAGGTTCCTGCTGTGTTTTGTGTTTGTGTTCATTTCTAGCACCACTTCCTTCTAATTATCTCGTGGCAGGTTTCTTTTGATCATATTTATTTCATAAAAAATAGCTTATTTTCCCTGATACTAGTATGCTGCACTTTGAGGCTGTCAGAAAAAATTGTGAAAGACTTGAAAAGATTACTGGGTATCTTCAATGGAAAACCAGGTGGTCTGGAATGCAGTTTGCCCTTCTGTTTTATCCAATTCTAAGAGGTTTGCAGCTTTCATTGTCTTTGAGCTATTTTCTGTCTTTGTACATTGTAGATAACTGATAGCAGTATAAGTGATTCTTGTCCATAAGCATGCAAATTATTCTTTTCAAATGGAAGGGTGACCAATTTTCCTTTTCTTCTCCCCTGCAAAGGCCAGTTGTGCACCTAGTATTTAGAAATTCATTTCACCATTCCTGATTGCCTTTACATGTGTGGTACTTGGAATTCTCCTCTGAACTAGTTGTAATATCTTACTGGATCACTCATTAATTAATGAGTTAAAGTCTTTGATGTGTGTTCATTTTATGCTTGTATGACAGTCATGATTATACCTTTACAAAAATTGATATTTTAATAGGAACAGGGTCCTATTTAATAGGAACAGATTTTTATTTCACTGGTTCCACTCTCACAAAGCCTATCAAAAAAAGAAGGCATGAAAGTACCAATAAGTTCAGAGATCAGTAATTGCCTCAGGGATTTTTATTATTTATCATAAGAGCTGGAAAACAATGCTTTTAAAATTTAATGGTATATAATATAAATTATTCATGCTTATGTGTTCAGTGTTCAAATTGCATGTATTTGTAACTTGGTTGAATTTGAAATTTTAATAATTAATTTTGACCTTGTATATTTGAATCTGTGTCATTATAACTGAATAAGCCAAATGATTTTCTCCATTAGCCTTAAAAGAAGTTGGCTATTTACCAAATAAAATGGTAGTGACTTATTTGTAACCATGTCAAGAGAACACTGTAGAGATACAAAGGTTAGAATATCACAATTATGTTTTGGTAAATCTCCAAATTAGAGTTTATATTGAATAGTTTGTAGTTTAGATTCTATTATTCATGGACATGAAACTATGGAAATTAACAAGTCAATGTAGTTTGCAGGTGATATGACCCAGCCTTTCTTAAAACAAATAAAACCACAGCAGGTTATAAAAACTGTAAACTGGGAACTGGATCATTTTATATTTTTAATTTATTTAAAATTTTTTATATATATTTTATTTCAATAGTTTTTGGGGTGCAAGTCATTTTTGGTTACATGGATGAATTGTGTAGTGGGTGAAGTCTGAGATTTTAGTGCAATGATCACCAGAGTGGTGTACATTGTACCCAATATCCAATATGTAGTTTTTTTTATGGCTTAGCCCCTCCCACCTCCTACCTGCTGAGTCTCCAATGTCTTTTACACCACTCTATATGTCTTTGTGTACCTACAGCTTAGCTCCCATTTATAAGTGAGAACATGTGGGATTACGTTTTCCATTCCCTAACTCCGGAATGGAATAATCTTCACTTAGATATATAATGGCCTGCAGCTTCATCCAGGTTGCTGCAGCAGACATTATTTCATTCTTTTTTATGGCTGAGTAGTGTTCCATGGTGTATACATACCACATTTTCCTCTTTCTTTCTTTCTTGCTTGCTTTTTTTTTTTTTTTTTAAATTTTTATTTTTAGACAAGGTTTTGCTCTGTCACCCAGACTGGAGTGCAATCGTGTGATCTCGGCTCACTGCAACCTCCGCCTCACAGGCTCAAGCAATTCTACTGCCTCAGCCTCCCAAGTAGCCAGGACTACAGGCACACACCACCACGCCCACCTAGTTTTTGTATTTTTAGTAGAGACGGGGTTTCACCCTGTGGCCCAGGCTGATCTCGAATTTCGGAGCTCAGGTGATCCACCTGCCTCAGCCTCCCAAAGTGCTGAGATTACAGACATGAGCCATTGTGCCTGGCCCACATTTTCTTTTTTCCCTCATCAGTTGGTGGGCATTTAGGTTGGTTCCATATCTTTGCAATTGTGAAGTGTGCGGCAATAAACATATGCATGCATGTGTCTTTTTGATATAATGACTTCTTTTCCTTTGGGTGGATACCCAGTAGTGGGATTGTTGGATTGAATGATAGATGTACTTTTAGTTATTTGAGAAATTGCCATACTGTTTTACATAGATGTTGTACTAATTTACATTCCCACCAGCAGTGTATAAGTGTTCCTTTTCACCATATCCATGTCAACATCTATTGTTTTTTGGTTTTTTAATAATGGCCATTCTGTCTGGGGTATGGTGGTATCTCACTGTGGTTTTAATGTGCATTTCCCTGATGATTACTGATGTTGAGCATTTCTTTTTTTTTGAGACAGAGTCTCGCTCTGTCACCCATGCTGGAGTGCAGTGGCGCAATCTCAGCTCACTGCAAGCTCTGCCTCCCGGGTTCACGTCATTCTCCTGCGTCAGCCTCCTGAGTAGCTGGGACTACAGGTGCCTGCCACCACGCCTGGCTAATTTTTTGTATTTTTAGTAGAGGTTTTGCCATGCTGGCCAGGCTGATCTTGAACTCCTGGCCTTAAGTGATCTCCCCATCTCAGCCTCCCAAAGTGCTGAGATTACGGGTGTGACCCATCACGCCTGGCCTATTTGCCCTCTTTTTGATGGGATTATTTGTCTTTTTCTTGATGATTTGTTTGAGTTCTTTGATTCTTGACATTAGTGCTTTGTTGGATGCATAGTTTGCAAAGACCTTCTCTCTCTCTGTGGGCTGTCTGTTCACCCTGATGGTTATTTCTTTTGCTGTGCAGAAGCTCCCTAGTTTAAGTCCCATTTATTTATTTTTGTCTTTGTTGCTTTTGCTTCTGGGGTCTTAGTCATAAATGCTTTGCCTAGCCCAATGTCCAGAATAGTTTTTCCTAGGTTTTCTTCTAGAATTTCTATGATTTCAGGTTCTAGATTTAAGTACTTAATCCATCCCAAATTGATTTCTGTATATGGTGAAAGACAGGGAATCTAGCTTTACTCCTCTACATGTGGCTATTCAGTCTTCCGAGCACCATATACCAAACAGGGTGTCCTCTTCCCCAGTTTTTGTTTTTGTATGCTTTATCAAAGATCAGTTGGTTGTAAGTATTTGGCTTTATTTCTGGGTTCTCTATTGTGTTCCATTGGTCTATATGTCTACTTTTATACCAGTACCATGCTGTTCCAGTTAGTACAGCCCTGTAGTACAATTTGAAGTTGGACAATGTAATGCCTCTAGATGTGCCATTTTTGCTTAGGATTGCTTTGGCTATTTGGGTTCTCTTTTGATTTATTTCCTTCCCTCCCCCCCTCCCTCCCTTCCTTCCTTCTTTCCTTCCTTCCTGTCTTTGTTTTTTGAGACAGAATTTCGTTCTGTCTCCCAGACTCAACTGCAGTGGTGTGATTTTGGCTTATTGCAACTTCCACCTCCTGGTTCAAGTGATTCTTATGCCTCAGCCTCTCAAGTAGCTGGGATTACAGGCATGCACCACCAAGCCAGGCTAATTTTTGTATTTTTAATAGAGATGGGGTTTTGCCATGCTGGCCAGGCTGATCTTGAACTCCTGGCCTTAAGTGATCTCCCCATCTCAGCCTCCCAAAGTGCTGGGATTACAGGCCTGAGCCACCACACCTGGCCCTCTTTCGATTTCATAAGAATATTAGGGTTGCTGTCTCTAATTCTGTGAAAAATGACATTGGTATCCTGATAGGAATTGCATTGAATCTGCAGACTGCCCTGGGCAGTATGGTCATTTTCACAATATTGATTCTTCTAATCCGTGAGTATGGGATATATTTCTATTTGTTTGCATCATCTGTGATTTCTTTCAGCAGTGTTTTGTAGTTCTCCTTATAGAGATCTTTCACCTCCCGGGTCAAGTATATTCCCATGTATTTTATCTTCTCTGCAGCCACTGTAAAAAGACTGAGTTCCTGATTTGATTCCCAGCTTGGTTGTTGCCAGTGCATAGCAGTGCCACTGATCTGTGTACATCAATTTTGCAACCTGAAACCCTATCAAATCTAGGAGTCCTTTGGAGGAGTTTTCACAGTCCTCTATCATACCGTCGACAGAGACAGCTTGACCTCCTCCCCTCTTGGATGCCCTTCACTTCTTTCTCTGGCCTGAGTGTTCTGGCTAGGATCCTCACTACTGTATTGAATAGAAGTGGTAAAAATGGGCATCATTATCTCGTTCCAGTTCCGAGGGTGAATGCCTTCAACTTTTCCCCATTCAGTACGTTGTTGACTGTAAGTTTACCATACATGCTTTTATTATTTTGAGGTGTGTTTCTTCATGCCTGCAGTCCCAGCTACGTGGGAGGCTGAGGCACAAGAATCACTTGAACCAGGAGGTGGAGGTTGCAGTGAGCCGAGATCACATCCCCTTAATCACAAAGGGATGCTGCATTTTATTAAATGTTCTTTCTGTGTCTTTTGAAATGATCATATGATTTTTGTTTTTAATTTTGTTTATGTGGTGAGTCACATTTATTGACTTACATATGTTGAACCATCCCAGCATCCCTGGGATGAAACCCACTTGATCATGGTGAATTATCTTTTTTTTTTTTTTTTTTGAGATGTGGTCTCGCTCTGTTGCCCAGGCTGGAGTGCGGTGGCTTGATCTTGGCTACCTGCAACCCTGGCCTCCTGTGTACAAGCAATTCGCCTGCCTCAGCCTCCTGAGAAGCTGGGACTACAGGCGCATGCCATCACGCCCAGCTAAATTTTGTATTTTTAGTAGAGACGGGGTTTCACCATGTTGGCCAGGATGGTCTTGATCTCCTGAACTTGTGATCCACCTGCGTTGGCCTCCCAAAGTGCTGGGATTACAGGTGTGAGCCACTGTGCCCGGCCTGAATTATCTTTTTGATTTACTGTTGGATTTGGTTTGCTAATATTTTGTTGAGGATTTTTGCATCTATGTTCATCAGGGATGTTGGTTTGCAGTTTTCTTTTTTGGTTATGCCCTTGAACTGGAGCATTATTATTATTATTATTATTATTGTTTTTGAGATGGAGTTTCATTCTTGTTGCCCGGCACGAATTGGAGCATTTTTTTTTTTTTTTTTTTTTGAGACGGAGTCTCGCTCCGTTGTCCAAGCTAGAGTGCAGTGGCATGATCTCAGCTCACCGCAAGCTCTGCCTCCCAGGTTCACGCCATTCTCCTGCCTCAGCCTCCCGAGTAGCTGGGACTACACGCACCTGCCATCATGCCCGGCTAATTTTTTGTATTTTTAGTAGAGATGGGGTTTCACCGTGTTAGCCAGGAAGGTCTCGATCTCCTGACCTTGTGATCCACCCACCTCGGCCTCCCAAAGTGTTGGGATTACAGGCGTGAGCCACCGCGCCTCGCCGAACTGGAGCATTTTTTAAAAAAGTTAATTTAATTTTTGAGACAGGGTCTCACTTTGTTGCCCAGCGTGGAGTGCAGTGGTGCGATCTTGGCTCACTGCATCCTTGACCTCCTGGGCTCAGTCGATCCTCCCACCTCAGCCTCCCAAGTAGCTGGGACTACAGGCGTGTGCCACCAAGCTTGGCTAATTTTTGTATTTTTAATAGAGATTGTGTTTCACCTTGTTGCCCAGGCTGGTCTTGAACTCCTGAGCTCAAGTGATTTGCCCGTCTTGGCCTCCTAAAGTGCTGGTGATTATAGGCGTGAGCCACTGCACCCAGCCTGGAACATTTTTAAATGGGCAAAAGTAACTTTGGGTATAGTTCTAGCATAGCTCATTCAGGCTGCAAGGAAGACAGGCCTAAGTAGTCATTTAGCATTTCTCAAACTGTAGGAATAGAGTTCTATATAATCATAGTAGATATTCAAATAATTCTGAGAAGAAGTATAAAATGGTTAAGAGCATGGACTCCAGAGCCAGCCTGTGCAAGGGTTTGAATCACCTCTAGTGCTTACTAGCCTGTCACACTTTCACACCCTCCCCTTTTGATAGTCAAGTTATTTAAACTTTTTGTGCCTTGTTTCTTCCCCTACTAGGGATAATAATAGTACCTGTCTTACAGAGTTTTGTGAAGAGTAAATGAGCTAACATATGTAAAGTACTTAGAACTGTGCCAGGGACATATTAAGTACTCAATAATTATAATTCTTATCCTTATTTGGACACAGTGTATAGTCAATATAATTCTTGAGAGACTCACAATATATGTTAACATATTAAAGTCTCTAAGGAAGACCTACAGTAACAAAATCTGTTTGCTTACTAATTATTTGAAAGAACTGGCAACTATTGACCTAGAATCAGCTAAAAGAAGTTTCAAATTTTAAGAAATAATTTTTTCAAAGATGTCGGTGAGGAATTTTTCCCAAATAATTTACATTAATTTTCCCCAAATTGTTTGACCATAGAATACCTTTTCAAGGATGCTACTAAGATAATTTTAAGGAAAAGTTTGAGAAGTATTCACTTCATTGACCCAAGGACTGGGAATTTATTGAAGGATAAATTGCAATTCTGCTTTAGGGTTTGGCCATTCCGAGAATTGCTAACCTCTTCTTGTGTGTCTAGTTCTCTCTTACACTCTTGTATTAGCTTCTCTATGTATCTTTATGACAGCCTACAAAAGCTCTAAACCAGCTCTGTCCAATAGTACTTTCTGTGACGATAGAAATGTTCTGTATCTATGCTGGGTGCAGTGGCACTTGCCTGTAGTCCCAGCTGCTTGGGAGGCTGAGGCAGGAGGGTTGCTTGAACCCAGGAGTTGTAGGCCGTAGTACGCTATGTTGGTGTCCACCTTAAGTTCAGCATCAACATGGTGACCTCCTGGGAGCGGGAACCACCAGATTGCCTAGGGAGGGTGAACCAGCTCAGGTCAGAAACAGAACAGGTGAAAACTCCTCTGCTGATCAATAGTGGGATCACACCTGTGAATGGTGAATAGCCACTGCACTCTAGCCTGGGCTGAGACCCTGTCTCTTCAGGAAAAAAATAAAAATAAAAAATGTTCTGTATCTGCACTCTCCAATCTGGTAGCCACTAGCTACCATGTGGCTATTGAGCACTTGCACTGTGGCTAATACATCTGAGGAACTGAATCTTTGATTTTATTTTGGTAAAGTAAAAAATTAAATGGCCACATATTGCTGATGGCTCCTGTATTGGGCAGTGCAGATCTAAACACACTGGGCCCCAGTTACCTCTCTGACCTTTTTTTTTACTTTGTACCCTCACCTCTTTCACGCTGACCTCTTTGCTGTTTCTGAAACACGCCTGGCCCTTATTGCCTTAATTTTGTTTTCTCTAGAGACCTAATTCCATATCTATCTGCATGGCCAACTTCTTTACTTTCTTTTGATTAGCCGTCTTTCTTTGATCTGGAGGATCCCAGTTGGGATCACTGGTTTGAATAGTTGCAGCCTGGTTAGGAGGATTCACCCCCTAAGCACAGGGCTTTGCAAGGTATAAGCAACTGCCTGGGCCTTTCGCAGGTGAAGCCAGTGGTTTTTTTTTTTTTTTTTTTTTTAAATGGCAAACAGCTTATACTGTTATTATCTATTCACAGGTTTTATCTCTAGTGCCTAGGAGAGTGCCTGACATACAGATAATCTTATTGTATTCTGGCTAAGAAATCTTTGCCTAACCTAAGTTCACAAAACTTTTCCTATTTTCTTTTAGGAGTTTTAGCTTTTACATTACTAACCTGTTTTAATGTTCCCTTTCCTCTCCCTACTTTTTTTTTTTTTGATTAATCAAATTTACAAATGATTTTATTTTTCCAAATTAACTTGTTTTTTACTCCTGTTATTTCGTTAGTGATTACAACATGCATCCTTGACTTAATATGGCTAATAAAAATAATAGTTTTACTACCTAACAGATTCTGCTAGAAACTTAAAACGTTGATACTTACAGAGTGTGATCCATAGATGAGCAACATCTAAGCCATCAGGAGCTTGTTAAAATGCAGAATCTCAAGCCCTGTCCCAAAGCTATTGAATCAGAATGGGTAATTTATACATACAGTAAGGTTTGGGAAATGCTTTCTTAGAGAACTTTAGCTCCATTTATTATCTCCTGCATTTTGTGTCATGTATTTTTTTAAACTTTTATTTTGTATAGCTGATGTTCATTTATATTTACTCATATATTTACTCTTTCCAGTATTATTAATTCCCTCCCGCATTCCTCTGCTTCTGTCTGGGATAGTTTTCTTTCAGTATTTTCTTTAATATTTCTTTTTTTTTTTTTTTTTGAGAGGCCTGCTATTGATTCCCTCAGTTTTTGTTTCTTTAATTGCGATACAATTCACACCATAAAATTCACCATTTTAAAGTATACAATTCAGTGGTTTTTAGTATTTTCACAAGGTTGTTCAACCATATCTCTATCTAATTCTATAACATTTTTCTTGCTCTGAAAAGAAATCTGGTGTCATTAAGAGTCAATCCTCATTTTCCCCTCCTTCCAACCTCTGACAACCACCAATCTGCTTTCCATATCAATGGATTTGTCTACTATGGAGATTTAATAAATTGAATCATACAGTATTTGGCCTTTTGTGACTGGCTTCTTTCACTTAACATAATATTTTTAAGGTTCATCCATGTTGTAATGTGTGTTTTATTCCTTTTTTTTTTTTTTTTTGAGATGGAGTCTTGCCCTGTTGCCAGGCTGGAGTGTAGTGGTGCGATACTGACTCACTGCAACCTCCGCTTCCTGGGTTCAACTGATTCCCCTGCCTCAACCTTCTGAGTAGCTGGGATTACAGGCACACACCACCACACCCGGCTAATTGCATTTTAGTAGAGATGGGGTTTCACCATGTTGGCCAGGATGGTCTTGATCTCCTGACCTCAATGATCCACCTACCTCGGTCTCCCAAAGTGCTGGGATTATAGACGTGAGCCACCGCACCTGGCCTATTCATTACTTTTTTATAGTTGAGTAGTATTCCATTGTATGGTTATCCCACATTTTGTTTATTCACTAATTAATTAATTGATGGATATTTTGGTTGTTTCCACTTTTTGGCTATTATAAATCTGCTATGAAAATTTGTGTACTAGTTTTTCCATGGACAGGTTTTCAGTTCGTTTAGGTAGATACCTAAGAGTAGAATTGCTGGATCATATAGTAACTCTATGTTTATCTTTTCAAGGACCTGCCATACTATTTCCACAGTGGTTGTACCATTTTATATTCCCATGAGTAATGTATGAATATTACTATTTCACTCTCAGTTTTGAAGAATATTTTCTCTGAGTATTTTATGTTAGGTGCTATTTCAGCTTCCATCGTTTCTGTTGAGTATGCAGCTTGTAGCTCCTTTCAAGTTAATGTGTCTTATTTCCCTCTGCTTTAACATTTTCTCTATTATTATTTTTATAATAATTATTTTTAACAATTTGACTATGATACATGTAGGTATGATTTTCTTTGTGATATCTTGGAGTTGAGTGAAAGTCTGAAAGCTATGGGTTCAATATCTTATGAGTTGATGTGTCTTACCAGTTTTAGAAAATTCTTGGTCATTGGTATTCAAATATTGTTTCTAACTCCCTTCTCTCTCTTCTTAAATTCTAATTATATGTGTATCAGACCTCTTGGGTATATTACTTAGGTCTCTTATGTGTTCATCTTCCTTTTTTTCTCCTCTATAGTTGATTTTGGGGATTTTCTTTTTCTTTTTTTTTTTGAGATGGGGTCTCACTCTGTTGCCCTGGCTGGAGTGCAGTGGCGTGATCATGGTTCACCACAGCCTAAACCTCCTCAGGTTCAGGTGATCCTCCCACCTCAGTTTTTGTATTTTTAGTAGAGATGGGGTTTTGCCATGTTCCCCAGGCTGGTCTTGAATTCTGGGCTCAAGCAATCCGCCCACTTGGCCTCCAGAATTGCTGGGATTACAGACTTGAGCCACTGCACCTGGCCATCATTTTGAGGATTTTCTATTACTTATCTTCCAGTTTATTAATCTTCTTGTTAGCTGTATCAAATCTTGCTAAATCCATCCACACAGTTCTTAATTTCATGTATTATATATTTTAGTCTTGTACATTGAATTCTTTGTTGGATGGTCATTTCTCTGGTGAAACTTTCTCATGTATTTTTTTTGCTTTGAAAATACATGTGTTAGTCCGTTTTCATGCTGCTGATGAAGACATACCTGAAACTGGGCAATTTACAAAAGAAAGAGGTTTAATTGGACTCACAGTTTCACCTGGCTGGGGAGGCCTCACAATCATGGTGGAAAGCAAGGAGGAGCAAGTCACATCTTACATGGATGACGGCAGGCAAAGAGAGAGCTTGTGCATAAAAACTCCCATTTTAAAAACCATCAGATCTTGTGAGACTTACTATCATGAGAACAGCATGGGAAAGATTTGCTCCCATGATTCAGTTAACTCCCATGGGATCCCTCCCACAACACATGGGAATTCAAGATGAGACTTGGGTGGGGACACAGCCAAACCATATCAGCACACAACTAACATATGCCTTTGCTCATCCATATGGCATCTTTGTGTGAGTTTGAAAAAGATCCTACTTTCTAGGCATAGGAATAGCTTGGTGAATGGAGAGGGGGTAAGGAAAAAGTTACACTCATACATTGTTGGTAGAAATGTAAACTGATACAATTTCTTCTGCCTTTTAATTTTTTTCTATCTATATCAGCATATAAAATCTTTCTCATTCTTTTGGCTGAATTTATAATAATTACATGGATCTAATAAAACTTATTTTTGCCTTACAAAGCCCTATGCTTATCCATTTTCCTGTTGTCTAACATTTAAATTATTTCTAACATCATGCTAATACAAATAATGAATGCTATTATGACTATCCTTGTTTTAATATATGTGATTTTGTTTACACATGCAAGTGCATCTATAGGATAAATTACTAGAAGTGGAGAAAATTTCTAGAATTGAAAGGTTATGCAACTTTTACATTTTTATAGATATTCCCAAGTTGTTCTATAAGAAATTGTATCAGGCCAGGCTTGGTGGCTCACACCTGTAATTCCAACTCTTAGGGAGTGAGAGGTGGGAGGATAGCTTGAGCCTAGGAGTTTGAGACCTGCTTGGGCAATATAGCGAGACCTCCCATTCTACCAACAGTGTATGAATGTATGGGTGTCACTTTTTCCTTACCCCCTTAACCAACAAAGTGTATTGCTAATTTTTTATTTCTGTTAGTAGGAGAGGTAAAAAAAATATTGTTTTTAAGGTTTAATTTTCTTTTAAAATAACTGAAGTCACACATTTAAAAAAGTGTGTTTAAAAGCCATATGGAATTCCTTTTTTTGTGATTTGTCTGTGCATGTCCTTTGTCCATTTTTCCATTGAATTGTTTGTCCATTTTATTACTGATTTGTAGGAACTTTATCTATACTAAGAAAACTAGCCATTTATCATGTGTTGCGTTTTTTTTTTTAACCTATTTGTTACTAATCTTTTTGGTCTTAATCCATATTTTCCATGCAGACATTAAAATTTTTTATGTTGTCATACTTATCAGTCTTTTCTATTATGTTTTGTGGCTTATGTGTTATACTTAGAAAGGACTCAGTTCTACATAATAAAAGATTATTTCCTTTTAATGTTTTATAATTTTATTTCAAAATATTTATTTGAATTACCCATAATTTTTTATATAGAGGTGATTTTTTATATGTAATTTGAATAATCAAAATTTATAACGGGAGAATTTATATTCTGCTGCTGTTGGATGGCATGTTCTGTACATGTCTGTTGGGTCCATTTGGTCTAAAGTAGAGCAAGTCTAATGTATTCTGTACTGGTTTCTGTCTGGATGATCTGTCCGTTGTTGAAAGTTGCATATTGAAGTTCCCACTATTATTGTATTGCTGTTTATTTCTCCCTTCAGATTTGTTAATATTTGCTTCATATATTTAGGTGCTGTGATTTTGGGTGTATATGTATTTATAATTATACCCTCCTAATGAGTTCACCTTTTTATAATTATACAATTATTTTGTCTCTTGTTAATAGATTTCGACTTAAAGTCTGTTTTGTCTAAGTACAGTTATCCCTGCTCTCTCTTGGTTTCCATTTGCATGGAATATCTATTCTGTCCCTTCACTTTCAGTCTGTGCATATCCTTAAAGCTGAAGTGAGTCTTCTGTAAGCAGCATGTAGTTTTTGTAAGCAGCATCTCTTTGGGTCCTGTTTTTTCTTTTAATTAAAAAATTTTATTGGGTCCTGAATTTTATCCATTCAATCATTCTGTTTTTCGATTGGAGAACTTACTCCATTTACACTTACAGTAACAATTGATAGGTAAGGACTTACTGTTGCCATTTTGTCAATTTTTTTCTGGCTGGTTTGTAAACCTCTTGTTCCTTTCTTGTCTTCCTTGTTGATTTGATGATATTCTATAGTATGCTTTGGTTCCTTTGTCTTTTGTGTATCTGCTATAGGTATTTGCTTTGTGGTTACCTTGATGCTTACATAAAACATAGTTATAGCAGTCTATTTTAAGCTGATACACAATGGGGAAACGATAGTTTCCAACATGTGTGGTCCTGGGAAAACTGGCTATCACGTGCCATAAAGTGAAATTGGATCTTTAACTTACACCACAAACAAAAATCAACTCAAAATAGATTAAATACTTAAATGTGGCCTGGCGCGGTGGCTCACGCCTGTAATCTCAGCACTTTGAGAGGCTGAGGCGGGCGGATCACCTGAGGTCGGGAGATCGAGACCCTCCTGGCTAACACGTGAAAACCCGACCTCTACTAAAAATACAAAAATTAGCCGGGCATGGTGGCGGGCGCCTGTAGTCCCAGCTACTCGGGAGGCTGAGGCAGGAGAATGGCGTGAACCCAGGAGGCGGAGCTTGCAGTGAGCAATGCTCCTCTGCACTCCAGCCTGGGTGACAGAGCTAGACTCCGTCTCAGAACAACCAACCAACCAACCAAACAAAAAAACACCAAAAAACTTAAACATAACATCTGAAACTCTAAAACTCCTAGAAGAAAACATGGGGGGGAAAGTTCTTAATATTGGTCTTGGCAATGATTTTTTTGGATGCGACACCAAAAAACTAGGCAAAAAAAGCTGTTAGGACTACATCAAACTAAAACTTTCTCCGCAAAAGAGGAAACAGTCAACAAAATGAAAAAGTAACCTGTGGGGTGGGATAAAATATTTGCAAATCATATGCCTAACAAGGGTTAATATCCAAAATATATAAGGAACTGACATAACTCAATAACAAATAAATAACCTGATTTTTAAAATGGGCAAAATTCCTGAATATAATTTGAACAAAGAAGACCTACAAACTGCTAACAGGGGTATGAAAAGCTGCTCAACATCACTACCATAGGATCCAGCAATCCCACTACTGGATATGTCTCTGAAGGAAATAAAATTACTATCTTGAAGAGATGTCTGCACTTCCATGTATATTGCAGCATTATTCACAAAGACCCAGATGTAGAAACAACCTAAATGTCCATTGATGGATGAATGAATTAAAAAAATGCACATACACAAAATACAATATTATTCAACCTTAAGAAGGAAATCCAACCTGTAATCCCAACACTTTGGGAGGCCGAGGCGGGCGGATCACCTGAGGGCGGGAGATTGAGACCATCCTGGCTAACATGGTTAAACCCATCTCTACTAAAAATAAAAAAAATTAGTTGGGCGTGGTAGTAGGCGCCTATAGTACCAGTTACTCAGGAGGCTGAGGCAAGAGAATGGCGTGAACCCAGGAGGCAGAGCTTGCAGTGAGCCAAGATCATGCCACTGCAAACAGCCTAGGCGACAGAACGAGACTCTGTCTCAAAGAAAAAGAAAAGAAGGAAATCCTGACATTTGCAACAATATGGATGAACCTAGAGAATATCATGCTAAGTGAAATGAGCCAGACACAGAAAGACAAATACCGTATGATCTAACTTATATGTAGGATCTAAAAATGTTGAATTCATAAAAACAGAGTAGAAGGGTGGTTATCAGGGGACAAGGGTGGGAGAAATGGGTGACATTGGTCAAGGGGTACAAATCTTCAGCTATGAATAAATAAGTTCTGGAGACCCAGTGTACAGCGTGGTGACTAGTAATGTATTATACACTTGAAATTTGCTAAGAGAGTAGATCTTAAGTATTTTTACCATATACACACAAAAGAAAGCTCTGTGAGGTGATGGATATGTTAATTAGCTTGATTGTGGTAATCTTTTCACAATGCATACATGTATCAAAACATCACATTATATACTTTCTATATATATGACTTTATTGGTCAATTTATACCTCAGTAAAGCTGGAAAAATTTATAACAGGACTGCAATTATGCCATGTATGTAGTAATTATATGTGGCTGCATATACTGAGCCCATTTGGCTCACATGTTACTGACACTCCCTCTATCTTTTTAAGATGAATTTGTCAGAGGATCAGAGGAAAATATCATCAATGTTAATATATGTTGACATCCATATGCTATATGTATATGAAATACAGTCACAATATTTTTCTCTATTTTGGAACTCATGGGGGAAGAAATAATATAATAGTTAATCTAAGTAAATGAGTAATTAAAATTTTTATTTTTCATTATCTCCTTAAGAAGTACTATTCACCTTGTTTAACTCATTAAATTAGTTCCTGAATTTAATATGGCTGGTTATTTTAAGTACAGCATATATATAATCTGAGAAATATATGCAAAGGTCTTTTTTCTCTGTCAAGTTTATCAATTGCAGATAAGATAGAAAAAAAAAAGAAAAGGACTTGGGAAGTTATGTTTATTCTTCTTAGCCATACACAGAAATTTCTGTTTCTTTTTTTTTTTTTTTTTTTTTTTTTGAGACGGAGTCTTGCTTTGTTCCCAGGCTGGAGTGCAGTGGTGCGATCTTCGCTCACTGCAACCTCTGCCTCTCGGGTTCAAGCGATTCTCCTGCCTCAGCCTCCCAAGTAGCTGAGACTACAGGCTCGTGCCACCATGGCCAGCTAATTTTTGTATTTTTAGTAGAGACGGGGTTTTACCATGTTGGCCAGGATGCTCTTGATCTCTTGACCTCGTGGTCTGCCCGCCTCGGCCTCCCAGTATGCTGGGATTACAGGCGTGAGCCACCGCGCCCAGCCAGAAATTTCTGTTTCTTAGCCTTCTGGCAGCCACACGGTATCCAGCTGAGTAGACACAGATAAATTTTGACAAATTAGAAGCTTCTGTGGAGCACTTACTACAGTGCATTTTTCTTTTAAATTTGTGAACATTTGATGGCATGTTGTGAACATTTGATTAACTACTACTAACTCTAAATACTAGAGTTCTCCTCTGGGATTTAGAATCTTTCTGCACTAGTACTAACTCATCCATGGTATTTTCTTTGCTCTTAGAGGCCTTAGTAATGGTTTACATCAGTGTTTCAAGCAATTTCTGAACTTGCCAGATGCTTCACTATAAAAGGTGATTTGATCTTATAATGTATGGTATTCCCCCCTCTCAGATTCACAGTGTGCAAAATAAGATCTCTGAGAGATATTTCACTAAAGAAGAGATTTATTTAATGTTGTTCATCCTAGTCTCCTGAGGACCTAGGGTTTCCTTAGAATATATTTTGGGAAATGTTACTTTAATTTACTGTACATGGAGGCAACAGAATGAAGATGATTTCTCTTCTTAATTTGATTCTTATCTGTGTTGGCATTGAACCAAAAGTAGTACTCTGCCATTCTTTCTGAGACAGGGTCTTGCTTGTTGTCCAGGCTGAAGTGCAAGTGGCACGATCACAGCTCACTGCAACCCTGACCCCCTAGGCTCAAGCGGTCCTCCCTCTTCAGCCTCCCAAGTAGCTAGGACTACAGGTGCATGTCACCACACCCAGCTATTTTTTGTCTTTTTTGTAGAGACAGGGTCTTGCTTTGTTGACCAGGCTGGTCTTGAACTCCTGGGCTCAAGCAGTCCTTCCACTTTAGCCTCCCAAAGTGTGGGATTACAGGCATGAGCTATTGTACCTGGCTTACTCTGCAGTTCTTTCTGAAAAAAATTTTTTTCTTTTTTCTTTTTTTTCTTTTCTTTTCTTTCTTTTTTTTTTTTTTTGAGACAGAGGCTCGCTCTTGTTGCCCAGACTGGAGTGCAGTGGTGCAATCTTGGCTTATTGCAACCTCTGCCTCCCGGGTTCAAGCAATTCTACCTCAGCCTCCTGAGTAGCTAGGATTATAGGCACCCACCACCACACATAGCTAATTTTTATATTTTTAGTAGAGATGAGGTTTCACCATGTTGGCCAGCCTGATCTCAAACTCCTGACCGCAGGTGATCTGCCCGCCTCAGCCTCCCAAAGTGCTGGGATTACAAATGTGAACCACTGTGTCCTACCTTACAAAATTTTTAAATATATATGTATATTTTTCTAAAATAGAGACAGGGTCTTGCTGTGTTGCCAGGCTGGTCTCAAACTCCTGGGCTCAAGCAGTCTTCCCATCTTAGTCTCCCAGTGTGTGGGATTACAGGCATGAACCACTGAGCCCAGTCTACTCTGCAATTCTTTATGAGAAGTAGGGAATACTGTAATAGTAGGATTCTTCTTCTTTTCTTTTTTTTAAATAACTTACAGGCTACTTCTGAAGCTAACAATTTATTTTACTTTAAAAGTCTTTAGTTGCTATTTTTATATCATGCCCTTGAATTTTGAGATACAGAATTTGTTTCTATAACTTATGGTAGTATTGACCTTAAGCAGAACCATGATGATCATGTTTTCCAAAATGAAATCAGTCTTACATATTGTCAGTGTTTTACACATTGGTTTGATGATGGAATAAAATAATTAAAAACAAAGACTGAAAAATCTGGTTGTTTGGCAAATGTTACGTAGTCCATTTACTTTCAAGCAATATGTTTCATGATCATAATTTTTAAAAAATCCTTTAAGTGCATTGTTGGTTGGCCACTTCCAGTAAGTGAAAGTTGAATATTGGTGCATGCCTGTAATCCCAGCTACTTGGGAGGCTGAGGCAGGAAAATTGCTTGAACCTGGGAGGCAGAGGTTGCAGTGAGTCGAGGTCGTGCCATTGCGCTCCAGCCTGGGCAACAAAAGTGAAACGTCTCCTCAAAAAAAAAAAAAAAAAAGTTGAATATAACTTGGACACTGATATTTGAAACTTACAGAATCCTTTAATGTTTTGAATTGTCCTGGAAATCAGGATATAGTATCCTTGTGAGCAGAGGAAGAACCGTTGTTGGTCATATGTGAGATTAGATCTGCCTTTCCTCCCTTCTTTGGGGAATTTTTTCTTCTTTTAATGCAAGTACTTCTTTGACGAGTCTATTTCTTTGTGTGTATTGGCCTATTGCATCAAATCAGATGCATTCTCTTCTGAATGGAGGTACTGGACTTGATCTTAAAGGAAGACATAGGGAAAAAATACTTTTTGTTTTAATTTCACTTAGGGCAAGCTTGCTTAGAAGTATAAAATGTCTGTACTTGATACTACTGTGTTAAATTTCTTCCCTTTGTACTTTACAGTTCATTTTTTTTTTTTTTTTGAGACGGAGTCTCGCTGTGTTGGTCAGGCTGGAGTGCAGTGGCGCAATCTTGGCTCACTGCAAGCTCTGCCTCCCAAGTTCATGCCATTCTCCTGCCTCGGCCGCCTGAGTAGCTGGGACTACAGCCGCCTGCAATCATGCCTGGCTAATTTTTTGTATTTTTAGTAGAGATGGGGTTTTGCCGTGTTAGCCAGGATGGTCTCTATCTCCTGACCTCATGATCCGCCCGCCTTGGTCTCTCAAAATGCTGGGATTACAGGCGTGAGCCACCACGTCTGGCCTACAGTTCATAATTTTTATGTTTTAAAAATGAGTAACAGGCTGGGTGCTGTGGTTCACTTCTATAGTCCCAGCAGTTTGGGAGGCCAAGGCGGGAGGATTGCTGGAGCCCAGGAGTTTGAGACCAGCCTCGGCAACATGAGAAGACTTCATCTCTAGAAAACAATAAAAAAATTAGCCAGGTGGGGTGGTACATGGCTGAGGTTTCAGCAACTTGGGTGGCTGAGGTGGGAAGATTGCTTAAGCCCAGGAGGTTGAGGCTGCAGTGAGCTCTGATGACACCACTACACTCCAGCCTGGCTGACATAGCAAGACCCTGACTCAAAAAAACCACAAAAACAAACAAACAAACAAAAACACTTGACACATTTGCTTCCTTTGGTTTTAAGGTCACTGCACTGCTGCTATAGTTATAGAAAACTTAGTAATTTTGAAAAATCAACATCAAAAACAGATTTTAAAGTGCCAGAATATAGTTACAGCTGAATTTTTTTTTACTAGTCTTCAAACACTGGTGTTTGTCTTTGAAATTTCATGGTAGTAGCCAAACTATAGTCACCAAATTTGCCAGTCCAAAAAGATTCATTGGTACATGAAAACATTTTTTAAAGCTTATTTTTTATTTTAAAACTTGCATAAGTTTAAGAATTAAAATGCTCCACAAGCTTATTTCCAGAGATAATTTAGTATGATTAATATTTTGATTTTCTCTCATTACTTATTTATTTATTTTTAGAGATGGAGTCTCGCTATGTTGTCCAGACTGGAGTGCAATGGCTATTCACAGGTGCAGTTGTAGCACACTATAGTATTAAATTCCTGGGCTAAAGTGATCCTCCTGCTTCAGCATCTTGGGTAGTTGGAACTACACGTGCATGCCACTGTTCCTGGCTTTTCAGCATTAAGTGCAATCATCTTAATATAGTTGAGATTATAGTGTCCATATATGTTTGTATTTTATTTTTTCCATAGTATATAACTTTAAATTGCCAAGGAAAAACCTGAATACTCTTTTGCATTTATTCATTCAACAAATACAAATACAAATATACATGCATGTAACTATTAAACATACATATGCACATATGCATGCAAGGCACTTTGTTGGCTGCTTTGAGGGAAGACTATTGTCTTCCGGGGCACATATATAATGTAGAGCAGATAATGAAGAATGTTTGTGTTTTATTGAGGTGCAGATGATGTCTTAGTATGTTTTGTGTATGTTTTGTGTGGCTATAAAGGAATTCTTGGCCAGGTGCAGCAACTCATGCCTGTAATCCCAGCATTTTGGGAGGCTGAAGTGGAAAGATCTCTTGAGGCTAGTAGTTCAAAATCAGCCTGGCCAACATAGTGAAATCCTGTCTCTACAAAACAAACAACAACAACAACAAAAACAAAAAAAAGTTAGCTGCATGCTGTGGCATGTGCCTGTATTTCCAGCTACTCGAAAGACTGAGGCAAGAAGATTGCTTGTGCCTGGAGGTTGAGGCTGCAGTGAACCAGACTTGGGCCACTACACTCTAGCCTGGGCGACAGAGTGAGACCTCATCTGAAAAGAAATAAGAGTAAAAAAATTAATACCTGAGGCTGAGTAATCTATAAAGAGAAAAGGATTATTTGGCTGATGATTTTGATGATTGGAAACTTCAAGATTAGGCATCTGTATCTGGTGAGGGCATTAAGCTGCTTCCACTCATGGCAGAAGGCAAAGGGGAGCTGGCTTGTGCATGCAGAGATCACAAAGTGAGAGGCAGCAAGAGAGAGAGAGGGGCCAGTGGCAGGCCTCTTAATAACCAGATCTCACTGGAAATAATAGAGTAAGAATTCACTCACCCCCAAGGAAGGGCAAATCCCTCTATTTGTGAGGGATTTACTCCTATGACCTAAACACCTCCCATTAAGCCCCACCTCCAGTACTGGGGATCACATTTTAATGTGCAATTTGGAGGGGACAGACATCCAGATCTTAGCAGATCAGGAACCCATCTGGATTATCTAACTTTGTCTGAAAAAGTTTCTTTGTTTGTAGATTCCTCTCTTTGGTGCTAACACTTTTGGCCAGAGAAGTCCTGATGGACCGGTACTGAGCAAAGCTGAATTTGTTGAGAAAGTTCGTCAGAGTAATCAGGCCTGTCACGATGGAGATTTCCACACAGCTATTGTTCTGTATAATGAAGCCCTGGCTGTTGACCCTCAGAACTGCATCTTATACAGCAATAGATCTGCAGCCTACATGAAAATCCAGCAGTATGACAAGGCACTGGATGATGCAATCAAAGCTCGACTTCTCAATCCCAAATGGCCAAAGGTAGAAATTTTATTTATTTTCACAGAATCTTTTGTGCTGGCTTCTTACTTTAATGTAACATTTTGTGGATTTAGTGTACTTATTAATATTTTAATAATCTATACTTCAGCAAAATGTAAAATGACTTCCTTGAGCTGGTACATTAGTGAAAGGCTTCCTTTTTTTTTTTTTTTTTGTAGTGTGCTTTCCATGTGCAAGTTTAATTCTTTTCCTGTATGTGTGAAATTTAAATTTTTTTTCTCTGTGCCTCTTG
>NW_012105320.1:1253203-1256992 GCF_000951045.1 Mandrillus leucophaeus
TCTCAGCACTTTGGGAGGCTGAGGTGGGAGGATCCCTTGAGCCCACAAGTTTGAGGCTAGACTAGGCAACATAGTGAGACTTTGTCTCTACAAAAAATACAAAAATTAGCCAGGTATGGTGGCACGCACCTGTATCCCCAGCTACTTGGGAGGCTGAGGTGAGAGGATTGCTTGAGCCCAGGAGGTAGAGGCTGCAGTGAGCCATGATTGCATCACCGCACCCTGGCCTGGGCAACAGAGTGAGACCCTGTCTCAAATATTAATAATAAAAGTCATAGTACTTTATCCTTTGACTCTGGTAGGTCTTTTTGGCCTCATTTAATGGAACTTCTAGTGTTGCTGCTGCCTTGTGAATGGTTTACTATTCTGTAATTCCCTAAAGGATTACTTTTGTAACCATAATCATTGTAAATGAAACAAAAATTGTTGAGAAAAATTGTATATGGGCTGGGCGCGGTGGCTTATGCCTGTAATCCCAGCACTTTGGGAGGCCGAGGTGGATGGATCACCTGAGGTCAGGAGTTTGAGACCAGCCTGGCCAATGTGGTGAAACCCCCTCTCTACTAAAAATACAAAAATTAGCTGGGCGTGGTGGTGGGCGCCTGTAATCCCAGCTACTGGGGAGGTTGAGGCAGGGGAATTGCTTGAATCCCGGAGGCAGAGGTTGCATTGAGCTGAGATCGCACCACTGCACTCCAGCCTTAGCAACAAGAGTGAAGAGTCTCCAAAAAAAAGAAAAAAAGAAAAAGAAAAATTGTATATGATACCATTTGTGAACTAGAATGCTGTTTGCAAAGGATAAACCTTGGTTCACATTCCTGTTCCTCCATTAATGTCAATATGGTTTTGAGTAATCTCTTAACCTCTCTGAAGTTAAGATAAATGGGAATCATAATACCTATCTTGGAAGATTGTTGCTTAAGGATTAGAGATAATTTGTAACTTGTACATAGTAGATGTTTGGTAAGTAATAGCTATGATTGTGACATTTTTACTGAAGGTTTGAATTAGATTATTCTAGCAAGGTTTTCCATATTTATCTGCCTCTGTCTCTTTCTCTCTTTAAACCTATGATTGATGCAGTGAGCCTTATAGAGAGCTTAATTTTCAAATTAAGTATCAATTCTTGTCCTTTTTTGATCCACTTATCTTGTGTTTTTCCTATATTTGTGAACACCTTTAAACTTTTATCCTTTCCATTTTTCTTTATCACATCTACTTTCTCCTGGCACTACTTGTGACTTCTACACCCCAAAAATGGTTTTTTAAAAGTGTACTTTTATGATTATAGACAAAAAAATCACCCTTTTTGGATAATTTATATTATTGGTTTCTGATGTTTTCTCTTCACAATAAGTGAAGTTATTGTATAGTCCATTTTACATTAATATTTTAGTTCTATATTTGGCTTTAAGCAAACCTAATTTAGGAACATTTAGAATTATATAAAATATAGAGTTCATAATTGAAATCACAAAAGGTTCTTTTGATGTAGTATGATAGCAGAATTAATTTATAAGGAAATGTTCAGTACTGCATAAGAATGTTTCCTTTTATAAAAACTTGATTTTATACTTATTTTTCTAGGCATATACTCATTAGGTAAAAGAAGATTCACTTACATTTTCTTGTTATAAATGTATATCTGGTGAAATTTTGTCAATTCCTTTTTCTTTTAATTTTTGCTTTTCTACTCTTTTTTATTATAATGCTTTGCTTTTCTAAAGTCTTTATCTGAAATATTATTTTTGTCTAGTCTGGTGTGTGAAAAGCTACCTTCCAATTTTTAACTCTCTCCGTAAGTATTAATGTTTTATGTAAAGATCCAAAGGCTCCAGAGATTAGATGGAGAATCTTTTATACATGTCTGTTTTATCTCATTGAAAAAATGATTTTGATGAGGTATGAACAAAGCACTGTGGGAACCCACACAAGCAGTGAGTTCAGTCTATGATACCTTATCTCCAATTGCATGCTAGATGGTTTTCTTTGATTTATCTTTATGTTTCTTCTTTTTATGTCCTATTTAAGAAACCTTTGTCTTCGCCAAGGTTACAAAGATTTTCTTCTAGAATTTTTATGTTTTTTGGCCTTTAGGTCTATGATTTATTTGGGTTAATTTTTGGTATTGTATGAGATAAGAGTCAAAGTGAATTTTTTTCCAGATAATGATAACCATAATCCAGCAACATTGGTTTTAAAGATTATCCTTTCCCCATTGAATTATCCTGGCACCTTTGTCATAAATCATTTGACCCTATAAATATGGAGTTATTACTAGATTCTCCATTTTATTTCACTGATTTCTATGTATATATCTAAATGCCTTAACCATAATGCCTTAATTACTATAGATGTATGATAAGTCTGATTATTAGGTATTGTAAGTCTTCCAACCTTGTTCTTTTTTTTTTCCTAAGTTGTTTTGGCTATTCTATATTTTTGCATTTCTATGTAAGTTGTAGAATCAGCTTATCAATTTCTTCAAAAAACCTTTCTGGAAATTAATGGGCTTACAGTGAATTAGACCAGTTTGGAGAGAATTGCCATCTTAATGTTACTGAGTCTTTGAATCCATGAACATGGTGTATTCCTCCATTTACTTAGGCCTTCTTTTATTACCTTTGCCACTTTTTGTAGTTTTCAGTGTTCAGATCTTGCAAGTCTTTTGTTAAATTTATTCCTAAGTATTTTGGTTTTTGATACTATTATAAATGGATTAACTTTGTTTTCTAACTTTCTATTAAGAATCTATAGAAATACAATGTATTTTTTGTACTTTGTGTCATGTTACCCTGTTAAATTTGCTTTTAATTTCTAGTAGGATTTTTGCAGATTCCTTGGGATTTTCTATGCACATGATGATGTCTGCAGGTAATCACAATTCTGCTTCTTCCTTTCTTTTGTGTTTGCCTTTTCTTTCTTTTTCTTTTTCTTCATTTTTTGCTCTATTGCACTGGTTAGCATGTCCAGTACAATGTTGACTAGAAGTCATGAGTGAACTTCCTTTACTCATTCCTGATCTTTGTGGGAAAGCATTGAGCTTCACATTGTTGAGCATGATGCCCTTAATCAGGTGGAGGATATTCCCTTTAATTTGTATTATGAGTGGGTGTCAAATTTTGTCTATGTTTCTTCATCTGTTGAAATAATTTTTTAGCTAGTCTGTTAATATGGGAAATTAAATTGATTTATTTGGGGATATTAAATCAACTAAATCAACTTTGGTTTTAATGGGGGTAAATTCCAGGTAGTCATTATGTATTATTATTCTTTTTATATATTGTTGGAAGTGCTTTGCTAAAATTTTGTTAAGAATTTTTGCATCTATGTTTATGAGATAGTGATCTGTAGCCCTTTTTTTTTTTTCTCATGATGTGTTTGTTTGGTTTTGGTATCAAAGTGATTCTGTCCTTATGTAATGAGTTGTAAAGTGTTCTCTCTGTATTTTCTGAAAGAGTTTGTGTAGGATTGGCGTTATTTCTTCCTTAAGTATTGGATAGAATTCACCAGTCAAGCCATCTTTATCTTTATCTGTACTTTTCTTTGTTGGAAGGTTTTAATTATGAATTCAATTTCTTTGATTGATGTAGGGCTCTTCAAATTTTCTAATTCTTTTTAGATCAGTTTTGGTAATTGTTTCTTTCAAATCGTTTTTCATTTGATCTAGGTTGTTAGCTTTATTGGGATAAAGTTGTTAATATTCCTTTATTATCCTTTTTAATACCTGAAGAATCCGTAGTGATGTTCTTTTTATCATTCTTGATTTTTTTTTTTTTTTTTTTTTTT
>NW_012105320.1:1258330-1259713 GCF_000951045.1 Mandrillus leucophaeus
TAGTGTGCTTTCCATGTGCAAGTTTAATTCTTTTCCTGTATGTGTGAAATTTAAATTTTTTTTCTCTGTGCCTCTTGATAAGTAAGATACATTCTAGTTCTTTATATAGGTTTTGGAACACCTCTTTGTGAATGACTATTTTAGATGAAGTATGATGATGTTTCTTTCCTTCAATTTAAAATAATTAATTTTATTCCCTGTCAATGACTGTTTATTTTCAGAATGGTATTTAGTGAGGGAAATTTCTGTTTTTTCTAATAAAGCATTGTAATTATCTGTAGTCCTTGAGTAGCGCAAGGCTTAGTTATTATCTTTGTTTTTTATTATATATACTTTATTTTCGGTGTGCCTGCTCCTAACCTAACCCCTAGTTTCTTTTAGAAACAATTCCTTTCCTTCCCTTTCCCTTTCCCTTTCCCTTTCTCCTTTTTCCTTTTTCCTTTCTGAGACAGGCTCTTACTCTGTCACCAAGGCTGGAGTGCAGTGGTGCAGTCTTGACTCACTGCAACCTCTGCCTCCTGAGTAGCTGGGACTACAAGTATGTGCCACTATGCCCAGCTAATTTTTGTATTTTTTATAGAAACAGGGTTTCACCATGTTGCCCAGGCTGGTCTTGAACTCCTGAGCTCAGGTAATCTGCCTAACTTGGCCTCCCAAAGTGCTGGGATTACAAGTGTGAGCCACCTCGCCCAGCAGAAACAATTTCTTAAGATGCTCCTGAAGCATAGAGGGTGGGGGATAGGAGAGGGATGAAATGGGGGAATGTAGATCCAAGGATATAAAGTTGCAGATATATAGGATGAATAATTCTAGGTATCCAATGTACCACATGAGGACTATAGTTAATAATATTGTATTGTATTAGGGATAATTGCTAAGAGGAGATTTTAGGTTCTCTTATGACACAAATACACACAAAAAGGGTTACCATGTGAGATGATGAATATATTAATTTGATTGACTACAATAATTATTTCACTTCATATAAGTAAACAAAAATATCATGTTGTATACCTTAAATACATACAATAAAAAATACAATGTGATTGAAGTATATGCGATATTTTCCATAGAACCACAAAACCATTTCATCCCATTCTTGGTTTTCTGTTGGGTTAACAAAGGTTAATGGATATTTCCTAGAGATTTAAAATAATTTCCTAATGTCTCAATAATATGCTGTAGGGCTGAGCATGGTGGCTTATGCTTATAGTCTCAGCACTTTGGGAGGCTGAGGTGGGAGGATCCCTTGAGCCCACAAGTTTGAGGCTAGACTAGGCAACATAGTGAGACTTTGTCTCTACAAAAAATACAAAAATTAGCCAGGTATGGTGGCACGCACCTGTATCCCCAGCTACTTGGGAGGCTGAGGTGAGAGGATTG
>NW_012105320.1:1261727-1270604 GCF_000951045.1 Mandrillus leucophaeus
TGCGATCTCGGCTCACTGCAAGCTCCGCCTCCTGGGTTCACACCATTCTCCTGCCTCAGCCTCCTGAGTAGCTGGGACTACAGGTGCCTACCACCACGCCGGGCGATGGGGTTTCACCGTGTTAGCCAGGATGCATTCTTGATATTGTTAATCTGCCCTTTTCTGATCAGTCTGCCTAGAGATTTATCAATTCGATTCATCTTTCTAGACAATGAGTTATTAGTCTCATTGATTTTCTATATTGTAGTACATTTTATTTTTCACTGATTTCTGCTGTTTATTATTTCCTTCTTTCTACTAATTTTGCATTTACTTTGCTTTTTGTTTTCATTTCTTAAGAAGAGAACATAGGATTGACTTTAGATCTTTCTTTTTTTTTTAAAATATGAGCATTTAAAGCTGAATATTTCTCTTCAAGCACTGTTTTTGCTGCATCTTACAAATTTTGACATGTGTTTTCATTATTATTGAGTTCCATATTTTATAATTTTCCTTGTAAACACATTGTTGATCCATGGATTATTTAGAAGTTTGTTGTTTAATTTCCAAATATTTGTGTTTTCTTAGTTATCTTTTTTTTTTTTTTTTTGAGATGGAGTCTTGCTCTGTCACCCAGGCTGGAGTGCAGTGGCGCGATCTCGGCTCACTGCAAACTCCGCCTCCTGGGTTCATGCCATTCTCCTGCCTCAGCCTCCCGAGTAGCTGGGACTACAGGCGCCCGCCACCACGCCTGGCTAATTTTTTGTATTTTCGGTAGAGACGGGGTTTCACTGTGTTAGCCAGGATGGTCTCGATCTCCTGACCTCGTGATCCGCCTGCCTCGGCCTCCCAAAGTGCTGGGATTACAGGCGTGAGCCACCACGCCCGGCTGTTTTCTTAGTTATCTTATTGTTGATTTCTAATTTAATTTCATTGTAGTCAAATAACGTACTCTTTATGATATTAATGCTTTTAAATTTTCTGAGGTTTGTTTTATGGCCTAGCGTGTGGTTTATCCTGGGGAATATACCATGAACACTTGGACAGAACATGTATTCTGTAGTTTTGAGGTATAGTTCCATAGATATAAATGAAGTCCAGATGCTTAATCTTGTTGCTCATATCTTCTGCATCTTTGCTGACTTTTTTGTCTTGTTATTCTATGAGTTGCTGGAATGAAGAAGTTAAAATCTTGAACTAAGATTTTGGAATTGGCTATTTATCCCTTTAATATTGTCAAGTTTTGCTTCTTATATATTGAAGCTCTCCTATTAATATATACATATAACTTTATTATCTCTTCTTGATAAATAATAGCTGAGGATAAATAATAAGAGCTGAGGAGTCTAGCCTGGGCAACATAGTGAGATCATGTCTCTTAAAAAATATCTATTTTGGGCTGGGCATGGTGGCCTACACCTGTAATCCCAGCACTTTGGGAGGCCAAGGTGGGTGGATCACCTGAGGTTAGGAGTTCGAAACTAGCCTGACCAACATGGTGAAACCCTGTCTGTACTAAAAAATGCAAAAATTAGCTGGGTGCGGTGGCAGGGGCCTGTAATCTCAGCTACTCGGGAGGCTGAGGCAGGAGAATCGCTTGAACCCAAGAGGCAGAGGTTGCAGTGAGCCGAGATTGTGCCATTGCACTCAAGCCTGGGAGACAGAGCGAGACTGTGTCTCAAAAAAAATCTATTTTGTCTGATGTTAATATAGATGTTCTAGCCTTCTACTTACTCTTTGCATTATATATTTTCTTCTGTTTATATATTTCCAACCTCTCTGTGCCTTTACATTTGAAATTCATCTGTTTTGGACAATATATAGTTGTGTCTTGCTTTTTAAATCAAGTTTGTCAGTTTCTGCCAAAATTGGATTTTTTTGTTCATTTATTTTTAATGCAATTATTGCTGTTAACTTTGTGTCTACCATTGTATTATTTCTTTTTAATTTGTCCTTTCTGTTTTTGTCCCTCTGTTATTCTTTTCATGCTATTTATTGGCTTATTTGAATACTTTCTAGAGTTGATTTTTTTTTTTCTCTTGAGAAAGTTTTCAATTGTTGATGTTTGACAGGTAATTATCTTGATTAGACTAGAAATGCAAACACTGTTTCTTAAGTGGAAGCTCTGGTCTCAGTTCAAATATTTTGTCTTTTGTTGAACTGCTTTGAAATTTGTTCCATACATGTGTGACTCAGCGGTTAACCAAAGATGTGAGTAGACAGAATTTGAGTATTTCTTTTCTGATTCTTTTCTTTCTGGAATCCCCTTTCCCCTTGGCCAGAGGCTGTGGTTTTCTGGCCTTCAGTGTTCTAGTTCCTCAGGCCAGAAAAACTATTTTTCTACCAGTATTTCTGTACCCTTGCTTACCATTCTTACAGTACCTGACCCTTGCACCTTGAAAATGGGAACTCACTTTACAGCTCTCTTGCTCCAAAATCTACCTGCTTCTCTTCACGCGTTAGTACTTTCAGGTAGCTTTTTAAAATATTATGTCTAAACTTTACAGTTGTTTTCTGGGTTGGGGTGAGTCCAGCAGGATCTTGCCCAGCCAGTCTCTACTGGAAGTAAAAGTGATATATTTTGAGTGATTTAATGATTCTCTTGATGTTTTGAGGTCTCTCACTAGGTTCATTGCTTCCAGTTAGCTAGTCTCATACATTTAAGATATTTATCTTATTTCATTTTCATTCTCTGCATCAAATTGGTAAATAATTCCTTCATACTCTTTCTTTTTCTTTTCTTTTCTCTTCTTTTCTTTTTTCTTTTCTTTCTTTTTAAGAGACAGTCTTGTTCTGTCACCCAGGCTGGAGCGCAGTGGTGCCATCATGGTTCACTGCAGTTTTGAATTCCTGGGCTCAGGTGATCCCCCCGCCTCAGCCTCCTGAGCAGCTGGGACTACAGGCGTGTGCCATCATACCTAGCTATTTTTTTTAAACTTTTTTTTTTTTTTTAGAGGTAGGGTCTTGCTATGTTGCCCAGGCTGGTCTCAAACTCCTGGACTCAAATGATCTTCTGCCTTGGCCTTCTAAAGTGCTGGGATTACAGTCATGAGCCATAGGCCCCAGCCTTTTTTCTTAAATGTATTTCATATATATCTTATACAGTTTATTTGTATTAGCACCAACCTAATAGAGTCAGTATTATAGTTCAGGTTCTTATAGTTTCATTCTTACTTTGTTGTGATAACCTTTTATTGTAACATTGTTCTTGTTCAAAACCTTTTGTTGCTCAGTGTTGTCAATTGGATTGATAGTCAAGATTCTGCTCCAGTGGTCACATTTCTTCCTTTAGGAGGGGTTTTCAAAAAGTTTTTGGAAAATTGGAATTAAAAAATAAACACAAAAAGTACAAACTTTATTTCTCAACATAAGCTCAATAATGTTGAAGACTCTTTTGTAAGCAGTAATACGAACCATTTAGTCTATCCTTGTAGAACTGAGCATTCTGGAATGCAACCATGTGAAAGCAGTCTTTTTTACATGATCAACGAAAGAAAAATGGGTTCTCTTTAAATATGTTTTTAAGATTAAGGAGCAAAAAGCAGCCAGAAAGAGCCAAATCAGGACTTTAAGGTAAATGCTTAATGATTTCCAACTGAAACTCTTGAGAAATTTCTATCTTTTGAGGAGAGGAACGAGCAGGAGCGTTGTCATGGTGGAGGACTCTATGAAGCTTTCCCAGGCATTTTTCTGCTAAAGCTTTGGCTAACTTTCTCAGAACACTCTCATGATAAGCAGATGTTATTGTTCTTTGGCCCCATAGAAAGTCAGCAGGCACAACACCCTGAGCATCCTTAAGAACTGTTGCCATGACCTTTGTTCTTCACTGGTCTGCTTTTGCTTTAACTGGACCACTTCTACTTTTTGGTAGCCATTGCTTTGATTGTGCTTTGTCTTCAGGATCACACTGGTAAAGCCATGTTTCATCTCTGGTTTCAATTCTTCAGTTCTTCAAAGAACTGTTTTAGGATCTCTATCCCACTTGTTTAAAATTTCCACTTGTTTGAAATTTCCATTGAAAGCTCTGCTTTTGTCTGTAGCTGATCTGGTACAACAGTTTTGGCACTGCCGAGTGCAAAGTTTGCTCAACTTTAATTTTTCAGTCAGAATTATGTAAGCTGAATCAGTTGAGCTGTCTGTGATGTTGGCTATTGTTTCTTTTTCTTTTTTTTTTTTTTTTGAGACAGAATTCTGCTCTGTTGCTCAGGCTGGAGTGCTAAGCTCGCTGCCACCTCTGCCTCTCTTGTTCAAACAATTCTGCCCCAGCCTCCTGGGCAGCTGGCATTACGGGTGCGCACCACCACGCCCAGCTCATTTTCATATTTTTAGTAGAGACAGGGTTTCACCATGTTGGTCAGGCTGGTCTCGAACTCCTGATCTTGTGGTCTGCCCGCCTCGGCCCCCCAAGTGCTGGGATTACAGGCGTGAGCCACTCTGCCCAGCCGATGCTGGCTGTTGTCTCTCCTGCTAGTTGTTGATCCTCTTCAATTAGAGCAGGAATAAGGTGGTTTTTTTCATTGTAAATTGATACAGATGATCTGCTGCTGTGGACTTTATCTTCAACGTGGTCTTGTCCCTTCTTAAAATAAGTTATCTATTTGTAAACTGTTGACTTCTTTGGGTATGGTCCCCACAATTTTTTTTGTAAAGCATCTATTATTTTTCCACCCTGGCTTTACTATAAATTTGATGTTTGTTTTGCTTTGCTTTGATTTTAGCAGAATTTATTTTGCTCTGATAGGGACTGTTTCTAAACTTATGTTTTATTCTTCATAGTGCCTCAAGTTAGATCCTGTTCAGACATGTTATAACAAGTTAGAGTTTATTTTGATCAGAAATTTTTGGAAATCCATGCATAGTTTTTGCATAATACACATTTTCCATGAGCTTTTTGAGGACCCTTTGTATTGCTTACTGCTCTGCTGACAAACATGCTCTCCTTTTCCTTTTTTCTTCTTCCTCCTCGTTTATATCAGTTGATATATAGTGGTAACTGAAATTTGAATTGTGTTGTTAGGGGACTGGTATTATTTAATTGCGATAACTGAAATTCATGTATATTGGCATAATACACATGTGAAGTGAGGTCTGCTAGTACTTTGGAATTCAGTCTAGGTTTGTTCCTCCTTGTTAGCTGAAGTCTTTGACATCCCTAAGCCTCAATTTTTCCTTTTGTGTCTGGGTTAACATTACATACCTTGAAGTATTGTAGTGAGGATTAAATTAATGTTAGGCACGTAGCAGAGAGTTTTTTATATACAAGTTGGTTATATGTGATATTATATATGATTATATGATAATACATCATGATTATTAATGTGATGATGATCATCATGATGATGTTAATAATCACCCTATATTTATATACACATGCTTTTTAGTAAAACTACCCAGTTGTTTTTGAGCATTTTCTTTCCTTTATAATAATCTTAGTAATCTTCTGAATCCTTAAAATTCCTATTGATTAGCTTTTTAAGTTTTTTAATGTGTTGATTCCAAAATGGATAAAACATTCTGTTGAGATATTTCTGCTGCAGAGGGAAAAGGAAGAATTATTTTTCACCACATATATAGAATATATATGCTTGTGAATAGTTTATCAGATCCTATTAATATAGGATCCTATAAATGTAGCTTGCTGTTTAATATATGTGATATATTTTCTTTATTTCAATTCATAAACATCGATTAGGCACTTACTGTAAGCAAGCACTGTTTATTTTGCTGCTGTCTTCTCTGGTAATGGTATTTATTTTATTTTTTTTTCTTGTTAATTTGGTATTTTGACCTTTTTCATTGTTTCAATATCCTACCTCTTTGCTATTATTATTATTATGATTTTTTGAGACAGAGTCTCACTCTATCACCCAGGAATGCAGTGGCACGATCTCACTGCAACCTCTGCAGTGGCTCACTGCAACCTCTGCTTCCCAGGTTCAAACGATTCTCCTGCCTCAGCCTCCCAAGTAGCTGGGATTACAGGCATGCGCTACTATGCCTGGCTAATTTTTATATTTTTAGTAAAGACAAGGTTTTACTATGTTGGCCAGGCTGGTTTCAAGCTCCTAGCCTTAGGTGATCCACCTGCCTCAGCCTCCCGAAGTGCTGGGATTACAGGCGTGAGCCACTGCGCCTGGCCTGATTTTTTTTTTTTTAAATGTATTTTTGGTTTGCACTTGTGTCCACTAACTTTTGCTTTATAAAAACATCATTCCAAAAGGTAGTGACTTAAAACAACAACCATTGATTGATTGATTGATTGAGATGGAGTTTTTGCTCTTGTTGACCAGGCTGGAGTGCAGTGGTGTGATCTTGGCTCATTGCAACCTCTGTCTTCTGGGTTCAAGCAATTCTCCTGCCTCAGCTTCCCGATTATCTAGGATTACAGGCACTCACCACCACGCCTGGCTAATTTTTTTGTATTTTTAGTAGAGATGGGGTTTCATCATGTTGACCAGGCTGGTCTTGAACTCCTGACCTCAGATGATCCACCTGCCTCGGCCTCCCAAAGTGCTGGGATTACGGGCATGAGCTACCGTGTCTGGCCAACAACAACCATTTATTAAGCTCAAGATTTTGTAGGTCAGCTGAGTGACTCTTCTGAACTGCTCTTACTCAACTGATTTCTGCTGGTCTTTCTCATATGTTTGAGGTAAACTAGAAGTTTGGCTGGTGATTAGAATATCTAGGACAGTCTCACATTTCTGGCAGTTGGTGTGCTTTTGGCCAGGAGAACAATGGCAACTGGGCCATGTGTCTCTCATCCTCTAGGAGATTTTGCTGGGATTCTTTGCATGGCAGTTGTTGAATTCCAAGAACTGTAAGAGAGTGCAAACACAATTGCATAGCTTTATTAAAGTCTGTCTGTACTACATTTGTTATTCTCCCATTGGCCAAAGCAATTCATATGGCTAAGTGCAAAGCAGAAGAGGAAGAATTGTGACTATTCTTATAATTCACCTCAGTATTCTTTGTCGGATCATATGCATATTACGGTACATGTTCACGTACCTTCATTTGTAGACCATATCATATCCCCCCTTTATTTCTTTTCTTGACATAGGGTCTCACTCTGTCAGCCAGGCTGGAGTGCAGTGCTGTGATCACAGCTCACTGCAGTCTCAAACTCCCAGCCTCAAAAGATTTTCCCACCTTAGTCTCCAGAGTAGCTGGGACTACAGTGTGTGCTAATTGTTAGCACACAGGACTACACCTGGCTAACTGTTAAATTTTTTTTTTTTTTAAAAGGGTCTCCCTGTGTTACCCAGGCTGGTCTTGAACACTGGGGCTCAAGTGATCCTCCCACCTTGGCCTCCCAAAGTACTGAGATTACAGGCATGAGCCACCAACCCGTGTCTCATATCCCTTTTTAATTATATCTACTTTAATTTAGCTTTTTATCCTTTATCTTTCTGTTTTGGAATTTTCTTGAATCTCATCTTTTCAGATAAGTCAGTTGATAAGTAGTTGTTATTACTTTAGTGTAAATAATGAGTTACAGAAATGGTTATGTTCTTCAAGGATATCTTCAAGGGTATCAATGGAAAAGAACCCAAAGGAATGGTGAATTTTCATGTGGTATATAACACTACATAAAGGAAGATTTCATAGTGGGACTTTCCTATTAATTTTAAAGCACATGATAAAATACCTCCTCTTTCTGCATGGATTGAAAGCTTTTCTTGTATTCTTGTTCATTGATTATACCTGATGACAGAATTTTTTTTTTTTTTTGAGACAGGATCTTGCCCTGTCACTCATGGTGGAGTGCAGTGGCATGATCACAGCCCACTGCAGCCTTTACAGTGATCCTTCTGCCTCAGACTCCCAAGTAGTTCGGACTACAGGCGCATGCCACTATGGCTAATTTTTGTACTTTTTGTAGAGATAGGGTTTCACTATGCTGCCCAAGCTGGTCTCAAGCTCTTGAGCTTAAGCAGTCCACTCACCTTGGCCTCCCAGTGCTTGGATTGCAGGCATGAACCACCTCATCTGTCCGTGATGACAGAATTCTATCATCAGGTATAATACCTGAATACAGAGTATTACACCTTATCTGTCAAGTATTATACCTGATGATAGAGTCACACTAAGAAAAAAATGTTTAAACATATCTTGACCTTATGTTTCCCTAGTATTATAATAGTAATAAAATAGAATAGCTGTTATTGAATGCTTATTACGACAGGCTTGTTCAAATCCTTTTATTTGTGATATCAATTTTATACTCACAATAATCTTATGAGGTAGATATTGTTTTTATCACTACTTTATAAAAGAGAACATTTATACTTAGTGGGAGATTATATACTTGTCTAGGACATCTAGTTATTAACTGAAAGATTTGGATTTAAACCCAGGTCAATGTGATTCTGAAGACTTTGTACTTAATTACTATACCATACTACTTCCCTGGACAAAGGAGTCCATTGTTTAGGGACTCAAGAATCCAGAATTCTCTTTCAAGTTCTAACACCGATATGTCCAAATGATGTTGCAGAGACTATTCAATTTTAGTTTCCTGTAATATACACCAGAGTCTGAGATTGCAATTTACTGATTTTTTTCCTCCAATTCAGGTCTGCTTTTGAGTCCCTCTAGTGAATTTTTTAAAATTATACTTTAAGCTCTGGGGTACATGTGCAGAATGTGCAAGTTTGTTACATAGGTATACACATGCCATGGTGGTTTGCTGCACCCAATCAACCTGTCATCAAGATAAGGTATTTCTCCTAATGCTATCCTTCCCCAAGCCCCCCACCCCCCTACAGGCCCTGGTGTGTGATGTTTCCCCTCCCTGTGTCCATTTGTTCTCACTGTTGAAATCCCACTTATGAGTGAGAACATGTGGTGTTTGATTTTCTGTTCTTGTGTTAGTTTGCTGAGAATGATGGTTTC